>NC_065510.1:36079092-36107812 GCF_006386435.1 Epinephelus moara | reverse complement strand
CTGGTAGATGGCGGTGGGTGGCGCAACAGGCCAAAACACAAATTCAAAACATAAACATGATTTGCAGACTATAAAATTTTTTTTTAAATGCGAATATTCTGGCTGTACTATTGTTGTCGGTGAGATCAGTATGTTATATGAACATTATTCCTTAGTCTCTGTGACATATTAAGATGATTTTACGACTATTTGCTTTAGATTTCTTACATATAGCTCCTTTAAGGAGCGGAAACTGTACATTTCCTGTGAAATCTGCAGTTTACCTGGAAAGGACAACATGTAATGCACCGACCAGCGGTTTGAACGGATTTGAAGAGTGGGGAGTGAGAAAGTGTTGGTTGACAAAACCACTAAAGCAAGCAAAAAAACTTTTCAGCTTGGTGTGTACAATACAGCTGTGTGTTCATAATAGACACATCTGCATAGACATCACAGGTGACCTTTTAAAGCCGGATGGTGTGACTTTAATATCTCGGCTTTTCGTCACCCCCCCCACTCTCCCCTCATCTTTCCCCTCTTTTCAATAATAGAGGCAATTACCTCTCATCTTCTCATCCTATCTAGAGCCTTCTCCTCCCATTCTCTCTTTCTTTTTCTCTCTATCACTTTATTTCTCAGCAGTCTCCTTTTCTTCCCCCACACCCCTTAACTGTCAAAAGCCCTCTCTTCTTCTAAAAAAAAGAAAAAAAATGAAGTCTATTTCCTTAAAAGCTGACAGGGAGGTTCTGATGGTGATTTGGCAGCGTGTCATTGCCAGTAATGGCGTTTGGAGTTCCCAGCCTCATTGGGCTACATTATAAAGTGTTTGATCTATACGCACCCTTCTTAGCACTCTTCTCCTTTTTTTCACCTTAGAGATCTTTGACAGGCGTAGAAATGAGACGGAAGACTCTAAGAGACTTTTCAATCTCTTCTGAAAGGAAATTGGAGCACATGGGGCGGGTGGGCTGTTGGGAATGGACCAAATCTCACATATTTCAGGAGTTTTCATAATTTTTTTTCCACGGTGGAACTGTAGTTTTAATATTTCAACTCCCCGATTGAGGTATTATGGTTCTGGTCTTCATTGGAGCTTCTGCACAGCTTACCTTGCGCAAGTGATATCCCTCTCCAAAGCAGTGAATACATTGAGAATTGAGACCTGTTTCTGTGTTGAAGTGGGGTTTGAGTGTTTTTGTGTGGAATATGCATTATACCAGAATATCTGATTATGGTGCTTCTTTCCGGTAAAAGAGAAAATGATACAATGCCCATGCAGCCCTCGCGGGTCTTGTGTCTTAGCTGAATGCATTGATTGTCAAGGCTTTGTGTCCACGAGCGATGGAGCGCGGGGTGAGAAAAGAAAGGCTGGAGAAAGTTTGATTGAGAGGGAGAGACAGATAGGAAGAGGAGCCTTTCAGATGTGTTAACCTATCATGCTGTAATGAATGCGTGCCATCTGTCTCTGCACCTCTATTAAAAACTCCTTCAGAGAATCCACAAGCCCATTACATACATACACACTCACACACTCTCCTAGCACTTCTAATTGCTGCGTGGGCAGCCACCTTTGACATCCTCAATCAAAGGACCTTCACACTTACGCATGCAGACGCCCAAGCCCATGTGTCTGCATGCTGCTCACTGAGACGCACACAAACATACACGAAGACGCACACGTACACAACTTCAAGTAATCAGAATAAGATCAATTTCATACATTTCTGCATGGGTGTGTGAAAGCGCGCAGACACACTGGCTGGTGAAAAGCCAATCATCGACAGAGAGCTTGTGGAGCTGTGAGTGTTGGATTGAGCTAATGAAGTTAAGAAAGAGGTTCGAGGAAGTGCAGGCGGATGTCTTGCTAGCAATCTTAATAAACATCACATGCACTTTTAATTAACTACATTCTCCCGTGATGACAAGGTACTAACAAGACCACGGCACTCAATCATGCCTCAGGAAGAGTGTTTGCACGCTGCACGTCTGTATCAATGTGTGTGCGTGGGTGTCTCTAAAGGTGTGTGTGTGTGTGTGTGTGTGTGTGTGTTTCCCCGCGTTGATGCACCTCCTCCTCTTCATGCTCAGTGCCTGTGTGTCAAGAATTAGTGGAGACTCATAATTGCATGAAAACTAATTTCATTTCTGAAAACCCTGTTTAATGGCTGCGATTTTATTGCCTCATCCTCTGTGGCTATAAATTATGTGAATTACTGTTCTTTCTGCTTATAAGTACATGCAAAAATTAAGCTTCTCAGTGGATAATAGATCCAGTTTGAATAACGGGGTCTTGTAATACATTATATCCTATCTCCCATACAACAATAGACCCAGCAAAACAACTTTCAGCAGAGGTTTATATCTTAAAACTGGTTCTTATCGGTGATACTGATTTAATTTCAGTGACACTGTGATTCCTGTTCAGGTCCTCTCCAACATGTGAATTTATTTGAAGGTGTTTTTTTTAGGGGAACTATCTGATAACTCTGTGATTTTTCTTTCACACAGTACATGTAAGGCATGACATTTAAGCTCCAGTCTATGAAATTACTACTGACCCATAGGCAAGTAGGGACTGGGCAGCAGATTCCCATGCATTATGGACACAAACATGTTTTCTTACTCACCTCTTGCGGTACTGGCCATGAGATAGTTTTGGTTTTATCTGCTAGTAGTTTGAGATATCTGTCTGTAAGATTACTGCTTCCATCCCAATGTAGTCGGAGGTGAATCGAATTTTGTTTAATGAAGCTTGCAGCATCTTTTCCGAATCAGTGCCGCAGTTACTCTGGATAATCCTCACTTTAAGAAATTTTAAAACATTGTATCAAAGTTATTCAGTGTTATAGGAACATTGTTTGTGGAGGGAGATTATGTTTTCTTTTTTCAGATTTACATTTTTTGCACCCCCAATAAAATGCCATTTACTGCCATTTTACTGAGGCCCTAGTCTCACGTAGCCAGACCTATCTCCACGCTGCTGTGTAAGGGCTAGAGAAAGGTCTGGAGGCACACATTAACATTCTGCTCTCGGGAGAAAAATGCTCTATTTTTTTTGTAGTTCTTTAAATCAGTATTTCCCCGATGGACCACCCACAGGGTCTAGATTTCTCCTTAGTCATTAGTTCAAGGTCCACACAGTTTAATATATTCAGTGCCATACTTGCATTTAAACATGTCGTTGAGCTAGTTTGCTGTCTTTGTTAAATAGCTGTCCGTTAGTTGCTCACTCTACAGCAGGAAATGGCACTTGAAAGTAAAAGCTATGTGCCAAAAATTTGTTGAACTTTATTAAGAAGGCACCAGTTAGGTACCATTGCTTTTAGCCGCCTTCGGTGGCGCTAAGCCTAGGATGCAGCGATGCTGGCCTTGAAAGATAGTTTCAGGAAGAATTTATTCGGTTGGAAAATTTGCATGTGGGGAGGTGAGCACTGTCATTAAAATGTGTAATTCTTTGCAAAAGAAACGTACGTCAACTGTGTTGATAAAAATAGCCTAAATAGTTGGCCAATGGCAGCTTATAGCCTACATCAGATGAGTCAGATTGTTGAGGCACAGACTCGGTAACTTGGGTGATCTGAAACCTTATGGTCATGTTTAATTTTTTAGTGTGAAAACATGTTTTATGTAAATGTCCATATAACCAAAGAGCTCCATAAGCATAACCTGTGTTCATCATAGAGCTCTCAGTTAACCTAAAACCTGCAATAAGCCCCAAATCTGACGTTTGTTTACTTGATAACACTGACTGTATAGAATTGTCATAAGGATGGTAATATAAGTACACTAAAGTACAGCAGACCTCAGTCTCACTGTGCAAACTGAGTGATGCAGAGACATGGAAAGGTGCCCAGTTTGACTGATGTGTGGTGGGCAGGCGTGGAGGACACATGAGTAAGAGTTGTCTCAGAGGAAAAGAATTTAAGGAACCAGGACATCACTGGATCACGTCCCAATTTGCACCAGGTAGAAATGTCCGCAATGAACTGTCAGTCCATATGCCTGTAGGCGAGCTGATGAGTAATCTGGATTAAATGTCAGTTCTGTATGGTTTTTATTTATTTTGTCATGATTCTGTTCAAATAGCTGTCGTGTTTGAATTACAAGCAGTGTTCTAGTTGTGATATGTAGCTTTAATTCAGCCATTCTGTTTATTCGGTTATTTGTATACAAATACACTCTAATTAATTCAGTCTATAGTAAACATTCATTTCATTACAATTATGTATGGCAAGCAAACCCAGCTCCACATTTACTACACACAGAGGTTTCCAAGATAACTCTGTCCCTCTTACAAAATCCGAAAGTGTTCCTACAATGCAGTGCATTTTTGAGGGGAGATAAAGTCCTTCCTTCTCTGAGGAGTTTTGTTCAAGTGACATGTTGTTGGAAAAGATGCTGAGCCACATTTGAGTTGCTGTAAGTTAATGTCTCGCCCCCTGCTGAGTGCCACAGTGTGTACACTGTGTGTGTGTGTGTGTGTGTGTGGTGTGTGTGAGGAGGAGAGGACATGGAAAAGGAAATGAGCAAGAAGAATTTCTGAGAAAATCAAAGCCAAAGAAAAATAAAGCAACTTCAGCCAGCCAAGTCACGTTGAGCGCATTATTATATGAATTGAAAATGTTCAAAGGCCTGATATTTGGTGTCTATAGGCTGTGACATCATCACTTCCTGCAAGAATACATGAAGCTCAGCACAGCAGATAATTAGTCCCTGACACACATATTAAAATCACACATTTGCTTGGGGAAGACAGTCTCTTATCAAATGTAATGTAGCGTGAGAAGATGATGACGACCATTAGTACATGGATGTAAGCTTAATGGCAATAAGTGTGGCCGAGTGTAAAACTGGAGCTCAGCAGTTTGAATGTAATTCATGTGTAGAATATTCCTCCATTAATGTTCAGTTTAAGTATTTCTTTAATTTATAGGTGGATTGGTTGTGACTATCCGTCTCGTGTGACAAAACCACAGTGAATTTCCTGTAAGGCTAGTGCTACAAGTTAATAACTATGGAAATGGGCTGTGAGCAAGAGGAGCGGTTATGCCTATGCATCCCAGCAGAGGATATGTGGTGATAACTGAAGCTACCTAATGCACTAAATAACATGAGCAGAAGGATAAACCTCAGCTAAGAAACCAGATGCAACACTTCTACTATCTGTAAAAAGTTAATAAGCATAGAGAATAAGGGTGTTTGTGGAGAGCTGGGGGATAAGACTGAAGATAAACTCAGTATATGTTGGTATTCATCCATGATACCCTCAACTGAACAGGGAGCTGGAAGGTCAACAACACTTGCCTTCAAAAACTTGAATATTGCATTGCATTTTCCAGGTTGAGGAGTGATGATTTGTTTGGAATGTTATACTAAAATGACTAAAATAAAAACTAAGTTTGGATCACCGTTAAGACCAGTTGTGGCGGTGGTAGTAGAACACTGTAAAAATGTCAATAAACGGTATAGATAGCAATATTAATAAAAATTTAAATTGTGCCAGAAATCAAGCCATAGACAGCCCTTTCCAAGGAGAGCTGAACTAGAGTGAAACTTATCTATGCTCTCTTTAAAGCCAGAGTCCATTGACAAAAACAGTCATTTTACCTCGCTGAAAACAGGAGCTGCTGGTTTACCACTACCTCGATCAGTAGTTTGTTTTTCATTATGTGTGACTTTGGTGAATCTGAAGTAAGCCTTTATAACACCACAGTCACACAATTACATAAACAAACTAACTGATCAAGGCAGCGGTAGACCAGCACCTCCCTTGTTCAGCAAGGTAAAATTACTGTTTTTGTCAATGGACGAGGTAAAAGTCTACTGCTGCCTTGATCAGTTAGTTTGTTTGTGTTATTGTGTGACTTTGGTGTATAAAGAGTTACTTCAGATTCACCAAAGACAACACATAAATATAAACAAACATAAACACAAACAAACTACCGATTGAGGTAGTGGTAAACCAGCAGCTCCTGTTTTCAGCGAGGTAAAATTACTGTTTTTGTCAATGGAGTTTGGCTCTAAAGAGAGCGTACGTTCGACTTTCAGTTCAGTGCTCCATCGAAAATAAAATGGTTGTCTGTCTGGGAAGTAGTGAGCATATGACTGGATAAATGAGACTTAGATTATACTGAGTTGTGTGAGAGTTTGTAAACAGATGTTTAGATATAGATATAGTTTTAACAACGGTTGCCTATGACTTAAGTTCATCAATTATTGTGTCCATTTTTGGACTCTCCGTTCACCATAGAGGCATAACCCAGGAAAACACTAACCTCAACCTCAACCTCAGCCAGAAAAACACAGTTTTCTCTAAGTAAATGGCCACTTGGGAGATGAATTATTGCTTTAACAAAAGTGAGAGTTTTGATAATTAAGAAAACTTAATTTAGGATTCATTAGAAAGATTGTGTTCTTCAGTTGCAAGAAAACAATTTTCAAAGTTCACTCTGTGTTAATGTTATGACAGGCTCCTCTTTCAATATAATTTTAGTACATTTAGATAATTAACTTAATGTCAATTTTAATTGCCGAGTGATCACTCTCAGAACTTATAAACATGGGTTCAGTCTTGTAAATTAGTAACGGGTTCACAAAATGCCCAATTGATCTTTCACGTAACTCATCAAAACTTGCTTGTAAAACGGCGCTGCTGAAGATAGGTTATAAAGTTAACCCTATTTGTTATCTGCTATCAAAACATGAAAATGATGAAAAGCACTACAGTAGGACTCATTGCAAAGCACGCACGCATGCGTGCACATTCCCACACAACCACAGTCTTTGAATTTGTCACGACATCTGCTCACTCTGCAAGCATATTGTCATGGGAGAATGCTAGATCAGAGCAAAGTATGAAAGAGGAAGAAAAAGCAATAATAAAATGTGTTGTTTCTTAAAAATGAAACACTGAGGGTTTTCAAAGGCAGTGACTTGTGTGTGTTTGTGTAAGTGTGTGTGTGAGTGCGGACTGTATACTTAGACTCACAACTGTGCTTTTGATATTAATGTTTAAATCTGTGTGATAAACTCACTTTAGATCCATCTCTTTCCCAGCAGACACTGCTCCCTGTGGGTGTTCAGGGCTTGAGTGTAATAGTCGGGTGTTTGGGTAATGTGCCTCTTTAATGTGCGTATGTGTGTTTGGGTGTGTGTGTGTGTACCCACTCCACCAAACCATCCAGGCTGGCTATTGTCCTGTGCTGCACACTTGTTCTAGCTCATTATGGATAAAATATAACTTTAAACTATAAACCTCCTCTCTTACTTTCTTATTAGTATTGACATTATGTTTTACAATATCGTCCAACCACCATAAACCTTACCAAAGCCTCCAGTCAATAAATAAAACTGCAGTGCAGTGTATTATTAACTACTGTATACAATGACAGGTCTCTGACAGCACATTATTCCTCATATTTTGTACCTTTGCATTCCAAATGCTTTAAATCTATGACAGATTTGTAATGGGGGATCTCAGATGGCAGAAGCGCTGAAAAAAATCTCAGATGGCAGTCTTACCATTAAAAGAACTGCAAAAAGATAAAAAGAGGAAGTGTTGTGGAAAGAAAAGTAAAGTTTTCTCTATGTAGTTGCCTCTGTTTACTGTCTCATGGAAGCAGGAGCATAACAGTCTTACGGGAGCACATTCATCACAGTATCACAAGACACAGCTGAAGAAACATTTCTGCAGCAAGTGTTGAAATATTAAAAGTCTGGTGGAAATTAAACACCTACAAGAATGGACCACCTTTATCTATTGTTCCTCTGGCCACTGGAGGCTTATATATAACAGTCTAAGAGCCACTTGAGCCATTTAATATCCTGCAATAATCGCTGTGATAAAGTGTATTAAAGATAGCCAGTCATGCTGATGAGGCCATTAATCAAGCAAGTTAAAGCATTAATTAGCACATATTAATATGTTAACACACTTGTCTTCACATGCAACCTTAATATGAACCCTAGTAGTTTCAATAAATCAATTAACCTGACTAACGTGCAAATTTATGCTGCTAGGTACTTCAAAATTGAATAAGATCAATTGACACCTGCCACTGGGGAAGTTCCTGCCATGTATCACTCTTGAGCTACAGTACCCATGTGTTTATACACAGACAGATGCCACCATGTTGATGCGATGTCCTGCATTCAGTGCACATGGGGCCCGGGCATCATAAACACAGACTGATAATGTGGGTAATGCCAATTTCACAGCCAAATGTGAGAAATTTGGCTTGATTGGTCTGCAAAGCTTTGCCCACAGATGCAAAAACAACCATGTTGTTAATTTAAGCAACAACAACATAAAAAGGCACATTCAGTGTAACGAAGAGCTTGGATGATTTTGGGCAGATGCATTGTGGCATATAACTCCATCCAAAGTTTTAAGCCGCAATGTGGCTTTAGGGCTGAATATGTCCACTTTTTTTTTTTCCAGACTGAAATATGTCAACATACATTGGATGGATTGCTATGGCATTTTGTACAGACATTCATGGTCCCCAGAGGATGAAGCAGAATAACTTTGGTACTACAGACCAAATTTTTAATGTGTTTACTACTTTGTTTCACCTGCAGTAGGCCTATAAATGACATTCCTACTAGCTCCAGACGTACTTTGCTTTTAGCGCTTATTAGCAAATGTTAGGACACTAATATGCTAAACTAGGATGATGATCATGGTAAACATTGCACCTGTTTAACATTAGCATGTTAGCATTGTCAATTTAATATAATACTCATACCTATATTTTTATTAGTGCATAATCAAATCAAACTAAGAATTGTTGTGTTTTTGTAACATTATAATGAGCCATTTATATCTACATATGGAGCAGGCCCTCTTCCATGGAGTCCGCCATGTTGTTTCTATAGTAGCCAAGAAGGGACAAACCAAACACTGGCTCTAGCTAGAAACATTTATGTTTCACTTTGGGCACCATGGTGCTGCTACATGCTTGACACACAGAAGTTTCAGTTGGTTGCAGTCTGCAACCTTACCATTAAATGCCACTAAATCCTACTCACTTGATTTTTAAGTGCAACCTCACTAGGGCTGGGCATTGGCACTTGATACCTTGAAGGTATTAACCAAAATAACCCAGTACAAAGTAGTATCAAAACGTCTCCAGTCAAATAATACCTGCAATCAATCTCTTTTTTGTGCCAAGGATCTAAACTGCTCTTCCCAGCAAACAGTCAGTTCAGCATCTGCCTGGTTAGCACAGCAGCAGTAGCCAACATCCAACACCAAACTGTTAAACGGTCCAAACAAACTCACACCAACACCAAAACGGCTTGACTCTGTTGTTACATGAGTCTCTGGGGCAAATTGTAATTTGTGATTTTGGGCATTATGAATAAAATTGAATTGAATTGAACTGAACTGAAATTGAATTATATCTGTTAATAACCATTAGGTAATGTTAGCCATGTGACACTAGCAGTTAGTCCTGTCACTGTGTTTGCATGGCCAGGTGGACTCTTACAGTTGTCCCTGCTGGCACGGAGCTCAACATCCCACAGCAGCCGCTACAACTCATAAGCTTTTCATATTCGTTGTGTTATACTTGTCAAGTGCCGCCCCATAATACACCGGATGCGTCGACCTGCAGCTCGTCAACAGACGACCACGCAAAGTTATTACTTCTTTTACTGAAAGATCTGTACTTCCTCCACCTCTGCATTAGCTTAAAATCATGTGTGGACACCCACTAATTAAACTTCATTTCTCACCTAAACTGCCGATCTCCAGAGCTATGACTTTCCAGGCAATATCTTTTTGGCCATTGTCTTTCTAATGAGGGCATTGTGGGTCGTTTAGCTCGGGAAATCCTCATCTGTTCTTTGTCACACATGAGACACAGCAATGGTTACAGAGTTCTCTTTATACATCAATGGTGAGGAGAGGAGTTGAGCTGCCATAGGAGCAGAGAAAAAAGAGTTGCTACGGGAGCTGGTAGAGAGCGAGTGGGGGAAAAGTGCATTTAATTCTCGGGGAGGCAAGGCTAAAAATAGGACAGTGGTGTGAAGTATTGCAGAGCACTGCGTCCATGATCGCCGATTTTTCGACGTGACACGTTTGGTACCGATGTGTTTTGGCCTATACAGTGTGTGGTTTGCTGAAATGCAGTGTATTTGATGGAGCTGGTGTTTCAGTGTGCTGAGACGCCACCAAAACTTATCTGTGATATCGGCATTGGTATCACTTTAAAGGAGCTGGTAGGCTATTGGTCATTTGTATCATACATCTTTGAACAATACCAGCCCTACACCTCACAGAGCTGCTAGCATGGGCCAAATAGTGAAATATAATTGGAAGAACAGTAAAGGCAGAAGTGGTGAATTACATCTACAGTGATGCCTGTTACTGAAACCAAATTAAAAGCACTTGTTATGTTTTATATTGAATATTAACCCGCGCTTAATCAATAACAAATTACCCATTATGTAAAAGGGTGCTTGGGATATAATTTGAGTTGATTTTTATATATTTAACATTTGTATAACATGATATTATTCTCAACATGTAAGTAAGGTTCAAGAAAACCTTTTCTTTCATTTAAGAAAATAAAGTAAGTTGACTAATCAACATTGTAAATGAGACAAACAGGTGAACTGTGCCTTAGAATATTTATGAAACTGCACTTACATATCAAACAGGCTATGATCAAAAATGTTTTTATAGATATTAAGATAAGAGAAGAATAAAAAATAATCTAAGCCTAAAAGCACACAAACGAATAGACCAACGGAAAGAGGTAGATTGCACAATTTCAGTAAACCCAGCAAACACATGTGCACTGTTCAATTTTTTGATGGTCACACTCATCATCATTCAGGTCACTGGATACACTATTCAGGTGTCCAAATTCTATTCCTAAAACTTTTGGCTGTATGAATTGTGTTCTTCCTGTTAAAAGATCTGAAATCAAATAAAATATAATTATCATTTATCTTAATAAGGCTAAAAGGGGGCATTAAATCCATACTGTCCATGGTTTATTAATGTTCAAACTCATATGACATGCAGTCTTTGATTAGTGTCTCCTTGAAGGGCATCTCTTGCATTCCCACCTGCAGCTGATGAAAGACTGTTTGTTGTGGTGTAGGACTGTATTGTGTAGATCACCTTGGAAGTCCAACCTTGACATATTGGAGAGAGAGAGAGAGAGAGAGTGGTTGGTTGGCGTGACTAGCATCTGTCCAACATGTTGCACTGTGTTTAATAACAACAACACAATTTTGAGACAGTGACTGCTTTCCTCCTAGTATCTCTCAAGTGCAGCCATGAGGTGAAAATGTGTGACCGAGTGTGGGGCCTATGTCATCCCCCTGACACACCAGGTTGTTGGGAACCATAAGGTGTGGTACTGGCCTGAGGTGGAGTCTGGCACCAAAAAAACCTCACAGAATTCTGTTTCTCTTGCTGACTTAAAGTCAAACTACCCTGATCATTTTTTTTTATCTCTTGGGTTAGCATACACATATAGAGGTATAAAAATGTACATATATAATTCAACTAATTTGACCACAACCAACAAGGTCAAATTTAATAGTACAGCTAACTGCAGTAAGATTGAGTTTAAGATATTGTCTTTTTTTTGTAAGGTTTGCTGCTAACCTAATAAAAACACATGTGTTCTCATTAACTGATCAGCATAGAAGAGGCAAAAACATTCACTGGGTTTTTGGGATTATATTTCAATATCAGACATGGCAGTGGTTATCAGTAATGATAATGTTGGCCCATGCCATTTTTTACAACCACATCATCATAACTAATTGAGATAAACATTTAGGTCACGGATAATGGTACCGGTTCAAATATTTGTCATCTAAGACCAAACAAGTTGCATGCATCACAGTACTTTATTCCCCATACGGAAATGTAATGTATGTACAAACTGTATATGAAACCCATTAAAAGCTAGAACAATTTCCTATATTGGCAACCGATTGAAATTGCAAACTTTGAATGGGTGTATCTCATGCCCCGTATGTCGTAGAGACATGAAACTTTGCACAGACATGTCTCTCCTCATGAGGAACAAATTTGCCTCAAGAACCCATAACTTCCGGTTATATAGATTTCCCGCCATTTTGACTAAGTCATGGTATGGTATGCTGTACATAATCACGGAAACTGTCAGTGTGTCATTCTGTCTGTCCCACGTTATTATACTCACTGACGTGGTCAATCCATGTGAAACTGCACATACAGTAGGCATTGATGATTGGCAAAGGTAGAAGATGATAAGCTACCAATGGGTATGGACTAGTAAAAGTTTAATTTATAAAAACCATGGTGAACACATACACCAGTAAGTTAAATATATGTTACTTATATGTAGCCTATATAAAATACATGAGCCTTACTTACCCTTATGCTTACTCTCTTACTGGTGTTCTTACCTGTGTATATGAATGGCAAATACAAATTATTTTTGCATTGATGCAGGATACATATTACAGAGACAGGCTATATAAAACATATGTACATTTAACAAGTATTCTCTTATCTATGTTGTATGATCTTTAAATAGTGTTGCAGTGAAATGTATCTTCCACGTGCACATTGCATGCCTTAAAGGTCTAGTGTGTTGGATTTAGTGACTTCTAGCAGTGAGGTTGCAGGACTAAAACTTCTTCCATGTACCAAGCATGTGGGAGGACTTTTTGGTGATTATAAACTAATGAAAACATAGTTATGAATATACCATTTTATTATACCATAATGTATCATTTCTGCCAACATATACTTAATCCTTAATCCTTCACTCTGGACCTTTAAGTCTTAAATGTTCTTCTAGGAGTGTGGAACAATAAATGAAATCCCAAATATGTAGCCTACTATTTGTACGTATTAATTTATCATAGACCAATAAAAATCTCCTGTGTAAGCTGTTTGTGTTTACATATATAATATATGCTTACATTCTAGACATACTGTATATGTTATGTAATATACATCCCAAAGCCTGTCATTATATTTTAATATTATATATGTAATTACAAAAGATAGAAAAGTATGTTAAAAATTAATCACATATACAAGCAAACAGAATTTGCATAGATCCTGTTTTCATAAACATGCATACATAAATTAAACATGTAATTAACATACATGGCAACATCAGTCTGGATATAGGGGCATGCATGTAATTTATTTCATTTCCGTATGGATTTAAATAAACGGGTCCCACACACCATTAAAATGGTTGTTCCCCAGGCCTAATTTAATTTAAAATATTTTGTTAGAGAATTAGGAATTAGGCTCAATGAGGTAATACTAAGTTAATGCTTGTATTTCAATGCCAAAAACATGACCCTTAAACATTCATGCAATAGCATTTCTTTTTAATATGTAAACTCTGTCTGCTTTACATGTTTAAGTCTAAGTAAGATATAATTTTAAACCTAAAACATAAAGCAGCCTCTCTAACCATAGCTCAGTGCTGAACAGATAACTTTTGCTTTTCCTTTTCATCCCCTGCATGCAAAGAACACAGCCTATGTTTTGCTCTATATTTTTCTAACCTCATCCCCAGGAAGTAAATGCATCTTTTGTTTTGACTCCCACAGGTAGCCTATATCACATTACATATTCAGATCATGACTAGCCACTTTGCACAACTTGATTGAGTTAATGTAGTGATTATGAACTTGCTACCTGAAGTGCCGGTGGTGGTGATGCAGCAGCAGGAGGATTTTCTATGTGTTGTTCCTGCCAAAATGTTGGACAAAAGTAAAGCTGCAGGCATCTTTCCCTTCGCCTACAAACAGGCTATCCACGGCCACCGCTTTTGAGCTTGTCTCATGTGTTCAGCTGTCTGAAATGGATGCTCACTGCAGTGTCAACACACAGTCAAACCGCCTCATCCAAGTCATCTGGAGCCTTTTTTCACAGAAATGTTTGCTTGAGCAGAACGCAGGAGTTTGAGTCCCTGAGGTGCTCCAAATGTAACAAACCAAATGTGAACAGAAAAGTACATAAACACTGTGAAAACGACCTGAACACAGCTGGTAGTGGCATTGAATAAAAAATGTTTATCCTGCAACAAAACCAATTGTCTGGGGTTTGAACAAGCCAGCTGTGTTTTTATTTAACTTTATTGTGTGTGGCTCCATGTGTGTGTCTGGTTTTGTTTGCTGCATGATGGCCTGCAGTGACAAAATGACATTTTGTACCAATTCACAGACTTGTCTCCAGGGCAATGGCGATACTACTCGCACTCATTCAAAAAGACCCATATGCACAGACGCACACACAATTGCACACGCAAACATTAATGTGAAGCCTGACTTTGGACAAGTTTGACTGAGGGGAAATGAGATACTATTTCTGCTCACTCAGACAACAGTGTTCCTTTTAACTCTATGGCAGAGACTATCTCAGCAATCACCTTGAGATGGAGCCTGCGGATAAAGCCAGATTAGATGGGCATGGAGATGTGGGAGAGATAAAAGTCTTTAACAGACAGCGAAGGATCTAATTAGCACAATGAAGATTTCTACCGTCTGGCTGAGTCAGCCGCGGTGTCATCAACCTTTTGTGTTGGTGGAGGTAAAGTACTGTCAGGGATAAAAATTCGGTATGTTTAGGGAAGTTGCAGTGGGAGGTAGAAAATCTGCTTGTGTGTGTGTGTGTGTGTGTGTGTGTGTGTGTGTGTGTGTGTGTGTGTGTGTGTATGAGTGTGTGTGTGTTTGACACAGCCATTCACCCAAATACTGTGTACAAATGATTTCTATTGTTTACAATACCATTCGCCCACATAAAGTATACACAAGTTTTTGTCTTTGTGTATGTTTGCTTGCATTTCTATTCTAATGAAAACCATATTCCCTGCGGATGCACAGAAATTAACATTTTTTAGGGGGGATTCAGCTCATCCATAGAACAATGAGAGCCTGTAAATTGTTTGCATCTCAAACTCTTATGGTGAGTGACTCCATCCAGCAAGTATTTCCAAAACAGGAGGAACTTTTAGTGAACAAAACACTGAGCTCAGGTCAAGTTGGGGTTATATTTCAGCATCTAGAAGACAGTGCTCGGCCTAGCAGAACAACATAGTTAAAAAAAAACAATAAATAAAAATAAAAATATAATAATCATCATGTTCTCACTCCTAACTCTACAAATACTATCGCTTTGACAGTCACCAATGCACAGAGGCGCCCTTCGTGGCCGTATAATATGCACCGAGTGGTGGCAGTTTATGATGCAGCAGGCAACAACCCAACTCATCAAATAACTGCTTTGTCAATAGACCTTATTGTCAGACACCAACGCATCAGGCAGCACTTTGACATGCCCTGGGTGGCAGCAGTTTGTGCCTCCAGCAACTACTGAATATAAAGAGTGAAAAAGTCTGAATAGTGTGGTGGTGTATGGGTCAAACAAACTCTGGACTTTCACCCAGGAGGCCACCTACGAAAAGTGAGTGGAGTTATTTTATTAACACTGTAGTGTGGTAGTATGTGTAGCATGCTGCACTTGCGATGTAAGTCACATTACATTTGTCACATGATGTGACATTATAACAGTGTACTTAATTTAAGCCAAACCATAATGTTTTTTTTCCTAAACCTAACTAGGGACTGTTGTTGTCTAAACCCAAGAAAGTTAACCTTAAAACAAAGTGTTCCACCTGTGTTGTAAGTTTATTTTGAAAAAGACTGTGTATGAATGTAATGAGCAGAAACTTTGAAAATGAAAATTTATTTAAAAAAGACACAATGCATGTAACAAGCATAAATTGACATGTAATCCCTGAATGTCCAAAACCGACACAGGAGGGTACCTAGTGTGGCATATTGTGAGATGACAAAGTGGCAGTATTTGACGTGTTGGTATGAAAACGTGCTGAATTTATATGTACAAAAGGGATGGGAGGCAGCTGCCTATGTCACCTATAAGAAGATCTGCTGCTGCCAGTGGAAAAGCACAATACAGCCATCACTTCAAATTATAGCTCGTATCCTCACAATCATTTCTCTTTGTTTAATTCATGCATGTTTTTTTTTCTTAAAAAAACATAGTTTAGGCTATCAAAACATGTCAGCTGTCCCACCTAACCCAAAAAGCCCCAAATAAAAAGACACATATTTGACACCGAGTTTAAAAGGTGACATTTTGAGGGATTATTTTCTGGTAGAGACTTGCATTTATTCCTGTGGCTGTCAGGTGATTGACAGCAAGCACAGGTGTGAAATAATAGGGGAAAAAAAACAAAAACAAAAACCTCAACTCCCAATGAAACAACAATAACACAGCAACTATAAGAAAACTAAATTAAGGCTTCCTGTTTATTGTGATGGATTACCAGGCACAAGCAATTTTCAAGTCTGTGGAAGTTGTTTTTCAAACACCACAAAAATGAATGCCATTAATTTTTCCCCCACCTTCCTTTGAAACAAAACAAGCCCGATATCTTAACTACACCGACTGCATCCACACACCAACAGAAATAAGCAGAAAGAAAAGAAGCCACCAAGGTAATTGGCAGATGCTTCTGAAAACATACTTTTAAGCTTAGGTTGAAGGTTTGGGAATGAATGTAGTCAACAAGGGTCCTCACAAGTCGAGTAAGCTCTGCTTCAACACTCTATAAGAAAACAAAATCCAAAAAGAAATCTTACATTTACACCTGTTTATATTGCCAGAAACTGTTCAATGTGCATGTTACTGTATAACACTACCAGGGGAATTTTCTTCTTGAACTGAACTTGAGTGAGCGTCACAGCTGCAGACAGGGGTGTAGGCCAGCAGTTATATATGATCAAGAGCCATGCAGCTTATCATGATGTATAGCATGAGCATCTTCAATAAATTTAAACATTTGATGTGTTGCCAAGCTGCATTCCGAGGTAGCACAGGACACTGCATTCAATATAAGACAATCACTCATTTGCTCTGCATTTAATCATGGTCAACAGACATTTCGAATCCTTCTTCAGTGTATCAGGAAATACTGCAGCAAAGACAAAAGCCAGCAGAGATTGCACATTTAGATGAAACCTTTAGACATTTGTGGTGCTAAAAGCCTGATCGTCTACACTAAATTGCCAAATTCCTTTTGCTTCACTCCTCCATCAAAAAACAAACATCCGGAAAGTATTAAAAAGAAAAAATCTCAATCTAAGATCTTAGAGCAAAGTAGTAAAAAAGTCACAAATCCGTTGCGTCTGTTATCGTCTTCTTGCTCATAACAGGAAACATCTTAGGAGGAGCATATCAGATAAAAGTGATCAAAAAGTGATCAAGCAGAATTTAGAAGCACCTTGCTTATTAAGAGAGAGAAAAAAAGACCCAACAACTCTGAACACAAGATTATTCCTCCAGGGTACACTCAGGTAAATGGGAGTTCTTGATTAGAATTGTGTTTGTGGATTTTGGCTATTTAATGGGCCCTGTGGAGTTCTTTAAAAAAAACAAAAAAAAAAATGTTATATTAACATTCCAGCCTGGTCTCACTCCCACGCTGTCAAAATACACCACTTGGGCAGTGTCTTTATCAGATGCAGTGGGCTTTAAGCAACTCCAATGTAAGCCCATCCATGTCAGTATGAGATGTTCAGAGCAATGGACATGGTATGGAGAGCACATAAGGAAGATACATGGCTCTAAAAAGCACAGGACTTTGACCCAAGAGGCTGGTGTTTGTGTCCTATGTGAAACTAAAAGTCAGCGTTGAACTATTTTGACATGTCAGTCATTTGTCATGTGGGTCTACTCATGTGACTGACAGCGACCAAAATCTTTTCCTAACCAAAACCAGGTAGTAGAAGGGGTCTGCAGTAAGTCCTGTGCATGGGTGGTAAGTCACCTGAGTCAGCGGTAAGTCACGTGAGTCAACTCTCATGACATAGGCCTACCACCTACCATTTCTGCATCAATACACGCAAAAGGCTGTCCAAGTGGCAAAATATAAAGACTTAGGATGAGATCACTTTGTACATTCAATGTTATTGACCAAAACACATTCCATTTCTCTTAAAACACTGCAAAGCCAATTTTAAGTAAAAGTTTAAATCCTGCATTGTTTACATCCATGTTTAGCATACTTGGTATCAGTCGTCTTCTTCACTGCCTTTGTTAATGCATTGGCAGGGCTGCCAGCTGTTCAATTAAGTTTGGAGGGAGAAAATGAAAACATTTTCAATGTGTTCCAGTGTCATTTGAGCGGATTTTTTCATTACAATAATGTGGAATGAAACTACTTTTTATGTGATCATAGGAACATTTTGAGTAGAAATTCATGTTTCTTCGCACACCTTTTATGGAAACTCTTTTATGAAGTTAGAGCTTCCTTGCTCAAGGTTTTTTTTTTCATTGGTTTTGGTATAAAAATGTGAGAAATTATTGGTGTTTTTTTTTTCTTTATCCTTTTTGACCGCGATCAGTACCGTAACAGCATGAATAGACAGGCATCAAATGTTTTACACTGTGCTGCTGTTGCACTCTGCTGCTCTTTCTTGTCAAGGTCCTCTTTTTGCATCCTTCCATTATCAGTTAGTTATTAATTTTACATTGCATGAGAAAATGGATGTGCGGGATTGTGAGCCTGTGAAAAGAGTCGAGTATGTGAGTCTCACGATGACTGGGTAAGACTTGGCGCCCCTACATTAGTGTGTATATTGGCAAATCATTGGCTGGTCTGATAATCAGTTGCGAGCGCAAGACAAACAAACTATGGACCCTTCACTTATGTATTGCCACTGGGTTTGTTTGGATTAGTTAGATAGATTTAGTTTGCTGCCTCGTGAGTGCCCACTTTATGTTATCCTATAAAGAGGAAAATAGAGGAAGAGAAGAAGGGATAAACAGAGACACACTGGGTATGAGCATCTAACTTTCTAGGTTCATGCTCATTTTCAAGTTACTGTGACATATTCAACATGAGACAGTATGTTGTATGGTTGAGCTATCAAAATTGTGTTATCTCTGAATAGGATAACTATATTTTATCACAAAAACATTGAACCATTCATAAACAGTAATTTTATGTTAAATGAATATCATAATGATTACATTCGAGAGATACTAGCAGTTCTTTTCTCTTTAAATCACTGCTGAATCAAACTGAATCATGCAGAACAAATGCTTTGACATTATTTCAATGACATTTAAAGCATTGTATTGTCAGCGCCTGGGTGTATGTGTCACTCCAGGTGAACAAGACACTGTTGTTAACAATGAAGTTAACACTGCAGCTCTTGTTCTCTTTTCACAAGTGAGTAGTTCAGAGACTGAAAAGGCAATTGTGAAGACCATGTAGGAGAGACAGGTAGCTCTTTTCTAACATTTTTTCTTCTGTCTATTATCTGCTATCTGTTGAATATAAAACATGCATCTAACTGACCAGTCGATGCAAATAGGCAGAGGATGAGAGGGGCATCGCTGAACATACAATTATAGGGGAGATGTGAACCAGTAATACCTGCTCAAGCTTCCCTTGTTAGCTTTAATTAGGCAATCATATCAGTTCCTCTCATTCACCTTTAAAAGAGTTCAATGAGCTGAGATGAGTATACAGATCCTGTTTAAAACTGCTCTTCTCTGGGAGTCAAAAATATACTGTAGCCCAAATATAAACATACAGCACCCCATATTTTTTTATTAAGTGGTTTCTCCATGTTGTAATCTAGACCCTGTTAAAGTTATTACACAGGGCCTTAAATATGCTTTCAAGGGCAGATAATGTTGAATTTTAGGAGACACTGAAATTCTACTCAGTGCCTTTGCAAAAGTCAGACAGGACAATTTTACAATATCTGTGCAGTTAGGGCCACAATGGTACATTTCTGCAAAAATTATTTCTATTTTTACTGTCTGACAGCTGGAGGCATTATGTTTTCAGGTTGTCCATCCATCCCATTCTCATGAACACAATAGTTCAAGAATGCCTTGAAGGAATTTTGTAATTTTTGGCACAAACATCCACTTGGACTCAAGTATTAATAAATTGGATTTTGGCAGTCAAAGGTCAAGGTCACTGTGACCTTACACTGGTCTCGTTTTTGAGAGTGTGATATCTCAGGAACATCTTGAGAGAATTTCTCCAAGTTTGGCACAAACGCCCAATTGGAATCAGTGATGAACTGATCAGATTTAGGGGTCAAACATCCTCACAAAACATGTTTTTGGCCATAACTCAAGAATTCTTACACTAGTTGTAACAAAATTTCACACAAATGTCTAATAAGAATAAATGATGAAATGACCTTGTATATCCAAAAGGACAAAGGTCATCTTCATTGTGACATTGTAATTTTCTGCAAAAACACCTCTCTTGCCATCATTCAGTGCCGTAACTCAGGGACAGAAGGGGAGACATTTGGCCAGATACTGAATAGATGAAACTAATCTTGGGTGCCCATCTTGAAACTGTGCTGACTGTATAGATCTTCTGTGCTGCTGAATGTGTGTGAAGCATCCTTGTTTTAATACTTGTAGCTTCTGCAGTGATGCATATTTGAAGCATTGCCAACTGCAACCTGACTGGTTGTTGGAGGCATACAACTGTGAGGCGGTAATTCTTGATTTTATCTTATTGACTGAAAACGTTGCATTGAGTTAGTTCTGCCTGAGTGAATATACATGTGTAAACAATTATGCCTCTAATGGTGAGCAACACTCTGACAGGATACATAAACTAAGAGTACTCCATAATAATCCTGCTGAGACAGCAGAGCCCTTTATGGAGCTCAGGACACATCCTGAGTACGATGGCTGTACTCTGGATCATCTCACTGTATTAACATGGAATCTGTGTAGAACATCTTACAGAAGCACAGAAGGTCAATTACTGTCAGATACCGGTGACGTGTTAAAGGATTAGAATAATTAACAAACGTGAACACACTGTACCAGCAGTGTGTAAGTTACGCGCAGTGCAGTACAGTACCCTAGGCCCCTAACATTTGCCCATTATCTGTTAAATGTCATGTATGAATTTAATAGAATCAATAATATTTTATCATTAATTTAATGCACATGTATTTTATCATTTCAAGTTAATCAACTTTCAGTTTTCCCTTTCAGATAATTTTGAAAACTTGAGTTCTTCTGACTTTTACTCTGTTGACTTAAAATGATGAGTTGAATGAAATTACTGCTGTGTGAACTCATCAAATTAAATTTCTAGGGAGACATGATAAGCATATTTACAGACTTCCCAGCATGCTTTGTTTGAGAGTTGAAACTCTCTAGAGAGCTCATGAGAAGACTGAAGATTATTCAAGTTTAATTCTGTTAACTCACATTTTCAAGGCAGCAGGTAAACTTATGTTTTTAAACCAGCCTGAAACGTTTCACAGTGTACTACCTATATGCCAAGAACCTGCTGCCCAGTAAGAGTTACAACATGCATGCAACATGCAGTTATAGTCTCCTCTGTTTTCTGAGATCAAACAATGCAACATTGCTGTCCAATGAAAGAAATGCATCTCTTAAATTTGGTAATAGACATTTTCAGATAAAACTGAAGGGTTGTTTCCCTTTGACAATATTCCCCTACTCTCTACAGTTAGTAAATCATCTAAAACTCCAGTGGATTAGCTGAAAAATGCATTGTCATAAACATTTTTCTTAGCTTGTGAGCAGTTGATACTTTCTGGAGATATGTGGTTTTTACAGGACCATGACAACAAATTTCAGCCCAGTCCCCAAAAGAAAATGAATACATTTCGTACATACTTCTTATATTGAGGTTTCTAAAGTAATATATGAGCTGACTTCGTCATCGTGAGGTGGAGAGAATGGTGGATAATGTGGCACCTAGGCGATAAGCCTGCCAAGCTGTTAATCACTGCAAACCACTGTTCAAGACCAACAAACAACCATACTGGTTGTTTTTAGTGAGTCATTGCTGTGTTTTCAGAGGCTTTTAGGCATAAAATGTGGGTGTTTTTTTTTAGAGACAACTCGCTTTTCTCCCCCTGCAGCAAATGTGGGTGTTTTTTTTTAGAGACAACTCGCTTTTCTCCCCCTGCAGCTTATTGCATGTCTGTCCATCCTGGAAGAGGGATCCCTCCTCAGTTGCTCTTCCTGAGGTTTCTACCATTTTTTCCCCGTTAAAGGGTTTTTATGGGGGGAGTTTTTCCTTATCCGCTGCGAGGGTCCAAAAGACAGAGGGATGTCGTATGCTGTAAAGCCCTGTGAGGCAAATTGTGATTTGTGATATTGGGCTTTATAAAAAAAAAAAAAAAATTGATTGATTGATTGATTGATTTTAATCTGTGTTTTTAGTGACCCATGGCACTTTTTTTCCAGCAGCAAAGGCTCCTTTTCCATCTGCTTTTCAACCCTGAAACCTCTCTGTGTTGTTCCAGCAGGATGGTGCCATGAAAAGGGGTTTTAATTTCTTACCGAAACATCGCTGCCTTTCCAGAAGGGATTGTTCCCGCAAAAACAGCTATGTTAAGCCAAAGCATGCTCTTTTCCTAACCATAACCAAGTGTTTTTTTTGTGCCTAGACTTAACCACATGTTAAACACAACATTGTTTCAACCTGCCTGCTTCCTAAAAATAGGCAAATGTATCCATGATTTGCAGAAACATACATTTTTTCTGGTGATTGGGTTGCAAATATATCTCTTGGATGGAGGAAAAGATCCCATAATGTCATGCAGGCTGGAAAACAAAACAAAAAAGACATGATGAGAGCAAACATGGCAGAGTGCATGAACGCAATGAAACATTTTGTCCCAAAACTCAGAAAGGGTTGATAAACTGATAGCTGGCCGCCTGCCCCGCCTTATTCTCGTGCTGGCTCATTTAAGATCATCTAATGTCACTGGCTATACCTCCATCCATCTAATGTTCTCCTTCCTTTCCCCTCATCAGTCTACAACTCTGTGAACCATTCACCACTAATATGGATTGATTATACATGGAAATATTAATTATCTTAAAGCTTCCAGAATATATTTCTATGATTTTTCTGGGTTGAGACAAGGCCACACTTCATTTTTACCTATAATGAAAATAAACTCTGGCCATAAACAGCCACAGCTGCAATAACAGGAGCATATCATTTAGTCTGTGTCCTTCTCGCATGCTTCCTTCAAGGACAAATCGAGGTAAAAGGTCCAATCATAACTCATTAACAATTTTGGGTCTGATTCAGTCTGTTGCTGCTCGACAAAATGAGTTGTTAATGATGTTGTGTAAATATTTATTGGGCAACACTGATCTTCAAACTGTCTCGTTGGCATTTTCAACAAAGTGTGACTCACAATAATGGACGTTTTTTCTGCAATCAAACTCAGCCATCCCGAGAGACAAAGAAAAAGAAGAGGCACACACATAAACACAGACACCCAGACAATGTGTCCCCAAGCGTCTCGCTGAAAACCTTTACACAAAACTTTTTCCTTTTCTTTGTTTAATCTCCCGTACATCATGAGTCACCATGGCGATAAGTCACTCGAGTTCACTGAATGGCAATTTGGCAACTTCATCAACCAACAGCTGAACAGCTTTCAGGTCACATGATATCCGCTCTTCCAATTACCCTTCATTTACTCCAAAAGTAAATGAATAAATAAACAAAATAAAAGCCCCTCCACCAGCGGATAAGACAACAGCCGCAGGGAGAGATCAGTAGGCGATGACGTCGTTCTTCTGAAGTGCAACATCTAACAGTTTATTGAGCACAGCTCTGTGATTTCATTACAGCGTATTTAATCCAAAATTAATAAGGGTGGTTATTAACCTTTTCCACCCTCGTTCCTTATTAGAGTTTTATTTCACTGATGTTTAGAGAAGCGTAATGAGGCTGCAGGATGCATTTCGCCCACACGTACAGAATGTACACGTGCTCATATGTGTGTGTTTGCGTTGCGTGCGTGTGTAAACTGGATGTGCGTCACCTTAAGCCCATGACAAAGAGAATGTGCAGGTTTTAATAAGAGGGTAGCTGTTGCTCAGCGCCATCCTATCATTACTGTCATTGTGGACCGAAGCGGTGCTTCTTTGTGTGCAGCTGGCAATCATGGAGGGCGAGATCTTACCTCCGAGCTCCACACCCCACCAATACAGCACACTGCCTATTTTAACACCTGATACAAACACTTTGCAAAGCATGTACTGTCAATTTTTCCATATGAGTATATCTTTCTCTTTTTATTCTTGACTATTTTGGGGCATGTTTATGATGGTATACCTGCCTGTCATCTTGTTCTGTTGTTTTCCCTGATGTTTTTTTTGTGTTACTGTCCATATATGACTGACTGTCTTGCTTTCCTCCCTTCCATGCTTAATGATTAAGACATGTTGTTTCTCCAGTTCCTGAAATCAAAAAGTTACATAATGGTTAAGGATTGGCAAATAAAGCAGCTTCCCTTAAAGCTACAGTTGGTTGCTTAAATATTAATAACTTATTGTAATGTTTGTTGAAACTGTCAGTGAGACATAAGACAGATAGCCTGTGGGAAAAAAAATAAAATAAGTTTCTCCTTCTCATGGTGCTTCATGGCATTTGCTAGAATCTACCGTGACTGAAAGAAAACAACCAATCAGAGCCGATGAGACTCTACTGCAACTGTCAATTATGTCAATCTATGCTGGTGAACTGCAGCTAACCTGTCAAACTGGGCAATGCTGATAAAGCCCGAATCACGATTTTGTTACTGCATTGCCCATTTCTAGCCTTAAAGGGATAGTGCACCCAAGAATGGAAATTCAGCCATTTTCTACTCACCCATATGCCGAGGGAGGCTCAGGTGAAGTTTTAGAGTCCTCACATCCCTTGCAGAGATCCAAGGGGAGAGGGGGTATTCCACCTAATGGAGGCTTACGGCGCCCCAGATTCAAACGTCCAAAAACACATAATTGAAACCACAAAATATCTCCATACTGCTCGTCTGTAGTGATCCAAGTGTCCTGAAGCCCCGACATAAAAAGTTGTTTGGAAAAACGTCATTTGAACTCTGTTTTTAGCCTCACTGTAGCCTGTAGCTCTAACTGCCTCTCTGTGCACCGCGCTCACGTGTGCGCGCTTGAAGAAGCTTTACTAACACACATTAAACAGCTAATGGGATAAGTTAGCTTTCAGAAATGTTTTCAGTTTAACTCAAACCATGATCTTTTTCCTAAAACTCCAGGGCTACCTGGCCGTACGCCCTGAAGGCTCCCCCAATAGCCATAAAATGTGGATTAACACTGACATCATTTAACAAGTATAAAATTTGTCTCAGTAATAACTGTCAAGGTTCAGAAACAAAATATTTATTTTTTGCTATTCACCCAATATTAGCTCAAGCACTTTTAAATTGCTTTAAGGAGCCTAGCGGCTAGCGGACCTTTTCTCCACTCACAGCTTAACAAATTAAATGTATTATTATAGTTTTTCTTATTCATCTTTGGTTTCAGTAACTGCATCTCCTGACTGGAGAACACTGTTGAATTTCAGCCTGCATGCACGTTTTTTGAGCCAAACATTGTTGAAACAGAGCAGCTAATGTGTCTGTGTTGCTGGAAGAAATTAACGTAGTGAGATGTTCGGCCAGACAGGTTCTTTGTGGTTTTCTGAGCATTTTGTGCTTTGTTTGTTGACCCATATTTTTTCTGAAATCCAAAATATTTCACACTGCTGATTTATTCCTGAGAAAATCTTCATCATCATTCTCTTGGCTGCTTGTCAATATCTGCCGGAGCTCTTTTATATAACTTATAAAATTAACTAATACTTTATATAGCACCTTTAAAAACAGAGTTTAAAAGGGCTTTGACAAGCACATCAAAAGCAGAAATGCGGAAATGGGATACTCAGAAGGCAATAAAGCAACAGAAAGCCAAACAGTCCTACTAAACATAAGTGAGACAAAGCTATGGTAGAGTTATGATAATGTTAAAACAAGAGGACAAAAGTGCAAAATGCAGGACGCAAAAGGTCAATATAAATCAATACATGTAAAAAGACCAAAAACAACAAAAGCAATAAAACCACAAAATAAAGAAAAATAGAATAAAAATAGAACAAAAATAAAAAGACGACATTATATGAAACCAAGTCTATAAAAATGGGTTTTAAGAAGTGATTGAAAAGAAGTTATTGATTCTGCAAGCCTTATCTCCTCAGGCAGGTTGTTCCAAAGCCGAGGGGTCCTGATGGCAAAGGCACGATCACCTTTAGATTTAAGCCTAAACTTTGGAATGGCCAGAATAGCCCAACCTGAGGATCTAAGGCTGCGAGCTGGCTCAACATTTCCGTTATGTAGCTTGGGGCTAGATACAGATGAGCTATAAAAGTGATCAGTAAAATCTTAAAATCAACTCTAAAATGCACAGGGAGCCAGTGGAGAGAAGCCAGGATAGGGGTGATGTGATATCGCCTGTTAAAACCAGGGAGAAGCCCAGCTGCTGCATTCTGACCTAGCTAGAGGAGGGAGAGTGACTTATGGTTGATGCCATAGAGGAGGGAGTTACAGTAATCAAGTCGGGAAAAAATTTAAAACTTTATCTAAGTCTGAGTGAGTGAGTATTGATTTGATTCTGGAGATGGTTCTTATTTCCAGGAAGCAGGACTGGACAACTTTATTGATATGTGGTTGGGAGGTTAGGTCAGAGTCAAATACTCCCAGATTTCTGGCAGCAGGCTTCACATTATTTGACAGGGGACCAAGGGTATTCACGATGGGGCTGATAAGGTTTGGGGCTCTGAACAGTATGATTTCTGATTTTGAGTTATTGAGTTGAAGAAATCTTTTGTACCATCCAATAGTAAACATCGTTGAGACAGTGTGAAACAGCAGCTAGGCCTCTTTGGTTATCAGGTCTCAGCAGAAGGCATATCTCTGTGTTGCAGCAATGAAAATATACTTTGTGATGTTAGATGATTTGGCCTAGAAGAAGCATGTAGATGGAAAATAAAATTGGACCTAAAATTGACCCCTGCGGCACACCACAGGTAATGTGAGTTGTAGAGGATGAGTGGTTCCTTATGGTGACGGAACAGGTTCTTTCTAAAAAGTAACAATGAACCAGCTAAGTGCAGCGTTCTTAATGCCAGCCCAGGTTTTGAGCTGCATTTAGGCCTAAACAAATTAAAAATAACTAAAAGAACTCTCCTTGCTGTCTGCAGCTAAATTGGGTAGAAACCATTTTTTCTGTTTTGATGCCCAAAATTATTGAGAACAGGGGGATCAAGGTTAGGTTTCTTTAAAAGAGGTTGATCCACAGCATGTTTTAAGGCAGATGGGGACATTTCTTTTGCTAGGAAGTTGTTAATAATCAATAAAATACTGGGCCCAACTGTGTCAATAACCTCACTGAGAGTATAAAAGCTGCTCATTGTTTCATGGTAAATATGATTTCAGATTAAAAGGACAAGGATAGGGTCTAAAGTTGCTAAAATAGCTCTCAATGTCCCTGCAAGCAAGTAAAACAAGGTCTGGGGGGTTAATTTGTCACCTTATTTCCTTGACTCTATTTATAAAAAAGTTTAAAAACCTTTCACATCTTTCATGTGAGGCATCAGTAAGATTGTGGGGGGAGGGGTGATGACTGAGTCTATTATATTGAATACAATTCTGGGGTTAGAATGATTTGCTGAAATCAAATTAGAGTCAGTGGATGCTCTTGCTTCTTTGACTGCCTTTTGATATTTTTTTGATTGTGTCTTCTCAAATATCATAAAATACATGTCACTCCATTCTCCAACAGTCTCTATTTAAATTTTGGGTGGATTCATTTATCCAGGGCTGGGGTGCTTTGTCTGACTGTTTGTCTTTGTAGGGGGCAACAGAGTCCATGACAGTCTGCCAGGTGTGATTAAAAAAGGAGATAAGCTCCTCTTTGTAAAAATTTGGCTGTAGAGTTAAAAACCCGGTGGTAGACAAGTGTGCTATGATTAAAAGGTAGTTGGGATAAAACCACATTGAATAAAAGCGCTTTGTGATCAGACACACAGATATCCTAAGTTTCAAAGTTATCAGGGCTGAGACCAGTGTATGAAATTAGGCCAAGGGTGCGACCCTTAAAGTATCTCCTGCCTCCTGGTGACAGAGAATTTCAAAATAAATGCATATCCTAACAACCTCTTTGATGTTTTCACTTTGCATCAATGATATTGGATCATTGATCATTAAGTCAATATACATCCATCCAGATCGATGGATTGCTACACTCGTAGTGAGTATGCAGGCCCAGAATTTTTCTTTCATTTCCCAGTTATCTCTATGAACAGATATCTGCATATGAATGCGGATAAAAAAAAAAGAAAAAAAAAAAGCAAATATAAAGCTTAATTGTTGTCAGGCAATAGTCGATACATTGTTTTCGGCCAATGCATTCCGCCTCTCCACATGGACTGCCTACCTGCTGTTTAAACGTAATTGATCATTACTCAGACTACAAACAGACTACAAACGGAAACCAGAACACTTTTGACACCAAAGTCTTGGCTGGTCAAAATTCTGCATGCATACGCAGAATCTGTTTATAGAGATTATTGACCCAGTGGCTTTATAATAATTGTGGTGTTTCGTCCTTGCTCCCAACCATACACTGTATAAGATGAAACGGCCAGTGCTGGGTAAGGGTTACTCTAAAAGTAATCAAAGTACGTTACTGCATTACTTTCTAAAAAAGTAACCAGTTACTTTACTGCATTACTTCCTGAGTAAAGTAACTCAATTACTTTAAAAGTACTTCCAACGTTACTCCCTGAGAAAAGTAACTCAAGCACTTTTAAAGTACTTTTGAGTATTCTACATTTCCTATTGGGCAATG
>NC_065510.1:36074329-36078535 GCF_006386435.1 Epinephelus moara | reverse complement strand
GATAATTGGTGAGTACCATCGTGTAGCGTGTACCAGGCATAATGCAAGTCCTGAGTCTGAAATATGTCTGTCAGCGAGTCCTACTCCACCTATTTAGACAACGGCAGCATTTCTCCGACCACATAGCGAGCCACAAGCTCCGTGGCTTCTTTCAGACTGATAGGTTTAACGTTATCTCCGTTATTACAACCAAACAACAGCCGTTGCTGTTTCGGAGCTGAAGGACCAGCGTTCTGAAAGTAACGGAAGTAACTGATGTCCTGTTTGAAAATGTACTTAAGTATTTGATTACTCAAACAGCAAACTAACGCGTTAGGTTACTCGTTACTACAAATAACGTTACGTTGTAACGCGTTATACCCAACTCTGGAAACGGCACAGTAACGTTAGCTCCCCAGAAGTGAAGCTGATTTGGATCACCCCTGGTGGCTGGCTGCAGTTTAGGTCATAATCTCATCTCGTACGGACATCATGAAAAGAAACATCGCTCCACAGTACCACTGGTGGTCAAAAAATACTACAGGGCAACTCTAAGGTTATATTTACATACTTTTGTTATAAATATATAAAGAATAGAGGATGTGATTGAATGACCCTGCTGGCTCAGTTCATCCCAGTCAACCTTTCTGACATCCACATGGAGGTACATAGACTACCTGGGGTTGAATGAGTGAGTTTGAATGAGTGAGTAAGTGAATAACTTTCTAGAGCCAGGTGGTACTTTGCATCCTAAAATGTAATTAAGTTTTTCCTTAAAGTAGACATCTTGAGTAGGGAATTAATCTCTGGTTGTCAGATTTAAACGCAGACGAAACAGCAAATCCATCCCCTGAACAACTTAAAGGCCCTTGCAATCCACCAAAGTGTTTCTGTCCTACTGTTACATCTTTCACCTTTTCTAGTCTTAGCTCTTCACATAAATCCCTCCATGGTGGGAAGATCTATTTCTCACATTTTCTGCACCAACTGTGTGCTTTTTTCTGAAACTTTCAGGAGATCAGATTCATTTATCAACCAAATTGTTCCCAAACAACTTGTGTTTCATGAACATTTCCTTTTCATACGGTTTGTGTGTTATCTGTCTGGTTTATTAGTATGTACCTTTCACGTACTGTTCCACTCTTTGTTCCACATGGCAACACACATTTCCATTATGTTTTTTTTGTCCTTTTCCTTTTTAATTTTGCCCTGTCCTGATCTTTTCATTTTTTTCCTCCATCTCACTCATTCTCCGTGGTCCCTTAACAGCACAACCTAATTATAACAAATTTTTAATCTTTCACTCACTTTTTGCTCACACCTTATCATCTCCCTTCACCTCCCTTCCTGTGCCTTCCATCTCCCTCTGTGCCTCCTTCAGTGCAGACCAGAATTACAGACCATCCTGGATAAGGTCGTGTTTTTGTCACTGTGACGGTAATGCCTGGTACAGACTAATTATGTGGGAAGCGGTCCTTGTCTCCACACTGGGGGCGAGGGTGCCAGAATTCATGGGGTTATGAACAAATTGGTTCCGGTGGGAGACGGAGGACAGGAAGCAAGCTTTGATGAATGAACCAATGAGATACAGCTGCTCGAGAAATGGATTGGAGTCCACCTTCTGCGTGAATCCGGCTGTTTAGCTGACTGATACATGGCATTGGTGATTCTTGCATGAGAAGATTTTATTTAAAATAGACGGAACAATGTGTGGTGCACAGTGGTTATATTTCACCCAGTGAGACAAGGTCAGTTCCTGGATTTCTTCATTCTGAAAGCTGTCTGAGACTGTTTGTCTCTCAGTTTGAGACTATTTCTTCTCTCAGTCAAGCTCGCATGTGCAGGCATGAGTTTGATTTGTGTGAGTACATGTGTTTAGATGTGAAGTTCTGTAGCCACTGGAACCCCCTTTTTAAATTGTGTTGGCCTTCTTCCATCCTAATTTTATTTTCAGACTTTTTTTGAATGACAGTTGGAAACAAGACCTGTAACATTACTAAAATGTAGGTTATACAAATCCAAACTGTTACCAACCTGATGTCTTATACAGGAAATAAGTTTTGGAGGTTTCTTTGCTCCCAGGTAGCTGTGTAAAATGTCTAAAATCCAGAATTTTTAATAACAAACTTGTAATTTCTCCGCAATGTAGCAAAAATCAGCCCAAATGACTAGAAGATTGGCATTGTACATTTCTGCAAACCATGAATACATTACATTTTCATGTTTATTAAGTATCATATCAATGTTGCTAAATTGCCACTATATATAAGCTGGCTTTGCCATCGGGAGATGGAGGGAATGATGAATGGCATGACACATAGGCAAGATGCCTGCCAAGCTGGAGACCACTGTTCCAAACCAACAAACAACAACACTGGCTGTTGTTTGGCGACCCTTTATGACGTTTCCACCTGTGTATGTGGCACCAAACCAACACATGGCAGTGTTTCTCAGTGGCAATTGAGCCACGTAATCGTGGTGTTTTTCACAGAAATATCCTGGTATTTCCAAGCGGCGTTTAAGCCACCAAACCTGGGCGTTTTTCACAGACACGTTGTTGCATTTACCAAGCAGCATGTGACACAAACTGTCCCTGCTTTTCTAGCAGCTTTTGTGCCACCAAACGTGGGTCTTTTAAAGAGGCAACAGACAGCATCTTTTCCTAAATATATTATTATGAAAATAATGTGGGTTGCACAGGGTAGTGGCCACAGTAAAATCAGACTATTAGTGTTTACATAGGTTACTTAGTCTTAATCTTTGTAATAAGCTTCTGCCACCGGTGCCGAAATTTTGCAGAAAAAAATCTGCTTTACGGCAGGAAACACGTCATGTATTGTGAAATTGGTCGATCAGCCATCAGGCACTGGAGCTGGTCCTTATGAGGAGCTGGGCATGACATAGTTGAGTCACGAGCACAATGACAGACGGACAAAGTTTGTAAACAAGTGAAAAACGGCCTGGCAAAAGAAAACGAGCTCCTCTGTCTGAGGAGGAAAAGAGGAGCAAAAAGGAGAGTGATAAAAGAAGAGGAAAAACAAGAGTAAACCTCAGTCAGGTGTTCAAGAGATGGAGGGAGCTCCGTGACCAAAGAGGCTTCAACACCGGTGTCCAGCTAGCTTTCTTTCTAATGGATCAGTAAGTAACACGGCTAAATGTTAGCTAGACGAGAGAGGACTGTACTGTACTGGCTGCTAGTTCATTCCTAGCTGGCCAGCATCGCAAATCGCCGCAACCAGGGACCGGGTAGCGAGTGTTGTTCGGCTGACATCCTCGTTGCCATTCTACGGCAGCCCTCGGACAGTGATACCCCCCTCCCTTCCTGCTGTTCTCTTCTCACGGAGGCAGCTATTGACGGACATCGCCCAGTCTTCTCACGGAGGCAGCTATTGACGGACATCGCCCAGCTAAGTTACGCCCAGCTAAGTGAACACTTTGTCTCCCATTCAATTTAAGCTCCAACCGGCCGCATCGTTTCCATACGATACCGTTTATTCTAGAATCGGGACTGTTTACATGTGTATATTGGTATAATTCCACTGTGTCTACTGTTGTTTGTACTGATACTGTGCATATTGGTATAATTTACTGTGAGTTGTTTGTACTGGTACTGTGCATTCTGGTATAATTATTTGCATTAGTATTTGGTTTTTCTTCAGATAAATCTGATAATCGTTGCTCGGTCTCTTGACTCATTTATTTAGTAGAGTGTCCACACACCTTCTCATTCTACATACAGTATACATAGAGGTATACTGGTGGCTTTACAGCCTACATTTTATTGATTATCTCTGATCCCCATGGCCAATTTGATTGTTGCGACAGTGCGACGCAACACCACTGACGCTAGGTGGCGCCAAGCTAAAAAAAAACCCTGAATCCTATCTGGTGCCTCTTTAAGCAAAAACATGATCTTTTCTTCACCATAACCAAGTGGTAAAACTAAACCTTCACCACAGCATTGTTGAGAAATGTTAAGTTTCATTGTTACCTCTCATCTATGAAGCCAGAAGAAAGTAATCAATTAACTAAACTTCATAATTGCCTTACAGACATAAAAACCTGGATGAGCACCAATTTCCTGATGTTAAATTCAGACAAAACTGAAGTTATTGTTCTTGGCCCGAAACAACTCAGAGACTCTTTATCTGATGACATAGTTTCTCTAGATGGCATTGCTCTGGCCTCTAGCACTACCGTAAGAAACCTCGGAGTAATATTTGATCA
>NC_065510.1:36057693-36073498 GCF_006386435.1 Epinephelus moara | reverse complement strand
CTGTTCTGTACGACATCTATTGCACGTCTGTCCGTCCTGGAAGAGGGATCCCTCCTCAGTTGCTCTTCCTGAGGTTTCTACCGTTTTTTTCCCCGTTAAAGGGGTTTTTTTGGGGGAGTTTTTCCTTATCCACTGTGAGGGTCCAAAGGACAGAGGGATGTTTTATGCTGTAAACCCCTGTGAGGCAAATTGTGATTTGTGATATTGGGCTTTATAAATAAAATTGATTGATTGATTGATTGATTGATTGATTGATTGATTGATTGATTTGTGGCTCACAGAAATGTACAATGCAAACATTTTTCCGCCTAAAGAGCACACTATTGGTTACAATGACATTTGTGCATTTAGACAGTAAACATCACGAACATATGCATGGTGGTTTGAGAAGTTTCTAATGACTGAAAATGTAAGCCCCTTGAGTTTCTGTCCCCTGAAAAGTTAGCGCTGATTCAGACTGTCATACAGCCCATCAGTAAGCTTGTTGCCATCCACTTGTTTTATGCGCAGTTTGCATTTTGAAACTCAGGAAACTTGAAAAAAAAGTCTTCACTTAAGAGTTGTAAAATTGTGATAGACAAAAACAGAACCAGGCTAGACTCATATATAGGACAGATGTGGGCACCATAGGAAACCATACTGCTTAGACCTGCAACTACTGTTAGAAGTTTCCTCACTCTTTAAAACTATCCAGTTTTGAACTTGGGAGGGGTTCAAGCAAGATAAATGCTTGCTTCCAGGGGAACATTTACAATAACTGCCAGTGATTTAATATGTGTAAGAGATGTGTTAAATGCTGTCCGAAGAATTACCAGCTTCATAAGCTGTTAATTGCTATCGCCCCAAACACCCTATAAGCTTTTATCTGATGAAAAGGTTTAAGAGAACTAATGCAAGTTTTTTTTTTCTTCATCTGGCATCATTCTCAAGAACTACACTTCCTGCTCCTAGCAGTGACCTACCCGCAGCGACCTGCTAAAGCTTATGGGTAAGCAAATTCAGCAGATCTTAACACCTTCTCCGCATTGCACCTGATCGTGGGGGGAGAAAAATCCCCAGCACATGCACTTTTCCCATCCTCCTACACCTCCTCTAATCCTCCCTTCCCTCTCTGCTTTCATCCATCCCTTTAACTCTCCCCCTGTCCCCTCTCTTCCTCCTCTTGCTGTCTCTCTCTTTCCCTCCCTCTACCCAGCAGGCTGGAGCAAGATTCATTCAGAGCACAATCAGCACGAGACATGAATACAGAGCAGAGCTGCGTCACACAGACACACACAGACACACAGACACACACAGACACACACACACAGCCACTCAAAAACATACACAAACACTCACTAAATGTCTCTTCAACCTCTGAAAGTGATGATGAGCTAGCTGAGTGTACACACACATACACACATGAATAACCACACATACACACACACACACACAAAGTGACGCACACTATCTTAACCTCTGGAAGTGATGATGAGAAGACAGAGTGCAGAGAGCTCTGTAACACTCTGTGCTGCTTCTGCAAACTATTTTTAAACTGCTACTTTACTTTATTCCTTAAACGTATGCATCCGGATGTGTACACACCTGCATGTCTGCATACATGCAGTCAATGAATGTGTGCGTGTAGTGCACGCTCACCTTTCCTTTAACTTCCTTCCTGTGACTGCTGTAGCCGATGCAGCAGTATGGATTTTTTTCTGTCTTACCTTATTTACCCTTCAAGACCGAGACCACATTTAATTAATTTTTAATGTATATTTATACTGATCATCAATAGGTCAATGAGAGGTCATTGGCAGAACTTGGAAAGGCTTAGAGTTGTAAAGGTCACGGCTTTGATTGCTTTGCAGTAGTTTTGATCCTAAAATATAGATTTTGTCTGGTAGTGTCCTCGTGGTTTATGTGGTAATATGTTTTTATGAGCATGTGTTAAAGGACAAAGAATAAATGTCTGATTCCATCTTGTGGTAACGCCTAGATTCAAGGTCTTCCAATACTGTATGAGCTGAACTGATACCTTGTCTGACAGTAATGCCTTTGGTGATTCCCTTCCAGGAGCTTTTCTCACCAGAAGGTCTGTTTCTACATACCCCATCACATATCTAAACATCTACTAGATGGACTGTGGCAAAATTTTGTACAAACATTTAGGTTCCTTGATGATACATTGTATTGACTTTGGTGATTCTCTGATTTTTACTCTAGCACCACCATGACATTTGTAGATTTGAGAACAATAGTCCATACCCATTGGTAGCTTTGTCACCTTCTACCTATACCAATCCTCAATGCCTATGTGCAGTTTCACATAGATTGACCACGTCAGTGAGTAGAAAAACGTGGGACAGACAGAATGACTGACTGACAGAATGACACACTGACCGTTTCCGTGATTATGTACAGCACAGCATACCATACCATGACTTAGTCATACCAAAAATTAGAAAAAAAACATTGGTCCACAGGGGGAGCCACAGCGATCGGTCGCATTTTAGCCATTTTGAAGCATTTTTCTGTTGTTATAGCGCCACCCAGTTGCCAATTAGAGTTAAATTTCTCCAGTCACCTTGAGGCGTCCTGTTCTACATATCTACCAAGTTTAGTAAAAATCCATATGGCGGTTAGGCCTAGATAAGAAATGAGCTCTCTAGCGCCCCCATTTTGTTTGATGGGGTCAATAATGGAGGGGTCCCCTCAGATTATGTGTGGTCATATGCCTACAAAGTTGCGTGGTGATGGGTGAAACCCTTGAGATGTTATACACCTTTATGTGATGAGCCACGCCCTCCGCAATATTCATTGCCTTATAGAAGCTCAGTTTTAGTAAGTTTTCCAACTTTTGCCAAGAGGGAACTTTAGATATTGGTCCCTAGATTATGTTCACCGAGTTTCATGCAGATCAGTCAAACTTCCTAGGAAGAGATCGATTTTAAGTGTTTTTCAAAAAATTCAAAATGATGGAAAATCCATATAACCGGAAGTTATGGGTTCTTGAGGCAAATTTGTTTCTCACGAGGAGAGGCATCTCTGTGCAAAGTTTCATGTCTCTACGACATACGGGGCATTGTGCAAAGTTTCATGTCTCTACGACATACGGGGCATGAGATATGCCCAGTCAAAGTTTGCAATTTCAATCGGTTGCTCTAGCGCCCCCCTTTGGCCAATTGATGTAATATTGCTTCATTCGCATCCTCCCATGACCCTCTACCACTGTGCCAAATTTCACGTGGATTGACCAAATCAGTGAGGAGAAAAACGTGGAACAGACACACAGACACACCCACAAACAGAGTTTTCGTCAGTAAGATAAGATCTCAACAACTAATAGATGGATTACCGTGAACACTGGTACAGATATTCACGCCCCTCTCAGAATGTACTGTAATAACTTTGGTGATCCCTTCACATTTCATTTAGTGCCATCATCGACATTTTGTTCAGATATTCCCTTGACTTTCTCGCTGACACTACAATTAGTTAGCTTGTTTAATTTGATATGGATATCAATGTACTATAGCATTAGAACTGTAACCTACATTTATGCATAAGAACCAGATGCACTGTGATGTGTGTTTGTAGCAAAATGCTAATTTGGAACACCTGTCCACAGGAGGCTTTTATAAAAGCTAAACAGAGCAAAGAAAAGAAAATACATCCACAAATACTGCAAATCCCCCTCAGGATGAAAGTAATCATTTTGGTGATTCTCTGACTTCATCTATTATTATCAGATTGCAGTTTGAACTTGTACAGTACTTATGTTAAGGACCAAACACCAGCAAAACAAATGATGTTCAGGTTCGAGTGTACTTTGTGTTCAGTGCTAATTGGCAAATTTTAGCATGCTAACACGCTAAACTAAGATGATGAACCTGGTAAACATTATCATTTCTAAACAATTTAGCATTGTCACTGTGAGCTTGTTAGCACGCTGATGTTAGCATTCAGCTGCAATAAAAGCACCACTGTACCTCACAGCAACCCCAGAAAAAATGTTGGTGTAAATTTCTGCAAACATATACACTACATTTGCACTTTATTATGAAGTGAAACTTTTTATTTCAACAACACTGTAGTTAACCTGTTTAGGCACTAAAACCTATGGTCATAAAAAGATCTTGGCTTAAAATACCCGGATTTGGGGGTATAATCCGCTGGAAAAGCAGTTATATCATGGTAAAAAACAATCACTTTTTGTGGACCATCAGTGCTGGAAAAAGAGCCGTGGGTTGTTAAAAAATACCCACATTTGGGGGCTGAAAAACAACTGGAAATACTTGCTAAAAAACAGGCGTTTTTGTTGTTCGTTGGCCTTGAACAACAGTCTGCAGTAGTCAGCAGCTTGGCAAGCATCTTGCCTAGTTGTCACACCACCCAACATCCCCTCCAGCTCCCACTGATAAAGTCAGCTCATATACTATGTCACTTTAGACACACTGATGTGCTATATGAAATGTGCAAATGTAACATAGTGGTTTGCAGAAGCGTACATTTCAACATTTTCTTCTGGTGACCCGGCTGCTCACAGAGCCGTTAGCATGGCTGTAGGCTCTTAGTGTTGTCAGTGAGGAGAGGAATCACAGAGGAATCAATATTTGTTATGTAACCTACATGTCAGCTGATAAGTGACAATAAATTGCAGAAATATCAAAGATTTATTTTGAGGCAATGTATTAACAGTGTAGTTTATAAGCCACAGAGCACTGACAAATATTATTCAACTGTAAAATGTGCTCCTCAGTACATATCTTGGCTATTTAATAATTAAATAAGAATTAAATGTTATGTTTATGTGTTTATGTTTGAAAGTCCAATATTGGCAGATAGATTGTTATTGGATTTGTTAATAGTTTCAGCCATCAAAGTCATCCAGGCTCTTGTAAATTTAATGCCAAATAAAAGGCTAACTGATCTTGGTTGTAGTGCTTTAACAAGCCACTCATATTAACTTGCAAATGTACATCTGCTTTCCTGTCAAACAATAGTCTAATGAGGCACTTTGCCCGAGTCTCCCTGCAGGTGTTACAATGACCAAGACATGAGACCTTTGGCATCCTGTCACATTTGTTTATCGTTGACAACACGTATGACTCGTGAACATTAGTTATCCAAATTTGTGTGCTGAAGAAGACGATAAACACACACCCACAGACGGAGAAGAGCCGTCGACATGGTACTTCGTGTCTTATCAGAGATCAATATTTCATTTGCTCTCCTCCTTTGCTTGGATGTTGACTGGCATCCCATCCTAAGGGGACAGCTCAGGGACATACACACACACACACACATGCTTCTACGCTCTCACACACACCCAACACACACACACACTAAACCCGCTCAGGGCCGTTGTTTCCTTTGACTGACGCGTCAGCCGTGTTGTGTTGACACCTCGCTGACACTCTATCCCTTTCAGACGCACATCACTGTTTACCAACTACTATGAGCAAAATGCCACATGTTTCAATATGTATGCGTCTCTGTATCTGTGCGTGTGTGTCCTTAATGCTTCCGGTCTGTCATCATTACACACTTCCCTCGTTTCATTTTACATCACTGTTTACACATTTAATCAAAGCCAAACTGTGTGTGTTCCCCTGCCTTTGTGTTCGCACGCGTGTGCGTGCACCCTCCGTGTGTGCCGTCTCTTTGGTGTCTTTTTTTTTTTTTTTTTTTTTGGATGGTTGTTTGCTGTTGTGCTCAGACTAGATCAGGGGAGCTGCGGTGTTATTGTAACCCAGTGAATAGGCACAGTGTTTAAATGCAAATTCACAGCGCTGCAATGACAGGGACAGGGAATAGAGGATTGGCAGAGCAGGGAAGGGCAGAGACAGGTTGAGGTGACAGAAAGGGAATGAGGGATTTAGAGAGGAGGGAGTTGAAAGATGGGGAAAGAGAGATGAGGCGATGATGGGGGATTTGGTAGGAGGGGAAGAGACAAGAGTTCAGGAAGTAAAAAGGAAAGGACGGAGTGTATGGGTGTTTTAGAGAAAAGGAGGAAAGATAAAAAAGAATGGAGCAAGAGTTAGAGTAATTGAAAGCCATCTCCACAGCGGCTGGCTGAGGAACTACAAGTGCATGACTGAGCTACGGCTGAACCATCACTGATTGCTCTGCAGTGTCACTGTGTGTGTCTATTAGTGAGTGTGCATTTGTGTGTGCGAGATCATGAGTTGGAGTATATTATCACGGCGCTGAGTGCGTGTTTGTGTGTGTAGACCTTGGCATGCACCACTTGCAAAAGCTCATTTAACCAATGAGACATGTCTCCCTCCATTTGATGAGGGTGTTTTTTTATTCATCAGAGCCAAACTGACTGTGTTACTGCATTTGTGTGTGTCTGTGCATATGTCTTTGTGTGGGTAACAGCTGTACACCATGTGTGTCTCTCAGCTGAAGTATTTATTCAAATCACAAACCATTTCAGTGTCATGCCTGCTGTAGTTGTGGGAAGTCAGGTTTTTTTTAATGCCTCACTTTTTATGCTGAAGTACCGGAGCTTGGTTTTTACAAATTGCACCACTGTAACAACAATTTACATATGTTTCTCCTTTGACATTGAACAGTTCAACCAATATTTGCAAAACCTAGCGTCTCTCAACACTGGTATCAACAAAGCCATGGTGACAATTTGGGATGCCAATGTTGAGATGCATTCTGGAGCCACTCCATTAACAACAGATGGAAAGCCAACTTTTTCATAAAATGTGTATTTCAGCTTTTTTTTTTTTTTTTTTTTTTTAAATGCAGCTGAGCCTTGTTTCATAATGCCACTAATAGCTCAGATTTAGAAAATATGCACAGAAAATGAGGATGGATGCCATCATAGCTAATGAGCTAGTTTCTAATCAGTACTTCAAAATTATTCATTTAATGGTGTGGGAAAAAAAGAAAAAGAGAAAAACAGGAAGGATTTTTTATGCCTTCAGTCGGCAATAGCTATGAGTGGAATGGAGCTGTGAATGTTTTTGGATTGTCCGTGAACATGATATCTCTAAATCTGGCACAAACATCCCATTAGACTGAGGGATGAACTGATCAGATTGTGGTGGTCAAAGGTCAAGGTTGCTGTGACCTTGTCCATCTCATTTACATGAACATGATATCTCAAGAACACCTTGAGTGTAATCTCTTCAAATTTGCCACAAACATCCAGTTGGACTCAATGATGAACCGATTAGTTTTAGTGGTCAAAGGTCAAGGGCATTGTGACCTTGCATCTGTCTCAATCTTGTGAATGTGTTATCTCAAAAAGGCTTTAAGGGAATTTCCTCAAATTTGGTACAAACATCCACTTTGACTCAACAATGAATTGATCAGATTTTGGTGGTCAAAGGTTAAAGGTCAAGATCATTGTGACCTGGTCCATCTCATTCACATGAACATGATACCTTGAGTGAATCTCTTCAAATTTGAACTGATTAATTTTGGTGGTCAAAAGTCAATGCCATTGTGACCTTACATCAGTATAATTCCCGTGAATGCAATATTTCTACAATGCCTTGAGGGAATCTCCTCAAATTAGGCACAAACGTCCACATGGACTCAACATTGGACTGATGAGATTTTGGTGGTCAAAGACCAGACCAAACAGGGGAGACATTTGGTCAGATACTGAATTGATGACATTTATCTTGGGTGCCCACCTTGACACTGTGCTGATTGTATAGATCTTCTGTGCTGCCAGTTTTAAGATGTGTGTGAACCATCCATGTTTTAGAAATTGTAGCTTCTTCTTCAGCAACATCCATATTAAAAACACTGTCAACTGCCATGGCTAATACAGAGTCTGGACAAACATGGATATAAACTGTAACTGCAACTTGAGTGGTTTGTGGTAGACTCACAAGTCAGTCTTTAGACGCTTTGCTTAACTAAAGACTGATGACTTTCTCCCTGATTTTGTGTTTAGATGGGCGGATACAATTTCAGAGTTTAAAAAAACTCCCTACGTTGCAGAACCAATAGTAAATCTGCAGGGCGGTCCTTCGGTGGCTCGCTGAACTCTTGTGCTTGTAAACATAGTCCCACTAGAAACACGTGTAGCGGTACAAAATGGCTCAGCCGCGCTCGCAGAAAACGCCGTCAAAGTTAGTGGATGTTTGTCGCGTTTGCGGCGACACATTCTCGCCAACTAAAAGAAACAAACATAATCTTTTACAAGGCCATGACTCATCCGTCCGGCCGGACTATAGAGGGAATCGCCTTGTTGTTTACAAATACTTCCGGGTAGAAAACCAGCAGAGCTTTTAGCTATATATATAGCCTATATATCACATTTTTCACATCACTGTATCACCGTTTAGACTAATCTGATGTTTGTAAAGTCTATAAACACAATGATTGAACAAACATTACTATTTCTTAGCCGTTAGCGGTTCTGTAATAGGTAATAGCTCATTAAACGGTCCGTGAAATTTATTTATTTTTCCAGTGGATATCTTAGTTACAACATGATTGAGCTAGCAAAGCAGTTTTGTGTTGCTATGTGTGGTATTTATTCAGTTTTGGGAAATCACGATGTCTAGAAAGCAGCAGTGGCTGCAGCTGACAGGGACAGCTAACACTAGCAGCAAAGCTAACATCAGGATGTCATCAGTTAAAAGCCTCCCGTTGTCGGATATGACATGAAACTACTCCAGCTCAATCATGTTGTAACTAAGACATCCGCTGGAAAAAATATTTTCTTCACGGATGAGCACACGTTTGATAAAACGGAGTTTAATCTCTCAGCATCCATTTTCAAGCTCTTTGTGTGTTTGTTTCCTTGCGGACGAGAAAAGGGGGAGTGCTCATTTCCAAGAAGGCGTGTCCTTTTCAAAAATGCAAGAGGCGTTGCTTTGTTGCCTGCCGTTTTCGCCGGTGTGTTAAACACACTTTAGAAAGGAGTGTCCCCAGACTATCAGAAGGCGGAGATCTCTGATTGTCTGGTGGCGAGACTAGGTTTGTGGAGGCATACAACAGCATTGTGAAAATTCCATTTTTTGTTCTACTTTTAAGGTTATAAAAAATAGATTTTATTGTTCATCATTTGAATGTGTCCGGGTGTTTATTTTTGCACATGTCTGATGTGTCATCTGCCTGTTCCAACAAAGGTCACAGGGTGGGATTTTTGCTGCCACTATGACTGTGCCATTAACCCACAGCTATGACAAATGACACCGTGTTACCCCTCCTACACACACACACACACACTCATCTCCCACCTACACACACAGTGATGCTATTGTCATCCATCCCTCGAGTGATGCTGTGACTTCTATCAAGCTTGCTATTGTCATCTTTTCTTTAGGATGGAAAAAGGAGCTCTATCTCTCAGCTGATGTATGGTCCACCCATACAAGCACTTGACTATGGCCATCTGTATCAAAGCGTCTCATTAAATGGATTTGCTGTGCATCACATACTGTACTATGTATATATATGTATGTAATGAAGAGCTATATCACTGGGTTCAGTGTATGAACTCTGCATGTCATTTTCAGCTAGCTTGGAAATGAGACACTTATTTTCCAGCCCACACACAATGCAGTGGTGCTCTTGTCAATGCAGTCCATACAGGGCAGATTTATGGGCATGGCGTATTTATGCATGGAATATAGAGTGGCTATTCTTTTGTATATACAGCGTTCCACTTTCAGTATAAATATTAGCTTATTTCTGGTTGAAGTAGTGCTTCTTTGACACAAGTGTGAGTGCTCTTATGCTTTCACAATGAGTTGATAAGTGGCTTGACTTATCTCATGTCCTTGGTTTATTTTTCCAGGGGCTAGACTAGTTGTCATATGTTCCCTGTGTGAGCTGTCTCCGCATATGGAAACTTATGAATTTTCAAACTCAGTATTGTTTGTCAAGATCTGGGATAACGAGAAAAGGTATAGCATGGAGCTTTCTGGGAATACAACAAAATTGCATTGCAAGAGCTATTTTTTATGTTATGTATGTTTTATCTCCCTCAGCAAGCCAAGGTGGCCCAGCGTGCACTGTATTTAATATTAAAATAGAACAGGATAGCACCTTTGGATACTTTGGCTTCTTTTCTTTTGCCTGTTCCCCGAAAAAGTTTTTTTATGGCTTTGTTTGTTATACTTTCAGTGTCTTGACTCTTCCATCAAAACATGTTCCTGAAAACAGAACATCTTTCCTGACATTACAGTAAGTTCACACTGTGGACATTTTGCATATTGCATGAATTAAATACATAGTCAATAACAGATTTTGGGAGAGCTGGACTAAACAACCATACACATACCCACAGGGTAGGTTTCCTACTTAAAGAACCAGTTCATCCTAAAATCAAATGTACATATTTTTTCTCTTTTCGCCTGTGATCACACCCAGCATCACTGATAGATGTGGTTTGTTGTCATCAAAAGTGTGCTCTGTTGCAACTGTAACCACACCAGAAAGTGATGTCACAATTTAAACATTCCAGTAAAGGGCAAGTCTCTACAAACTACAGTACTGAGTGTTATGTATTATATGTATTACATTCCACTGCAAACTATGCTGTAAAAGAAGAAACACTCAGTAATGTAATGTTTTACCAAAAATGTAATAATACTGAATAATGTTTAAAAAACAATTGTCAGGACTAATAATGAAATACAATTTTCACAAAAAAATGTAATATCTTTCAGGTGAGTCTATTTTTTTCAAAACTAAAGATGCAGAAATTTTAATGGATATTAAAATGACTTATTATTGTTAATACAATATGCTTTTTTTCCCCAAGAAATGTGTGCAAGTGTAATAATTATAATACTGTTAGTGTCATTATAGCCGACTGAAAACACTGACAATTGACACTGATTTCAAGTTTTGGAAGTGTAAACTCTTGGCTTAAAGCTGGGGTAGGGATGCTAATTTTGGCATCACTGGGCAGAAATCTCATTTAAAAAAAATGAGCATATTGTAATTCAAGTGGACTGAGAAAAAACATGACTTCCGTACCTCCTCTTGGCTCTTTTTTCAGGCTTTAGAAAATCTATTCCATAATTGGAGACTTTGGCCAATCACAGGTCATTTCCCATGCAGACTGGTCGTTGTGTAAGGATCGGCCATTAGACCAGAGTGGATCTTAGAATAGACCATCAGAAGATGACAAAAGCTGCAGAAGATGTCTTCCATTACCCAAATGAGTGATTAAGGCATAACAGTCTCTTCAGTCTCCATCAAATGTTCTTTTTCATCTGGGTCAGCAGTGACTGTTATTGAAAGAAGCATCTCCTTTGGCTTGCCTGGTCTTATGAAATTTTTGCATTGGTATGGGGATGTTTACACACCTAAATATAAACCTAATACCAAGACATATCTAACATAAATAAATACACTAGTACGGTACAACCAAACTCCTTAAATAGTTCTGGGAGGGTAACAAAAAGCAGGGAGTTCAGATGAGGAGGGCAGGGACAAAGGTACAACTTTTAGATATTTCCCTTGTTGCACAGAGATGCTTTTATTTAGAATAATCTACACATATCCTCTACCAATAACAAAGTTTTGTTTTAATTATTATTCTGGATAAATGCACATAGGGTATTGTCAGATGAGAGTAACAGTTGGATAAATAATCAAAGTAAGTACTTAATATTTCTGGCATGTAAAGCTCAGTAATGCCTCAGTTAGTCCTCCAAGCAACTGACCATGTGACTTTCATATCTGTTTATTATGTTTAATGTAAATTGTTTGAAATTGGTCCAGTGTGTCATCCTTGGGTTTAATCACCATTTTCACCAATGAATAAAACTGGGTTGGAATAAGATGTTTAAACCATCACAAACCCTTACCCATCACGTGCGCTCAAATTTCCAAATCATGTGCGGTCCTCTCTTTTTCCATCAAGAGCATGGACCGTCCAAACAGACCAGTAACACCATGTTAATTTCATCCTCTCTCTGGCTCCGTCAACTTTACCTTGGCTAGATTAAACCTTCATTAATACTTACCCTACAGATAGTGCTAACAGATGATATACATTCTTCAGAAAGTCTTCAACAAATAAACATACCTTACCTTGCCATTTTGTACTTAATTTGGGCCCTAGGCCTTTTTGGGGATATTTTTACTGCCTTTACTTTTAAGATCATATCACAGTCATTCTAAAGGCTACATACACATGCTATATCTTGTTTTTTACAGGACAATCTGGGCTATCCAGATTTACTATCATTTCACGTCCTTTTATGTGCCTGTATTTTATATTAATTTTTATATCAATGAAAAAAACAAATCTGTGTTACTAAATTCTTACATACATACACATGGTGTATCTCACCATGGCAAGTTGGAAGTTGAACACAAAGGCAGGGGAACACACACAGTTTGTCTTTGATTAAATGTGTAAACAGTGATGTAAAATGAAATGAGGGGAGTGTGTAATGATGACAGACCGGAAGCATTAAGAACACACACAGACACACATATGTCAATCGCATATTATACCATACATGAAGAGGGGAGACTCTCTGGAATCTGACAATATAAGAACCATGATGCTGGGACATTCTGTCACTTCACAGCTGTCCAAAACATGTGGTTTGTGCCAGGTGGACATGATTGCCAGTATTTTTTCATTATTGCAAGAAATTCCATTGACTCATTCACAAGACAAAATGTGTTTTATCTGAAAGAAACATGCAATATTTACATCTAAGATACTAGAAAAATAGTCAACCATGTGCAATGATCTCCTCCAAGATAATATTTGCCACTTTGTTTGCAGTAAAAAAAACAAATTCTGGACATTTTCTTGTCAACATGATCTTGACTTACTTCTCTGTGCTCTCTGCTGCTCTTTGACCTGACCTGAACATTTTTTTGTTGTTGTTTTTCAGTTTCAGTTATATACTGGGGGGACATTTTGGGCATTGGGGGACACACATGTCCCCCTCAATGTATATGGTGACTACGGCCCTGTCAGGAATGCATAATTAGGCTACAGTTGTCTGGGTGCGCAAAGGTGAAGTGGCTGGTCTTGTCATACAAAGTTTGATGGAGTGTCAACTGGACAATATGGAGATATTTGCATCTTGAAAGCCGGACTACAAATGTGGATAGACAGGGAGAAACACACGCAAGCCTAAGACGTGGTAAGATACGATATTCCTCACTATATGAAGTGACTGATAACAAGACCTGTATAATGGTTGTGAAGAAATTTGTCAGGTTTTTATTTTGTAGACAATTGATCTGTATTTACAGCGTGATGGGATGACAGCACAATGATGTGTGTGGTATCACTGGAAAGCTCTCGTCCCGCACTTTCATGTGATATGCATGGCATTTCTGTGCGAGCCTGCATTCGCGAGTAATCCATCCAAGAGTAATGTGTGTGCAAAGCTGTATGAAAGCTCTGTTATACATAATTTTAGTGTAACTTTATCATTGTTTTTCGCTGTGAAAACATTGGACTACCGACAAGTGCTTGGTCTTGTTGGAAAGCTACGGTTCCGCTGTTTCACGTGATATGTGCGTTGCTTCTCGCTATGATGAACGGTCGCGGAGAAAATCCATAGAGAAGAACAGGTGTGAATTTGGACGCACTATGCGTCATTAGGGCCCATAGGGTTAATGAGTGAAAAATCTGTTTTTCTACTGTAACTCTGCAAAGACAGAGAGGACAGCTGTTCGCCAATGATCAGCTTTTGTTCCTGTTTGACAAAGCTCTGAAGGGCCCTCTCTGTGAGCTGCTGTCCTCCAGCTGCTCTCTCTGCCCAGCACGAGCTAACACAGCAGCAGCGAAAAACATCCAACAACAAACCGTTAAACGGTCCCAACAATCTCACACCGACACCAAATCAACTTGACTCGTTGTCGGGTAACATCAGCATGTCATGCTAACAGTTAACCCTGTCACTGTGTATGTGTGTATGTGTGTGTGTGTGTGTGTGTGTGTGTGTCAGGCGCAGAGCTCCTACTCACAGCAGTAGTCTCATGATAAACAGAGAGAGAGAGAGAGCAGGGCAACGATGGGGCTGAGTGACTGAGCTCTACAGTGAAATGAGATTTAACTTTTTTCAAATAATCTAATTTTGCAGTAAAGTTGTGGTGATTGGACAAAGTTGCAAGGTTGTGCAGAATTCACAGGGATTGACCAAATTTGCATTGATTGTTGCGATTGCAACATTAGATATTTGATTTTACTTTAGTTCATGGTATATCCCTCTTGTAGTGATATCACAGTATCAGTGAGGGCATGCTATCACATTATTAGTTAAGTCAATACATTATTGGCTTTTATTAAATTTGTGATCAAGTAAAGTGTACATTTTAAATTTTGAGGTGTTTTTACATTTTCAGGAAATTATTATATTTTCTGGTGTTATAAACCTTCACCCTGGGTCATAGAGGAAAGCCTACAACTTCAGACATCACCAGCTAATCAATGCTGAATGAGAATATTGATACCTTTGACCACTAATGATCTGCCTCACAGCTATACATAACCTTTTGGTCATGAATTTAGGCAGTGACCCTGCCAATTAAAGGAATACTGATGTACAAAATCTTGAGCCAGCAATAACATTCATGATTAACATTCTTACACTGCAACATTTCCCCACATTTCCTGGCCTCAGTCTCAACTGCATGCATCATCTGTCTTCATCAAATCACCATAATATTTTCTGTATTGCTCCAAATTGCCTACATACAGTATCTCTGAGTCTGAGGTAGAACACTAGTGTTTAAATATCAGCGCTTTGTGTTCTACACGCTTTCGTAATATGCCATTTCCAGTGAGAGCACTGCAGTAGCAAGTGGAGGGTCTATTTTAAGTGCAGTCAGATAGCTATATGGCAGTGTGGCTATATTTAATAAAAGTCTCCAGAACACTGCACCAATCTCCCTCCCCGGGGCTATCTGGATTTGACTGGCCATGTCTGCTCCCATTTAATGTGAAGAGGCAGACAGAAGACGTGTCAATCTCTTACCCTCTCTCTTTCCCGGGGTCTTGTCCGTGGATGTGGGGGTGGGGGGGATAGGGTGCAAGGAGAGGGAGAAGGGAAGGCGATGGTGTGTGAGATAAATGTGTTTTAATATCCCGTTTTTTTTTTCTCTTTTCAAAATCTTTTGACCCATCTATGCAAATCCTGTCTCCTGACTCTCCCTCTTTCCCACACCCATTTTCCACCATCTTTCATCTTCATGAGTGCCTCTCAGAGGGTGCTTCATGTTTTTATGTACATGTCATATATTGGCAATAAATAAATGCTGGGCTGCAAGATCAGTTTCCCTAAGAAACATCATAAATTAGCTGAATTCCATCAATCTTTCCTCAGTTTGATTTTTTTTTTTCCTCTCTTGATCCCCAGCTATGTTCTTAGTATTAAATGCATGCAGCAGTTTTTTAAGCACCTTGGTAGGTGGAGTGCTCATCACACCACCACCACCCTCGGCTTTTATTTCTGTCTTACCACCACATAACCATTTCTAAGCCCGACTCCTTCCTCTTCACACCAGCGTTCCACCCCAAGGCTACAGTCATGGCGTAGTGGTGTGTGTAGTGCAGTGGTGTACTGCAGGGCAGATGACTCAGTTCTACTAGCTACAGCAAAGGCAAGCCCAATGTATGTACAGCACACTGTGGATCAGCACAGCATGGGTGTGACTCCAACTGTGTTGCTTTGGTCTGCCTACCTACAACTGTGCGGTGTGGTCCAATGCTGCTCCACAACATGAAATATCCATGAGTCAGGTTGGGCGTACAGATGCCACTGTACCTAGTGAGCCCCTTAACAGGGGGGCTGTGTGTGTGTGTGTGTGTGTGTGTGTGTGTGAGAGAGAGATAGAGAGAGAAGAGAGGGAG
>NC_065510.1:36042801-36057575 GCF_006386435.1 Epinephelus moara | reverse complement strand
GGGGGGGGGGGGTGGAAGTACATCTGTCATCTTGTACCCCTGCAGAGTGAGGTGGTAGTGTGTTTGTATGTTTGCATCTGTGTGTGTGTGATGTGAAAGCACTTGTGTGCGTTCGTGCATAAACACTCGTGTACACCATTAGGACTCTAATCAGGTATCAGAGCTAGGAAGGAGAATCAACAAGGCAAAGTAGGAAGAAGACAGAAGGATAGTTGGCGACTACAAGGAGTGCATCTGTCAACCTATTGGTTTCCGCGCAAGTGTGGGTGTTTGTGTGGTAAGACGTGTATTGCACCAAAGTGCAGAGTCAATATGTCTCATATTACGTGTTGGAGGGAGACGGTAGGAAAGGGAGACTGAGGACAGCAGAAGGATAGATGAGGAGAAGGAGGGAGGAGCGAGGAGAGATAGCTGGCTTGGCAGAGAGAGAGGTAGACAGGAAGAAAGTGGCAGGAGGTGCGGCAAGAGGGAGAGTTGGTTTGCAAGAAATGGAGAGCTGAAGGAGGGGGAGGGGGTAAGGACTCGGATATGGGGAGGGAGGAGTGCAGAAGGAGGGGAGGTCAGAGGGGAGCACAGCAGGTAGAGTGTACATCTGTCACCTTCTGCTCCTCCAGGCCAAGAATGCCCAGGAGGAAAAGGGGAGGAGGAAGAGGAGCAGGAGGAGCAGGCAAGAGGGGGCACAATGCCACCAGCAAGAGGAGCATCACTAAACAGGCCTATATTTATTTTGAAGCTGAGTTCAAAAATGTTTCTAAGCACTCCTTATATAGCTCTAAAATACTGAAAAGCATGCCTCTGAGTGGAGTGTAATCCATTTTATTTGGTATCTCAAAAATGCATATGGTAGCTGAGTATTTTCTCTTTGAAATGTTCTGTCTATTGTAAGAGAAGACAGGGCACAGAAGGAGGTGAGAGAAAAGGACCCGAGGAGAGCAGGTGACGCTGAGAGGAAAAAGGAAATGGCATTGTGGGAATGGGAGCCACACAGGCACCGTGTTCATAACTCTACTGAGGTTGACATTGTCCCAGAAACTTATGAATAACATCCCTGTGTGTCAGCTGGTCTCTAAGTGTGTGTGTGTGTGTGTGTGTGTGTGTGTGTGGTGAAGCAGAAGAAGTCATGGGCCTCGCCACTGTCTATCGTGCGGGGCTTCGTCTCTGTAAAGTCCGCTGGGATCACGAGTGAAACAGAAATGACCCAGAAAGACAGGACACACAGCTGTACAGACGTCAGAATATCAAGGAGGCAACTCAGCTCGCATCAGTCTCCGCGCAGCTTGACTCTGTCTGCACAAGTCATTTGGACATTCAGTACATTGAAGAGGACAGACAAGCAGTCATTTAACATTTGTCTGGTGAATTAGCTGTGCTTCCTTTATTCATATATTCACCATATGTTTTTTAAATATACATATGTGCTAGAGCTGTAACAATTACTCAATTAATCGATTAGTCGATCAGCAGAGAATTAATTGGCAACTGTTTTGACCATCGAATGATCGTTGTAGTCTTTGTTTTTAAGCCTAAAAGCCAAGCGTTTGCTGGTTTCATGCTACTTAAATGTGAGAATTTGATGCTTTAGTTTGTCATACATAATCTTAAAGTGAATAGCTTTGGATCTTTGGACAAAAAAACAAAACATTTTTTTATCATATTTGCTGACACTGTCACTGTATTTACACAGCACTAAATTAGACAGATAATACGTGACAAATATATTCCTTTGTCTACTCTACTGACTTGTAGTGCTTCTCATGGCATTATCACATATGAACAAAAACAACCAATCAGATCAAAGACGCCTCTACTACACAGCTGTCAATCATGTCAATCGTTGCTTATCTGTGGTACTTTCAGAAATGTTTCATGGGGGTGTGCAGATGCAACTCCAAAAATCTTGGGGTGGCACACCAAAACCAAAAGCCATGACTACATTTCTGGAATTCTATTATACTGTTGAAATATGTATAGTCGAAAACTCAAAGTCAAAGAATTCCATTGTGAAAGACTTTGGTTTCTTATTTTACAGATAAAGGTACTAAAAATAACACACATTTAGACTGAATGCCAAAACTGCATGGCTTTTGCCAAAAACTGCATTGCATTCGCATAAAGTGGGCGTGTCTTTTAAAGGGAGACTCCAGAAACCAGTTTCATTCAGACATCTTGAGGTCAGAGGTCAAGAGACCTCTTTAAAGGTTGTTGTTTCCTCACCAAAATTTGGCCTATATTTGGAGCGTTATTTAACCCCCTGTCTGACAAGATAGCATGACATTGTTGGTACCAATAGATCCCTTAAGTTGTCTAGTTTCATATAATACCACCACTTTTGCCATAGCTCAAAAGCATGCCACAGCCTCTTAAAGAGAATAATGTCAGCCTCCAATTATTTTTGCTAGGATGATGGTGATGGTGGTGGTGGGTGCGCAGCAATTGTATCAGAGTGGCCATTGCCCACCCATAAGGGCTCCATTGCTGTGGTCAACTAGGCATTGATAATCAAATATAAATCAAGACTCTGTTATTTCATTGCTTGTTTCTCACCTCAGATAGTTTCCTAAACATATTAAAGGGCCAGTGTGTAATATTTGGCATGGTTTATTGTTAAATCTGAATCAGAATCTGAATATTCTACACATTAATATGTTTATATAAGTGTATAATCGCTATAAAATAAAATTTGTTTGGTTTTCGTAGACTTATAATTATGCTTTTATATATACATATAGCAAGGGCCTTGCTTTAGAGAGGTCGCCATCTTGCGCCGCCATGTATGTACGGCAGACCGAGCGGACAATCCAGCCAGCCAGAGAACGCGTTTCGCGTGTATAAATGAACCAACGAAGACAGCGGAAGGAAGGAAGAAGGAGGAGGAAACAGCAGAGAGTGTTAGTAGTTCGTCGATAGAGAGTAGTGAAAAGTTTTTTTAGTTATAAAGTTTGCGAATGGACCACACTTACCACGCAACAGGAGAGAATGAACCCGAACCGTCATCTGCGAGGAAAAGAAGACGCAACTTCACTCCTTGTGATGCACTCTCTGCGGCGCTTTTCCTCCTGATGATATATCTCCCCAACGATGGTAGCAGTAGCACCGAATCCCATTCTGTGCATTCAGCCTCTCTTCTCGCCCGCTCAGCATCAAACACATGGAGTTCCTCATCTGTATGCTCCGGCTCAAACAGGTATGGCTCTGGGTCTGTGTCCGCTACAAGAAACTCTTCAAAATCGCGTTCAAAGTCGTCCATTGCAGCTACTATAGTCCGGAGATATTGCTAGGCTAAATAAACAGCTGAGCTCTGTTTACAGGCTACGCTGTCAGTCAGTGTGCGGGCTGGAGATTGGTGGAGCAGAGAGGGGAGGGGGTGCCCGCTAGGTATGGTAAACGAGTATGTGTGTATGGAGTGTGTCTGTTACGCTAGAAGAGTCAGAGTTTGGGACGCGGTCTTTTACCCCCTGGAGTGTTACCAGAGTTTTTTATTTTTCAAATAAACTGGCCTTTTTCCCGAACGCTCCTCCGGTCTCCTGCTCGTGAGGGATTCATTACAATATCGTAACATGGTTTAGATTTCTAAATAAATATTCACCTCGTCACTAGATAGACTTACTCCTGAAAAACTCGCGCGCAAGGCTTTTTGTCCCTACGAGGCCACCGTCATTTACCCAACGGGAGGGGTGAGCGAGTGAGCCCTGCAATCTAGAATTTGACCACTGATGTCACTGTTTTCAACCCATTTTACACACTGGCCCTTTAAAGTATATGAAAACATTTGTGACCTGGCCACCATAATTGAAAAAGTTGAGCCGAAACAAAACACCCATTGGCTGGAGCAAACATTCTCATTTTGTGGCTAAACAGTACACTAAAATATGTTTCTGACATCTGAGGCATGAAATAGGCAAAGCAGTAACAAAATCAATGCTGCCTAGTTTGGCCCCAGTTCATGAGCAGTAATTGACATTATTGACAGCTGCTTCAGAGACTCCTTGGCTCTGATTGGTTTGTCGGTAAGCCTTGGTTGATTCTAGCAAAGGCCATCAGTGGCAATAGAGGCAATTTTTTTCACAGGCCATCTGTTTCAGGTACTTCGTTCACAATATAGTTACAGTTTCAGCAAATATGATAGAAGTTATTTTCACAAAAGTTACCAACTGTAGCTTAAACTGATTAATAGAGAAGATAGTTGGCAGATTGATCGATAATGTAAATAAATGTTAGTTGTAGCCCTAATCTCAAATGTATATGTATAACCTTGCACAAATTTTCCAATGCAGGTCATGTATTTGTCCACTTTTATCTGCTAAAGACTTCTCAGGCAAACTTTTATAACCAGATTTTATCTTATATAAAAATGAATTTAAAATGTCCACATTGAAGCATTTGCTATGCTGGTGTTGTACTCTTCCATATTTCAATGTCAATGTGAATTCAATATTGTTCAGCTCTAATAACAGATACGCTGGCTTTAGTACCGACATTGACAATAAACACATTTAACAAAATTGCAGGCATTTAATAAAATAAGCTGTCATGTGAATTGATGTATTGCACCCAGTGTAAGAGTTTTTCTCTCAGTACCTCTTTTCAAAGTCACCGTCACTACAGCATGTCTCTTTGATTCAGTCAAGTGTGATAGAAGTGAATGGTTGTGTGAGGTTATAGGGGGGATGGGTAAGCAATACCATCTGTGTTCAAATATGTTTGCTCATGTCTAGCATAAGGTGTAACCAGAGTGTTTAAGATCCATGTGTAGCAATGTGCACATGATCTGTTACACACCATTAGGTGTAAGAGGTTAGCGTGTTGCATGTACAGTAAAGATAAAGTGAAATGACGTGACTACTCAAAATGTTGAATGATGAAGTTCAGCTTCAGTGCTCCAACAGTCTCATCAGTGTATTGATGTACATTCTTGGTAAAAAAAAAATAAAAAATGGAACACCAGATGAATAAAACACACAATTGAGGCTATCTCTATTGGTACTAATAATTCATCATCTATTTTGTTTACTTTTCACTGTCATTCTCTGCATTTATTTGCTGGCACCCCTTTTTCTTCATTTCTGTCACTTTTCCGAGCATTCACTCGAACTAACTTGGGAAAACCAAATGATGCAAGGCAAAGCAATGTATCGGATTCAGTCTCTGTGGAATATGGCTGAACAATCAATATGCCAATTGGTTAATTGATGATAGAGGTTCAGATGTGCATCACTAATTTTTCATAGTCCAATAATCAAGACGCTTTGAACTGCACTAAAATCCAAAGACATTGTCATTAATCAGAGGTTTAAATTTACAAATTAATCAGATCGGAGACATATATTTACCAAAGTGACTTGGCATCGGTACTTCACACTGACACATCCATTGATTTGTGGACTGGATACGTAAGTCAGCACTAAACATCATTAGAACTCAGTCTTTAGCAACACCTGCTTTGCAGTGCAGTCCTGTCTGACAAAATGCTTACAAGCATCCGATGCCCACTGACACATGTCTGGAAAAAAACCTCAAATCAATATGATGGTTAATTGGTAGTGCATGTGTGCACGTAAGCGTACGTGAAAATCTTCACAGTGTAAATGTGATCCATTGATGGATTTTAGTTAGCCAATAACAGATACTGTGTAATAAGGGCCTTTGCCTTGGTGCTAGTTACGAGCACCTAAAAATGCATGACGAATGACTGCATGAAGTGAATGACTAAATGGACAAAGTGAGAGTGTGTCTCTGCGTTTGTGTGCATTTGCAGTATGTTTGTTAAGTGTTAAGACTTGTTTAAGTGAGCGTGTGTGTGTGTGTGTGCATGTGTGTGTCTGTGTCAGGCCCACTTGATAAAAGGCCTAATTGAAGATCTCATTGACTCGGTTGGGGGTCACAAATGGTACAAACACATTGCATTTTAATTGATGACATCAGTTAGAGCCCTTCTTGTGTTGCAGGAATGAGCATGTTGTAGAAAATAGAACAGAACTGAACAGAACAGAGTAGAATTTAAGATGAAAAGTGTATGTAGCTCATCAAATCATAACAGAAGTCACCACAGAGATCACAGAAGAGAGGAAATCATGAAAAAAAAAAGATAAAAAAAAAAAAAGATCAGATCTTTGAAGTTCATTATTTGGAGTAAAATACCAACTGCACTTGGAATAAAGGCTCACCTAAAAAATAAGGATGACAGTTCTCAACTGCACGGTGCTTTGTTCATAGTGCTGACACTGCGGTGAGGTGCCAGCTCATTAGTTCCACCTTTAGCATCTAACGCAATCCAGTAGACCCTTTTACACCCAGTGTCATCAAAATATACGTGCCCATGTTGGTAACATAAGAGGCATTTTGCTGCAGCCAGCTTTAAACATTTAATTAAAACTGTTACCAGCATTAAAATGTCTGGTTGTACTCTGTTGTCAGAATCAGTACTACTCTAGTGGACCCAAGTTCTACAGAATTCCAACAGGATTACAATTGTTTCAGAGCAACAAGTGATCATTTTAACCGGTGACTCAGCCAAATGCATTGTGGTTGCTCATCCTCTCACAAAACTGCACTGCCTACGCACAAGAAAGATGCAAATACTTTGGAAATTGGTGCTACATGACCAGAGAGAACAGAGGAAAACAGCTATAACATTTGCTTTTGCTTAAGAGGTAGAAAACACATAACTACCAGAATGCACTGCACTGCACCAGACCAATATACAGTCCCGTTGGTGTCATAACTTGAGCTTGGACATTTTGAGATAGGAAACAATACAGTGGACAGCTGGTAACAAACAATCTCAAATTCAAATCTCAATCTCAATCTCAAATCTTAAACAGTAAGGTTAAAATTGTTTCTGAAAACATTCCTTTTATACAATACAGGAAACAGTATGACAACCACTTCCTGTTCACAAATTCTTATAAATAGGCAAAACAGTAACAGAATCTTGGTTTATATTTGATCAGCTCTGCCGAGTTCAACAGTTTGTTCAACTCTTGATCCATTTCTATGCTCTTTGTGTCTGTGGTGGCGGGCATACGAAAATGAGGAAGTAAAATCTGCATAATGGCGTGAAACATGTCGTCCAGCAGATTTGAGCTATGAGATGAGCAAGGAGTTTTGGGTGTTGGTAAGATGGACTGAAATCTAACACAGTTCATGTACACATACTACCCACATTGTTTTGATACAAAGCTGATTGAAAATTGGCAAAGTATTCCTTTAAGTAAAGGGTTGGCATAGATAATGAACATAGATGAGTGTGTATTTGGAAATTATTAAGTAAAATTAAAGGCTTTACAAACAACTACGACAGATTCAGCTGAGAGTCACCAATTAACATGGTTACTCGTTAAATCGAAACATGGATGACATTTACATTTATTTATTTATTTTTTTTAATTGCCCCTCGGGGACAAATAAAGTGTTTTGAATTGAACAGCTGCAAGCTATTAAAGGTGTTGACAACCACTAGACTAAGGACACGATCAAAAATTCTCATGTTACAGTAAAACAGAAGCAGAATTCATGTTTGCATAAAAACTATATCTTCAAGCTCTGAACTATGCTTGCTAGCAAGCCAACATGCCCTTCTTGCCGTGCCATGCTGGTACTATTCCCTGTTAGGACTGATTTTCTGGTTTGTTAATTATAATCCAAGCCTCATACATAATGTCCTTGTGTCCTTGTTTTTGGATGGGGAGGAAACGCTAAGTCTATAGCCCCTTTTCCGACAACATTTCCAGGAACTTTTATTACCAGGAATTTATTTACCTGGGTAAAAGAATTCCTGGTTATCTGTGTGGTTTGCGTTTCCACCACACCTCAAAGTTCCAGAAAATGTATTCAAATTAGCGTGATGACGTAGATCATTCGGCGTGAGCCCTGTATTTGGCTCGGCCAGCTTGTTTACTGGTAACAAGTGCTGGTAGAGAGAGTTGTAAGCATCTAAGGACTTGTATGCTTGTAACTTCTTGCTGGTGTGCATGCTAGGTTTCTCTGTCGAATACATGTATATATCTGTCCACTGAAAATTGGGCCAACGCTACACACTCACTAATAGTACACGGATCTTGACTTTCTCAAAGTCTGTTTGTTTTAGGAGCATTCTCGATCCAAGTGCTTGTAGGAAGGCAGGTTAGGATTGTGGATGAGTCACAAAAAAACAGACTTCACCCAAGACTCTCCCTTGAAGTTGCGTGTTTGGATCGGCGTGAACTTTGAGTGAACCATGAGTCACTTTTTAGGTAGGTCTTCACCATATTTCTTTTCCTAAACCTAACCACAGTAACTTTAATTGCCTAAACCTAACCTCCATGACTTTACATTAATTACCTGACTGTACATTAAAGACGTAACGTAATTTTGGGGCGCAGATTCGTAGGATATGATATAAACTAAAAGTTCTATGAGAATATGATGAAAATGGAGAGCACAAGTATTATAAAAACCTCTCAGTATAATGGTGTCCAATACAATACCACCAAAATCGATGGCTTCAAAAATAATATTTCAGTCAGGAACACTTTTGTCAAAGACAACTTTATTTTCCATTTGCAGTATTATATTTAGCGGTATGGCTCTGTTCTGGGGCCTCTCTGCGTTTCCTCGGGCCAAGGCGGAGAGCCTCTTCAACGCGCCTACATGGAAAGCCTAAGGCAGAGAGTGTACACTTGTCTGCCCTTCCACATGCAAATGAGGAAAGCCTGAGCCAGACAGCACAACCTCTCTGCCCTTCCATGCACCTACATGGAAAGCCTAAGGCAGGGAGAGCAGCAGCAAAGACCCCCTGCGGAACAGAACAGAGCAAGCATCAATGACAAATAGAGATGACATTAAAATGTCAGACACAGCATGAAAAGGAGGAGCTGGGGTGGAGGTGGGTTGCAAAGCGGCTTGCAGAGGAAGCAGCAACAGTAGGCAGGCCAAAGCAGTTTAAATAGGGCGCCCTCAATGAGATTTGCCAATTGGTTACGTAGAAAGGAATCATGTGATCTATCAGCTGACTCCCTTCCATCAATCAGCTGCTCCATCAGTTGATTGGCTGTTTGGGATCGGCTGATGTAGCTGGGATGTGAGCTGAGCTTGATATCATGTCCTGCCTGAACTAACCCGATGCTCAAATAAAAATAACTGTGCAGTTAGATAAACATCCATCTGATGGTGTTAAAAAATTAATGTTTTCCAAAGATGAATTGTATTTGATTGCCTAGGTGGAACTGTATAGGGATGATATGACTTTGTTTGTTTGATGGCACACTATTTGCTATATGATGCAATTAACATTTTTATTCATTTATTGTGGTTGATTGCACATGAGCCAAGTGCACATTTTAAACCAAGCATGTGCACATTTGCATTTGTTAATTGGTCAAAAAATATGAGTGTCTGCCCAGAGGTCAGGATTTGAAAATGTAGCTATTGTACATGCAGTCTCCACACACTACAGTGCTGATAAACAGGCTGTTCTTTACTATTTTAACGTGTCCTCCGTGGGATATGGTTTCTATGGTTAAGCCTCCAGAACAGTTGTGGGTTGTGCAGCACTACATTCAAAAAATGACTCCATAAATGATCACAATTTGAACATTCAGGTCCATTATACTGCTGGGTGAGCAACTTTCACTGAATTAATGAGCCACAATAATGACCTCATCAATTGTTCAGTACATGATAGGCACTGAAATTGATATCATCTCTTAATATCTCATTATAGCATTATCAGAACGGAGCTTTATATGTATTCCTTCTGTTCACAGTATTCACCTCACTTTACCCACAATCCACTGCTTTCATTCCCTTGAGGTTCCCTGAGGTCCAGATCATTGTGGCACAGTGTCCTGCACCAGAAACAAAACTGCATCGAAACAAGACTGTCACTGAGTTTGCTTGTTTGGTGCACACTTGACATTTGAGCAAACAGCAGTTTTGACAGGCTGGAGAGACACTTTTAGTCCCATTAAATGATTAAAATACAATCTGTCTCGACACTAAAACACTTTTTCCAAATAGTTTTTAAACACTTGGCCGTGTAACATAACTCAATTATGCAAAAACAAAAAACAAAGAAGCTACTCTCATCAGAGAGAATGGGCACAATATAAACTTTATTTACTGCTTCGTTGGCAAGAAACTGCAGGTGGTGATGCTATAGCTACTGTAGATGTCTCACCCTATATGTTTACTAGTGATTTATCATTGCTCCCTGCTGTCTTATATTACACAGTACCTCTGCAACCAATGTTTCTCGTACCTACTGTGTAGCATAAATTAAAGAACACACTTGGTTTCATGCCATACCTGTGATCTTTATTCATTGGCCTGAGAGTACAATGCGCTTAAACTTCAATGCCTTGTTAGATTTTCTGCTAAGTACGCCTGGATAACTTTTGATTTATTAGATTTTGTGTAAAAGTTTTCAGAGTTATATCATGCAGTGGATGTAAATATTGTCACTGTAAGACGGCTCCTAGGGTGCAGGCGAGGTAATGTGTAGCTAACAAACTACTGCCTGGAGCGATCACCTCTCTCCTGCTGGTTTGTGTCCTTGTCTGCAGCTACATAAATACGTGTGTGTGTGTGTGTGTGTGTGTGTGTGTGTGTGTGTGTGTGTGGTATCTACAGTACCTGAATCACTGGCAGCCTGTCACAGGAGAGGAGGAAGGAAGAGTGGAGAAGAGGCGAGGAAGGTAAGAAGGAGAGGAGATGGAGGAAGTGCAGAGAGGGTAAACAGTATTCAAACGTGTAAAGAGGAAATTGGATAAAGATGGAGCATAATGCAGGAAGCTTGTTTTGTGTGTGTGTGTGTGTGTGTGTGTGTGTGCGCATGTGTGTCCATGTGTGTGTGTGTGTGTGTGTGTGTGTGTGTGTGTGTGTGTGTGTGTGTGTGTGTGTGTGTGTGTACCATGAGGAACAGGGTATTATAAGATGAGAGAAACAAGAAATATCACAGGAAATTTCCACCATTTATTCTTAAGTACAGGGCCACACAGTGAAATCACTTTGCTGAGTTGTAATGATGAAACTGCTTCTTGGACATTTGTTCCATTACTGCTCAGTAGAGTTCCAGGAACATGTGAGCAGAGCTAGCAGTGTTGACATAATCTCATCAGATAGCATTATACCCATGAAAAAAGAGCCATACTTATGAGGCTTTTGCGCTTCAACCACCATCCCACCGGTCAAATTATTTCAATCATAATCAAACCATGTTGAAAATATTGGAAACCGCAAGTTGGTCGAACTCTACCCAGAGACCGGGAAGAGCTGGTACAATCCTTTGCTCTGAGTTCCTACGCAAACCATTTTGTTCTGACTGGGTTCTCAGTTTTTTTCAATTTTCAATTTTTATTGTTTTTCACAGAAAAATACACTCATTCTTTTAAAAGGGCAGATTGGTTAAAACCAAATCTTATATGTGCTGCATCCAATTTTCATCTGGGTGTTTGTACTATTGATTTTTTCTCTGCTTGTCTACCAGCTCTTATCAGGACTAAAATAGTGACCAGCCTATTTACCATGTATCTTGAAGTATAGTGTAAAACTATCATGGACCCTCTGAAGTATGACACGTAAGGCTTTATTTCTCCTAGTTGAGGGACTTAAACAGTTGCACATAGTCCCTTAAACGGTTTCCTTATTTAAGGAAAAACGTTATCTCATTTACTGCATTGAAAGAGATTTTACAGTGGTAAAGGTTTCAATTGAGATAGTTTGTTTGCTTGGGCTCATACTATTGTACTGTACTATTATTGTCTCACAAAGTTGGCTTTTAGTTAGTTAATTTAAACCCTGAGCCTATTTTATAGGCCTCTGCTCGAAAATTGCATACCCATAATGAAATGAAATGTCTCTGCAACCACAAGGTCTATTTGAATACTTTTGGTGCCATGGTAAAGGGAACACTTGTGAGATTTGTTAAGATGTGTAAATATCAGTATATGTGTTATATGTGAAGAGTAAATGAAGATGGCACACAGCACAAATGAAACATTTTGAGGTTCATCTAAAAAAAAAAAAGAAGCATTTTCAGGATGAGTATCCCTTTGGAATGATGCAGCAACAGCTCTAAACCTCTATCAAATCATAGTACAATATGTGAACATTAACAGGGGTTAAAGCAAGAAAAAATTTTGTGCCTGAAATGTCGAGCACGGAAGATTTGTGTGCCTGAAATCTGAAATCTTTTCCAGAGCGGGGGGCTTGGTGTTGCGGTCACAAAATGAATAGAAATGTAAGTGTTGCAACAGAATGTGTTTATTATCAAAACGAACAAAAAGATTATAGCTTTTGTCGTTACTTTTCAGATTAAACTTTTATAGCTTAATGAGTTTATAAATAAATATTAAACTTTAAGTGGTTACCAGACTTTTTGACTTATAGCTCCTACATCTCTTTTTTGCCGTGGTGCTATTTATTTTTAGAAGCTAAATCATTTAGGCTGTTTGCAAAATTGTATTGCGCTTGATGTGAATTAAACAGGCAGTTACGTCGAAATTTCGCCTCTCGGCAAGCATGTCATCATTGAAATGGATCATATAACGTTGTGGTGGTGACTTTAAAACTTCAGCATAGACGATTTTTATTGCAACTTTTGTTTCTGTCTGGTTTCTGTTACCTTAACTTCAAAATTACCGCTGGCTTACCGGAGCCTCTCCCGCTCCGTCTGAGCTCTGTGTCTCAATGTGACATGATGTGAAAGCATGCACAGGTGTCAGTGTTGACTGGCTATCACTTGTAACCAATCAGAATCAGACATTGTTACGAAGCTCAGCGCAGTGGGGACTGCATGCAGGGAGGGAGGGAGACGGCTGTATCAGAGCCAAAGGAGGGAGTTTTAAAATACATTTATTTGAATGGTTATCGATGAAAAAACGTCCGATGCTGATTATGGTAAACAGTAGGTTGTATTTACTCGCACACTGTGCGCCTAAATCATTTTCCCGGTTCGCACATATATATATATATTTAGGGGCAAATGCGAGTGAAATGCTCGCACTGTAGAGCACTTCTGCCCGTGCCGGACAGAAACTTCGCCACGCCGGAAATCCGGCGCTGTGCCGGAGAACTTTAACCCCTGCATTAACTTTGCAAAGGTTGATTCTGGTAAAGTGAAGCAGAACAATATTAGAGAGGTTTTAGTACAGAAAATTCAGGCGAGCTCTCCAAAATTGTACCATGTTTGCATGTGATTTTTGCCATGCACAATCCTATATCTTTCATTTCGATTTTCGATTTGAGTGATTGACACCTCATTTGATTCGTTAGAGCCAATAGAATGATGCTATACCCACCAAAACGATTGATTGACAGCACTGTAAGCCAATCAGAGTCAGCAGAACGTGTTGTGGGGAGATGTCGGCTGCTGTGAGTGGTCATTGTTATGCATCCCCCGCAACCTCCGGCCATCAAGTTTTTCATGTGAATGACAGACAACATGTCAGTCAACGGGAATGAAGTGGCAGAATGAGCTTTTCACGGCAAAAACAACAAGGTAGGAGAGATATTTCAAATATATTTGGGCGAAACGATTTCTGTTGTTGTTCTTTGGCCTCTAGCTCTCTGATGCTTTGCGTTAGCGTGCTTTGGCACATATGTGTGGAAACAGAAGAGTCTCAGCTTTCATTTGAGATGAACAGTGTGTGTTTTGCATAACGTGTGATCAAGTTAGAGCCCAAAATATACTGAGTGGGTCGGGATATCGGTGCTGTATAGAGTTGGATTTGTTGTTGTTTATTTAGTTGTTGTTTGAGCTGTGTTTGGGGCATGTAAAAGGGTTTTTACAGCCTTGTAGCCCAGATTCTGCTGTTTAATTTGATGTGCAACATCACCATATTCTTCGCGATCAGTGCATTGTTTCACACTGTGTTTGCAAAGTCGCTCTCAAAGAAGTCCCCAATGAGGGGACTTTTGGTTTTAACAGGCTAAAGAAAAATGACAGACGAAAAGAATACAAGAAAAACCATACTGGTCGGAGGAGAAAATGATCATACTTCTGGAGGAATACAATCATAGAAAGCACATACTACAAAATAAGTTTGACCCCCAAATACCTGGAAACAGGAAACAATTGTAGGAAGAAATGCAACAAAAAAAATTCTGTCAAATTTAAAGTAAAAAATCAAAAGTGTATCCATTGGCTTCTTCTGGTCGCAGAACACTCTTCTCAGGGTGTGTTAGTCTTTTTCATTTATCACCATAAATTCAGTCATGTTCCTTAAATATAAGACCAAGACAAAGAGAAAACCATAAATACTTAAGTGAATATTTTCAGGAAACTTTAAGGAGAAGACTTAAATTTTATTCTGGGGAGACCTTAACTAGCACTTTAGGGAAAATCTTAATTCAAGGTGTTTTGTGCAACTGGCCCCTGGTTTCATTTCATGTTTATTTGATAGGGACAGATACATAAACATAGAGAATTGCACAGCAATTAACCAATGCAATGTATCACAGCATTTATAGCTACTGCTAATTTCCATTGCCCGTCCCTAGAAGGGCCTTTAAAAAAGAAAACATACAAAACAACATACACATACACAACAACAACAACAAATACACATATTTACATACAGATACACATCATGCATATTTTATACCTACCCTACCTCCCACCCCACCCACCTACCCGCTCCTACACATGACTACATAACTGATTACCTTTTAAAAATTCCTTCAGTTTAATTTTAAAATGTTGACAGTTTTGTTCTGTTTAAGTTGGATAGGCAGTCCATTCCATATATTAGCTCCCTTTATGACAAAGGATGTCTGGCCAAAGGAAGTCTTCCGGT
>NC_065510.1:36002384-36042378 GCF_006386435.1 Epinephelus moara | reverse complement strand
CATGCTTCAGGCAGGTTATTAATGTATAAACTAAAGAGTATCGGTCCTAACACCGAGCCCTGTGGAATTCCTGTTTTTATCTTTAAAAATGAGGAGTTTTTGTTGTTAATGATGACACATTGTTCACGGTTCCAAAGATATGATTCAAACCACGATAATGTTTTTTCAGAAAAACTATACTTGGAAAGCTTGGAGATGAGAATGTTATGATTTACGGTATTGAAAGCCTTCCTTAGATCAAGGAAGACCGCCCCCACCAAGTTCCCTTTGTCTATATGTCATTTGATTTTTTCCAGTAGGTAGCAGTTTGCACTCTCTGTGGAAAATTTTGGTCTAAAACCAAATTGTAATGGGTGCAGATAATTATGAGTTTCCAAGTAGTTCATCAAGTTCTTAAAGTTTAAAATGACTTGATTCTTCAGATCACTTTTTAGGATCTCTACACACTGGCAACAGAATCACTGTGCACTGGCAGGAGCTGTTTTTCTATGAATAAAGCTAAAATGCTGAATCTGACAGCAGCACAGTACGCTCTCTAAATGATATGCCTCGCGACTGAACTCAAGTTCAATCAATTTCGACATTGTCTGTCTGCAGCTTTCAGTGTGCATCTACTCTGTGCTGTCTGTGATGTACCGCATTGTACACCACATTAATGAGGAACTCCAAACTTTTTTTTTTCCGTTGTACACATAATCACATCCTTGTTTTCATTCCATATGATGTTCATACAGGTGGTTTTTCAAACAAAACACATGTTGTGTGTAAAAGCAGCTTTTCTCCCTAAAATTACCTTATGTCAGTGTGTTCTCATCCCAACTCATTATATATTGCTGCTTTGTCTGAGGACTTTTATGTCTACGTATGTTGAGCTAGGTATCCTCCAGCACCTTTTGTTGATGTTCTGCCGTGTCAGTTTACGTGTTACATACATTGTGTGTTTTTATAATATACTTCTGTTTTCACAGGGAATGCATTCTGCTAATTAGGTGCATACAGTCTTGTTAAAGATAAACTTACAACATAGGTGAAACAGTTTGTATTTAGGTTTATTTTCTTGTACATCAAAAGCACTTGGTTAGGTTTGGAAAGAAAAGGTCATGGTTTGGCTCAACATTCATACATTCATTCATTCATACTGTGTTTGTTGGACCCATACACCTCCCCTCACAGCCATCCTATGGGGCCTTTCCAGCTTCTTATATTACGTCGTCACTGGCTCGTGGTGTTAAAAACTGCCGCAGGCCAGTGTGTTTCATTACTACATGAAAGTTACCTTTATGTGTTGGTATCTTATACGGATGTCCACTAATGTAGCACTGGTATTTGACAACTTTGGTTGGTGGTCACTGCATCAACAATTTCAGCCACCGGGTGGTATTATACCGCCATGAAAGGTTTTGCAGGTTGCAAAATGCGAGACGCGCCGCACTGCCTTTTTAAAAAAAATCAAATTACATGCTGCTGGTGAAAAAAAATGCCTGCTGCACCATTTTATTGTTGCCAGGCAACCACAGACTCACCTCCTTATTCTAACCTTCTCATGTAAGTAATCTACTGTATGGCTTTTTTTTTTTGTATTTATTTGACAGTCATTAGTATCTAGTTCCTAAAATGGACATGCAGAGGGTACTTGCTCCAGCTCTGGTTGAGAATGGGAGCAAATAGTTTGTTGGGCACAGGGAAAAGGAGATCTGTGTGGGTACATGACACCCTAAAAAAGAGGGTGGATCAGGGGGAGTACCACCAGTTGGTCCAGGAGCTTCGCCTTGATGATGGCCATTTCCAGACATATTTTAGGATGTCTCAGGGGCAGTTTGACAACCTACTGTTTATCGTCAGGCCATATAGATCTGGGTATCCATCAGTTTCTACCACCAGTTTCTCCTCCATTGTTCACCAACTGTAAACTTGTTGCTGTGACTACTACAGGAGGCCTGTCTGTCAAATCATCTGATTGGACATTGGGGAAAAAAGATGACAAAAAAGAGATGATGTGGGGCGTTTTTCCTGCTTGAGTTTAAGGTTTTTCAGCTCGAGGAGTTCAGAGCGCTCCGGCAAAAATGCCAGGTGTTAGAGCGCAGAAAAGCAATGCAAAAACTGCAGGTCAAAGGCTTCATTCTCATTAAAAACAATTCTGCTCTTTGAGTGATCAGGGCCATTGTGTGTAGTTATCTAACACCCAGATCACTGACGAAGTGCAGTATTTGGCGAGTTCTGAATGAGAACAGGCAGCTTATAAATGTGTGCTTGGATCTTAAAGGTGGTTTAACTAAATTCTCTTGCTCATTCCTAAATGTGACGAAATACAGAGAACTTTGAGGTGTATTTCACTGACACCCTGAACTTAGTAGGTGCTGCAAAACACTGACTTATCACAGCCCCGGTTTGTGCCTCTCACACATTGCTCCTAGTTGTGTTAGCATGAGCAAGCCTGATGACCACCAGTGACAAATTATATCATATATGAACAAGATTTGTTTCTCCTCAGGGGGAGGTGAACTCAACACATGAACTCACCAACAACTGTGCTATACTGGGAGCTTTACAAGATATTTAGGGATGACGAACTGTGATGTACGTTGGCACTTTGAAACGTTATACATTTATGATAATGTTACACTGAGGCCAGGGCCCGACTGGGACAAAAAGTCAGCCCAGACAAGCGCATCACAATCGGTCTCCCAAATGTAAGATCACACAAATCTAAGACATATTAGGCTATATTATACAGAGGTTGTTTTTTTTTGTTTTTTTTTCCAACATTTGGCAGGACACATATCAACTGGGGGTCTGTGGGTTAGAAAGCTTGGGCATCATACTCTTTATTTCCTGCACTGTGATGAAGTTTTCTATGCCAAATAATGCATTTTCTGTATAAATGGATGGTGGTTTTTCCTTTTTTTTCAAGCTACACAAACACTCACATTACAAAAGACAAAGGACAAAATGACGTGGCAACGCTGATCCCCATAACCATAGTAACTCACTACTGCCTGTGGGTGTACTGCAAGAATGGAGAGGGGGGATGCAGCCGCAGTGATGCTACTAGAAGAGCAGCTGACTTAGTTTATTCTGAGCCATAAGTTGCTATAAAGGTCTGAAAAGTGTGGCTTCAAGTCCTTTTTGGCCCTGCAGTTTCTCTGCGCCTCCCTGTGTTTTGTCTCATCCATTTTTTTCTTTTTCTTTTTTGCAGACGTGTTGTTCAATTAAGCCACTGTTCCCAAAGGGGGAGAGTTGGTTTAAAGATGTGATTGGGCCAGTCCTGTGTTAATTACGAAAATAAACCAATAGGCCAATCGACCTGTTTTATGGGCCAGTCAGACAAAAATCACCTTTGTCTGCCGGGAAAGTGCTGGCTACCCTAGATGGCCTATCCAGCCCAGACTGCCTACACTGCCTTAGACTTTGTCTTTTTCTTCTCTTCTTGTTAAAGTGTCCAACGACTGCATCACACCAAATATTTTTGGAGTAGTCATGGTATTTAGATTTCAGCTTTTAAGTCAATGTTATCAGATGCAAAGTCGTGGAATTCAGCCTTCAACTTAGACAAAGGAAGAAAGAGACTCTCCAAGGCTTTGAATCCAGAGGCAAAACAAGTGTTTTAAGAACACCTGCCAAGGGTATGATCAAGAGATGTTTGTGACATATGCCTGTAAGTATAGGTACCTCATCTAAACTTCATTCAGTATCTCTTACCCCGGCGAGCTGGGAGATCTGCACTTGCACATGTTAACTCTGTCTGTTGCAGTGAATCTCAGACAAACAGCTGGCCTCTGTGAATTTATGTTTTATATTTTATTGGGAGGAGAATTTCCACAACAGACCTTAACAGCGATAAATAGCAGGGCCTCAGCTATGAACTGACACTCCCCCACAGACACACGAACCTGTGAGCCTCTCGTGCCCAGCTCCAACACAGATACCCACAGTAGCTCTCTACAAGGGCCATAAATGTGCTTCTAGTAAGAACTCCACAAGACTCCCTCTTTCCAGCGGAGTAACTGAGAATCTGACAGTAGCTGCTCATGGCTGGTTAGCTCAGACCACCAGCTCTATATCCCTGTCCATGCTACAGTGAGCGGTGGTCAGTCTCATTTTTAAAAAAATATGCTGGGAGGGAGAATTTGAGCAGAATTTTAGGGTCCAGTTACCCTTTAAAATCAGTCTACAGTCTTAGCAGCAAGACTACAGCGAGGCAGAATGTCAGACGTCAGCAGTCAGACAGACAAGGTTTACTTTCTTAATGGTCTAGTTTTTGATTTTCCCAGTGCTTCCTCACTACTCAGCAGGCAGGTGCAAAGGGTAGGGGGCTGAGGGTGCCCCTTTAGCGCCTGATGTCCAAAGTGTCCATTTGTCATCCATATGTCTGCCTGTCTGTCCATCCGTTCCATTCTTGTGAACATGATATCTCAAAAACGCCTTGAAGGAATTCTTTTTCAAATTTGGCACAGAAACTCACTTGGATGAAAGGATAAACTGATTAGATTTTGGCGGTCAAAGGTCAAGATCACCATTACCTTGCATTCATCTCATTCTCGTGAACACAGTATCTCAAGAACAACTTCATTCCTTCAAATTTGGCACAAATGTTCACTTGGCCTTGACAATGAACTGATTGGATTTGGTGGTCAAAGGTCAAGGTCACTGTGACTTTGCAACATCTCATTTTCGTGAATGCAATATCTCAAGAATACCTAAAGGGAATTTCTTCATATTTGACATCCACTTGGACTGCAGAATAAACTCATTAGAATTTGGTCATCAAAGATCAAGGTCAGGGTGACCTCACAAAACATGTATTTGGCCGTAACTCAAGAATTCTTACATAAATTATGACAAAACTTCACACAGTATAGTATAGTAAAAATGATGAAGTGATGACATTCTTTATCCAAAGGTCATAAAATCTGTAAAACACTGAATAAAGCAGTTTCACATTACAAATCAGTGTTCCTCCTACGCTGTTTGGCATATCAGAGATGGGCTACTACACCAGCACTGCTAATCTGTGCTCACTGTTTTCATTGATAGCCTACAATCCAGATGTCCAAGAGGTTTTCAAAGGGAGACAAATCTCTGGAGGTCTCCTCCTCTCTAAAATAAACAGGACCTGGGATTTAAACCAGTAAAATCACTAAAAAATAAATCAATTTCACATAAATTCTTTTTTTTTTTTTAAATCTGTGTTTTTCTGCCGCTCTCACTGCAGAAGAGCTGCTAACATCAGTGGCTGATGTGAAAACCCAAATGGCCCTATCTAGAGCCAGCATTTAGTTTGTCCATAGACTAGGGCTTATGTAGACATCATTTTAAGGTAACAAAGACAGTCATTCTTATTTTCAGGGAATTATACTCTACACTAAAGAAAATACACATCTATCATATTACATCTCATACCAATATATCCCCTTAAATCCCACACACTGGAACTCTAAAGGGAGCTCAAAGGTTAAACTGTCATCAAATAGCCTAATTGTTTTTGATCTGTCATTAAAAAAAAAACAAAAAAAACTTGTCTTCATGGGTTAGCTGAAAAAGTGGACCCTGACTATGATCCCACAAACGTTTTTATGGTTTTACTGTACAGTTTTTGATAAAATATAAAGGTAAAGTCATTTCAAATTAAATTAGAACACTTTCATAGTTTTCCCATATTAGAAATGTAACTGAAAAGAAAAAACCTTAATAGGTTAATAGGATGACCCTGATTATGTCCATGTCTAATTTCATGAGACCTTACTAAATAGTGTTTGAGAAATTAAAAGGAAAGTCAGCTCAAATGACATCATACAATCATAATTTCCTCATATGTATTTATTATAATCATAATCCGCTGCAAGGGTCATAAGGACAGAGGGATGTTGTATGCTGTAAAGCCCTCTGAGGCAAATTGTGATTTGTGATACTGGGCTTTATAAATAAAATTGATTGATTGATTGATTGATTGATTGATTGATTGATTGATTGATTGACTGATTGATAATCCCCTTGTGATTTTCTCAGTGGGGGACGATGACAATAGTCTGATGCGGTTTGTTGGAAGGTTCCATGTTACATTCTGTTTGAAAAGGGTTTGCTGTACTTCAACAGGTGATTGAGTAAACTGTAGAGTGACATATTCTATGAATATTTCACATTCAGTGCACAAGAATTACAGTTCAGTTGTTTTAAGAGTGTACTTTTCTAATGAAGGACGAAACTGTTAAGCTGAGAGTGAAGGCTCTGTCAATATAGCTTATGTTCAGGTTTTTACCTTGCCATTATCCTTTTAAGTTTATATGTTGAATAATAATCTAAACCTGGAAAAAAAAAATTGTCACAGAAATTACTGTGAGACCCCCCTCCCCCTCCACACCAAGCTATGGTGACCCCTAAGCAGACGTTTGAACCTTCAGGTTGGGAACCAGTACTGCAAATGATGTGCTGTATGTTGTTTTCTTGCCTTTATTATAGCACACTTAGAGAGTGACAGGACATGGGGGGACAAAGGGGATGACATACAACAAAGGGCCACAGGTTGGAATCGAACCTTGGCCTCTCCAAAAAAAAAAAAAAAAACAGCCTATATGGGGAACATGCTGTAGCAGGTGCGCTGGAAGTCACCCTTGTATACTCATTTTTACTCTGACCATATACCCCTCTAAAAGTCACTGTACAGCCCTGCTACTCTGCGCACATTAGTGACGTAAACCTAGTGAGGAAAACGCCATGGTGGAGAGACAGACAGATGGAGACAGAGCGGGGAGACAGAGTGGTCTGTAGGGTATGGTGGTGATTGATTAGACTACAGGGGAGAGTTAGACTCCTGACTTGGTGTGATTCTACTGATTTATATTTAAGGGAGTGCTCTATCACTCTCAGAGGGGTGAGGGAAGGACGAGACGGGGGAGTGAGGTGAAAGTGAGGACATTAGATCGCCCCGGCAAACCTATCTGTCAGTCAGATGAGTTGTTTTTCAGTACATACCCTCATCTGTGTTTGCGTGTGAGCACTTTGGTTTAAATACCCTGTATTTATAATACCAGTTGCTGTTGGATTTGTGTTTGTATTATGTGGCAGTGAGGTGTGTGTGCGTGTGTGTGATGATGTGCGTCTTCATCTGAATCGCAGTAAACAAATCACTGTAAATAATCGCTGTTTATCTTCCTTTGTTGTATTTTTTTTTCTTTACCGCTGTGTCGGTGTGTGTGTATCCATGTGTATGCGCTCATATTTGTGCATGTGTGTGGGTGTGTGTGTGCGTGGGTGGGTGCGTGGGGAGGTGTTCGTGTGTGACAACAAACTGGATAAAAAAAGAACTGACTGTAGCATTGAACTTTTCAAAGGTACACACAGTTTTACAGTAGCAGCGCTTACACACACACACACGCACACACACACAGACACTCCCTTGTGGCCAAAAGACACATGTGTTAAACCCTTCAAGCAATTAAAGCACTTGAGCAATATCTCCGTATCCAATCACAAGACTTAAGATTACGGCCGTGACCAATGAGGATAAAACGCTTTAACTCTGTGTATCTGTCACATATTCAAACACTCATGTTTGGCTAACAGGGCGTGAAAATCACAAATCTCCATAACCAATCGCAAAGCATTCAGGTAAATAAATTTTAAGTAATTTGCACACACAAACTGACTCACTGATTATATAATGTTTAAATCCATAATTCATTTATATTCAGAATTGGTAAAATAACAGAACTCTGCGTGCGAGGATTAAATGCACAACTGTGTAAACCTGATGACAAAATACTCAGAGATAAAACAAAATATTCCTTTCACTAAATAATAAATAAAACCAAAGCAACAAAAGTAATTAGTGCTCGGCAACTGGCACTGACGACAGCCGTTATTAGCTGAGATAAGCTCCTAGTTACCAGTCTGTTCTGCTGGTTTTGGCTGGAATACATTAGCAGATGATTTGATCACATCATGTTGCTTTTATGAAGCATTTTATGACACAGATTATTTGTCTGCGGCTGTATTTCACCAAAGGCTTTTACTATACAGGTCATGTGTATCGGTCACACAGGTTAACACTTCACACACACACACACACACACACACACACACCAGAGAAAAGGCCAGAGTTGCAAAGAGACAACGGCAAAGGCACACAAACAAACACACACTGAAACACATACACACTCACGGGGTAGACATCAAACAAAGATGCAGACAAAGGCAAAGGCACATGATGCACACCAGGGAACTGAGCTGTGATCATGACTGGGGTAATGGTGAGGCCTCAGAGGGGAGTTGCCCCAGGCTTACCTTAACATGTATAACAGGATCAGATAGAATATATGCATGTTCTATACAAAACAACAACAACAACAACATGTTCAAAAAAGTACACAGCAGACGCATGCACGTGGCCATGCATATGTATGCAAGTGCTCATGCAGCTGTGAGTATCTGTGAGCGTGGCTTTTTTTTTATTATTATTTTTTTTAGTATGACTGTGCTGTGTGTGTCTCTGGCTGTGAGTGTTTTCTCTACTGTATGGCCAATGCAGGTCAATTAATAATGCAACACTTGCAGAGGTAAAGGAGGCCTGTCTGGTGGAAGTGTAGAGGGGGAGGAAGAAGGAGGAAGAGACAGTGGGAGACAAAGAGAATGAGGCGATGGGCAAGTGGAGGGGAGAAGATGGCACAAAGCAGGGACAAACCAGAGAGAGTGTTAATGTAATCTAGAGGAACAAAAAGAAGAAGACACAAATAAAGACTCACTTTTTCTTATTGTTATTTTTTCCCCAATTAAAGGAAATCTACGACAACTAATTACATCTTTAATTTAAAAGTTTCTCCAACTGTGTCTCATAGCAACTAACAATGAGCGAGCATGAAGCACATCATTGCTTTGCGGGGGTGTTATGAGATACATAGTCAGTGTATTACTTATAGTAGATGTCAAAGGGAACTTTCATCTTTTTTGGAGAAACAAGTTGGAGTCTGACACGGCTGCTAAGCAATGTAATGTGGAGGGGGGCTTCAGTAAAACGTATTTTAGCTACCTAAAAAAAGTCCCACCTAAATATATCAACATCAGTTTAAGTGGATGCTATATTAAGAATATTTTCATTGCTTAACTTGCTTTCAGACAGCAAATTCCAATGGGGAGCTGAAGCCAAAGTATTGCTGTCTTTAAAGCCAGACTTCATTGAGAAAAACCATGATTAAGCATGAACACAGGAGCTGCATGGTCTACCGCTGCCTCGATCAGTTTGTTAGTGTTATTGTGTGTCTTTGACGTTTAAATTGGTAAGTTCAGATTCCCCAACATTAACTAACTTACTGATCAAAGCAATAGTACTCCAGCAGCACCTGTGTTCAGCTAAAATTATTGTTTTTCCCAATAGTTTGGTGGCCTTGACCAGAGTACAGACGGAGAGCTAGCCATTAACAACTTCTCTGTCGGCACAGCCTGTCTAACAGGAAGGTAAAGCAATGAAAATCCTCATAAAAAATACATATCTAATATTGAGCATCGGGTTAGTTCAGGCAGGACACGATGCCAAGCTCAGCTCACATCCCAGCTACATCAGCTGATCTCAAGCAGCCCAATCAACTTATGGAGCAGCTGACTGATGAAAGGGAGTCAGCTGATAGATCACATGATTCCTTTCTACGTAACCAATTGGCAAATCTCATTCAGGGCACCCTATTTAAACTGCTCTGGCCTGCCTACTGTTGCTGCTTCCTCTGCAAGCCGCTTTGCAACCCACCTCCACCCCAGCTCCTCCTTTTCATGTTGTGTCTGAATTATTAATGTAATTTCTGTTTGTCTCTGATGCTTGCTCTGTTCTGTCTGCAGGAGGTCTTTGCTGCTGCTCTCCCTGCCTTAGGCTTTCCATGTAGGTGCATGGAAAGGCAGGGAGGTTGGCTCTCTCTGCCTCGGGTTTTCCTTGTATGCACATGGAAGGGCGGAGGGGTATATTCTCTCCGCCTTAGGCTTTCTGTGTGGGCCTAGAAAAGGCAGACTTGCCCCAGAACAGAGCTGTACCACCAGGTGTAATACTGCAAATGGAAATAAAGTCTGCTTTGACTAAAGTGGTCCTGACTGAACTGTTATGGACTTTTTTAGGTGGGATCTTACCAGATGGCTAAAATGTGCTTTGTTGCTGACCCCTCTACAGCAGTACATACAGCTTCTGTGGTGGTACCCCTGTTGCTTCTCCAAATTCGAGGCATGCCGACAGACATCTACTGTATAGAATACACTGACTATGGTTAAGTACCCCATACAATCCTGCATCAAAGTCTGAACTATCCCTTTCATATGTTTTTTCCATCTTCATATACAGTATTTATCCAAAAAGCATGTATGTCCCTATACTTCACATATATTATGTGAACATATATTTATCCCACATGTGTACTCTTCCTCCTGCCCGAGCAATGCAGACACGGGACGATTAATTGGAAACAGGAGCCGCTTGTGTTTCATTAATGTGATCGTCATGTTTCTAGGAAGTGACTCACTCCCCGTGAAAATAAATAAAGGAGGATAATTAGCTAAAAACAAGCTCTAACTCAGCTTATCATTACAGAGGCCTCAGCAAAGAAAAGTGAGAATGATTGGATATAATTTTGCANTGGGGGGGGGGAGAGTAAATAAAGGACAGGCAATATGAGCCTCAGGGATTTGCGATGGTTGAGATTTTAGGCTGACTGTTAGAAGCAAAGAGTCACAGTTGGTAGGTGGGTTAATGTGCTATACCCAGTACTACAATTCTGGGTTTTTTTTCTTCAGAAACAGAAAAATGTGTTATTAAACTGCAGCCATTGTGTATAGGCTGATGTGTTCAGGGTGAGATAGGGATGGAGAAAGAGAGGCATGGGTACAAACAGGATGGATGAGATTAAAGAGGTCAGGAGGGAGAGAAGCAGGAGGGAGGAAGATTTTATTGTCTGTTTGTGGGGCTCTGCTGAAGAATGGGGGGATATGATGGGAGGAGGAGGGGGAGGAGGTGGTCAGGGGGGAAAGGGGAGGAAGGAGGCATGAAGGTAGAAAAAGTCCTTCGAGAGATAAGAACAGAGCATTGGAGAGATACATCAGCACATGACTGCATCGCTGGAGACGCAGTGTAACTAGTGGCCCGAGAAGATGCGTAGTCAAACAGGAAGAGGTGGAGAGAACATGTCAAGTGTGTGACTGTGTGTTTGTGTGCATGCATGGAGCCGATACTTGAAATATACAGTGGGAAGGTGTGGGTGCTGAGGTGCAAAAGGGAAGTGATGAGGATGAATGCGAGTGTGTGACAATGGGTGGTGGTGCAGAGTGAGATTTATACGGAGGTGTATTCTTTTCTGCAGACAACAGGGCCGAGGGTGGGTGGGGAAGGTCTTGGGGAGGGTGACACTTGAGAGGCCGAAGGATAGTAAGGGTGAGCGTCAGAGGACTGATACAGGGTGTGGGGGTTTGGTAGGTGTGGGAGAGGACAGCTGGATGTACACAAACCACGCTGATTGTGGAGGAGGATAATAAAGGGGCAGGGGAGAAGAGTGGGAAGGTGGTGGGGGGTGGGGGGCATGTGGTGCCAACGGAAGGCAGAGGAGGGGGCGGAGGAGCATGAGACAGACAGAGAAGAAGGGAGGGAGGGGAGAAAAAAAAGAAGACGAAGAGTGAGTCGCTGCAGTAGAGCTCCTCACCCACAAAGGAACCCCATGCAGCCTCAGCCACCGAGCCTGAACCACTGCAGCTGCGTCTCCTGAGAGTTAGTGGGCGTGTGTGTGTGTGTGTGTGTGTGCAAGTTTGCGACCAAGTTAAAGTGTGTGTGTACGTGAGTGTGTGTGTGTGTGTCTGTGTTTATTTGAACCTGTGGTGGGAACTGCGGCTTTGAAACCTCGACCACATGCGAGAGTGAGGTCTGAATCTCTGCAACACGCTGCAGAGTGGCAGTGCAGAAGTGGGTTAGAGAGAAAGAGAGAGGGGGATGAGCGAGACCTGAGAGAGCGAGGGAAAAATAGAGACGGACAGTGGGAGAGAGAGCGAAGGAGCGAGGGATCGAAAGTGCCAGAAAGAGACAGAGAATGAGAGACTAAAAGATTGAGGAAAACAAAGATTAAACAAGGAGGAGATGAGGTCAAAAGGAGGAAGAAAAAGGAGGAGGGGAAAGAGTGAAATATGGACACGGTGGAGGGCAGGAGGGAGTGAGTGAGTGAGGCAAATCATGATGGAGACAAAGAGTGATAAAGGGCGGGAGTGGGGGGACGCACTGGAGAGAGGGAGCAGAGAGCAGAGTTAGGAGATGTAAAGTGAAAGAAATAGATGGAGTAGCTGTGAGCGAGGGAAAAGGATAGGAGAGTTGGATTAATGAAATAAATGCAGAGGAGGGCTCTGGAGAAAAAAAGAGGAGATAGGAAAAGAAGAGAGGCAGGAGGAGAAAGAGGGGAGAGATAGAAAGAGGGGGCTGTGGGGGAGGGGGGGGCAGAGGAAGAGATTAATAGTTTTGTAGATCTGCTCCTGTGTTGCTACCTCAAGAGTAATGCCTTTTTTCTCCAATCCTTTCTTCCATCCTCCTAGATTCCCTTTTAAAAGGGTCTTTTTTTGAAACAGACACAGACGCGGTCGCGCACACACATGCGTACACACATGTACACACACACACACACACACACACAATGAATATCTGCCGTGATTCATGTAAGCTGTCTCCATTCCAGTGAGCATTTGCCAGCTCACTAATAGGAGAAATTCTTTAATACTGCGCCACTGAGGATTTCAAAGCCACTTACTGTAGTTCACATGTCTGCGAACACATTCAAAGCCCGAGCCCTCAATCTACTGCCGTAAATAACCCACAATACAGAGCAGGTTGCTGCATCCGGAGGGGATATTTGTATAAGTGTGTGCGCGTGTGTTGCAGGTGTGCACATGTGCGCTTGGAGCAGCGTGGTCACGCAAGCAAAAACACTAAATAGTCCCATCTGCAGGAGTTTCTAGAGAGGAACTTTGATCTCGGTGCTTATGATTAATTACTTGAGCGCCGTATCTGTCAGTGCCACTGAGGCTCCCGGGCCATTCAGCTCAATATCCACCATGTACAACATCAGCATGTTCAAAGCTTATACTGGAACCTATTGTCTGGAGTTCTCCGTGTGTAAAAAAAAAAGAAAAAAAAAGAATGGGGGATAAAATGCCGCAATTTATGACTTTATATTGTAAAAATCCGCAATGATTAAGCAGGCTTCCTGCTCTAATTTACCCTGGCAAGGATTTCAGTACCACCCACCACGCGCAGACAAAAAGCCTCCATCAAATTATGTTAATGCCGATGTAAAACATTTATGGCTTATAGTTCTTAGTGCTGCAAACTCTGCATTCCTATTCCTCTGACTCTGTCTTTGGGGCCTCACCTGCAGTAGCACTGTGTTCCTGCGACTGAAGTTGAGCACTGGCGTCATTAATATTTAGCTCTGGAATGCTAATGATCTCTCTGAATCATATCATCACGCCTCAACCTCCAATTAACCTCTCCAGAACTCTATCGTTCTCTCGCGCCCATCCCTCCCTCCCCTCCTCCGTCCCTGCCGTTTCTCTCACCCCCCACCCCCCCCCCACCCCTCGCTCTGACTTTTCTGCGTCTCTGCCTCTTCACTGTGTCTTTCCTCCTCACTCTCAATCTCTCTCTGGGACTCTCTGCCTTTGCCTCCCTCACCTCTTTTTCATCTCTAACTCTCTTTGGCACATTTTGCCTCTCAAAGAATGTATGCTGAGACAGTTTTCCCTCTCGTGTTTGTGTGTGTGTGTGCGTGTATGAGAGAGAGAGAGAGAGAGAGAGAGAGAGAGTGTGTGTGTGTGTGTGTGTGTGTGTGTGGGTGGGTGGGTGGGTGTGTGTGTACCCTGGATCTGTGCTGTCCAAACCTGAAAGACAGCTCCTGCCTTTCAGAGTTCATCCAGTATCCCCGGAGATCCAAGGCCCCGTCCTCCATTTGTCCTTGGTACATTTTTAATAAAGCTAATCGGAGATTGGTGGATGAACCTCGTCACCTGCCTGTCACTCTTTCACTTTTCATTCCCTCCACAATACACTTTCTGTGTGAGAGGGAGAGAGAACTCGAGCTCTCTCAGGAGTGTATGTGGTTCAATAAAGAGTTTCTTTTTTATGAACTTCTTCACAGTATTGTGTTCCTATGAAGTTGAGCACAGGTATGTGTAGCCTGTTTAATGTGTGTGCACATGTGAATGCACACATGAAAGCTCAACCTATTGTATCAGTCACACAGCGAGTCATTATGTTAGGAGCAGTATGATTATCATCAGTGGAAGGCAGGGGTTGAACCTGACATTTAATTTTTCTTTTTTTTTCCTTCAAAAGCCCTCTTTTGGGTTATTAATATTTCCACTTGACTCTGTCCTTCTATAGCACCTCCCTTCACTGAATTACCACACAGCATGTAACACAATTACAGCAGCGATCTTGTGAGTGGAGCCACAGTATAAATACATTGTTGATGGCCTATCTCATGCTGTCGTAGGATGAAGCGTGAGCTGATGGTGTGAACAACACTCGCCTATTAAGCTTCTGTAGCCATCTACACAATTCTTAATGTCATAAAACTAATATCCCACTCCCACCGTCTACAACAAGACTTTTCAATAAACACACTACCTCAACTAAATGGAAAATAAAGAGTACAGAATTGTAATGCTGTTGCATTTTTGTTGCAGTTATATAACTGCCAACAACTCCCTCTTGCTTGCTGTTAACACCAATGTTCTGCCAGCTGGAAGAACATTAACCCTTGAGTTTTTGTTCTTAAGAAAAGCAATTGTTATGAGTATTGATATTCTCTATATGCACTTAAACACTGACCCAAAAACAAAAGGCAACTATTACTGCACAAAGCATTATGTGGTCAAATTCCCATGACATAAAGAGACCCATTAAGTATTATTTTTTATATCAGTAACACTCTAATTATCAAAGCCGTAGCCATAGAGTCAACACTGTGGGGGAACAAATATGCTGGAGGGTGTGGGTCCCCCACCGCCACCCCAGAGAAAAATTCGGAATTTGAAAATTTGTATCCTATTATATTAAAGGCCTATTATTTATCATAACCAAGTACAGCTATACATTACACTATAGAAATATGCAATAAATGAAAGCTACTACTGTCTACATAAATTGCATGCAGCTCAAAACAAACGATTAACCCAGACTTCAAGTTGGTTATCTGACGAATANTGGTGGTGTACAGAGCCAAAATGATGACAACTGTATCATTGTCCAAATATTTATGGACCTGACTGTAAATTGCATGCAGCTCAAAACAAACGATTAACCCAGACTTCAAGTTGGTTATCTGACGAATAGAACATAATTAAGACATTAACATTAGTTGAACAGCACCATTGTTGAAGATTAAAGACTTTTATTTGCCTTTTTTGAGTTGCTCTATTATTTTCAGTCACATTGACCCTGAAACACATTTTGAGTTTTAAGCACTGTTGGAAAGACTAGAATTTAGTGAATTTCTAATGAAATCAGTATTTTTTATTTTTTTTGTAATAATAAGCTAAATATTGTAAGTGCTAATATCGTAGGCAACTGGACCTGCTTGTGTTTCTTGAAGACATTTCGCCTCTCATCCAAGAAGCTTCTTCTGTTCTAAATGACTGGTATGAAGTTGCAGGCTATGAACCCTGTGTGGGTGGGAACCCTTGCAGAGTCGTAGGGGTCACGTAAGCTCTTAGTTTCAGAGCTGTTAAGGTCACAATGCGAGTTGTTGACCCACCTGGCCACCATGTGAGTCGTTAGGGTCAGGTGGAACCAGGGGTGAATGGGTGTGAAGTTGTCTGGGGAGGGATCCCCAGACCGCATTGTAGGTGGGGGATGAGTATTGTCGTAAGCCACCCCTCTGTTTAACGATGGTTGCTCCACTTGACGCATTCTCGGAACCCATCGGCTGTATTCGGCGTCTGACTTCCGGCAGACGGCGATACAGCCTCTGGGGGCAGACCCCAGATTTTTTGGCATTCCGGTTTGAGGAGGCGAATTTCCGTTTCCGACTTCCGTTTATATATAAGTAAATATGCTGAACCATTGCGATGGATTCAGAGTTTGCAGTGACGCCAATTATGTTCCGTCTCGTTAGTTCACCGCACGGACCGTTTAACCTGGCAACAACTGCAGCCGGCTCAAACGTGATTGGTCAATATCACGCGGACTACAAACAGCCTACAACCAGAAACCAGGGCTTTTCTGCTCTTCTTCCAGAGGCAAGATCTCCGGGTTTGCCTACAGACTCTACATTCACTGAATGTAGAGTCTGTATATAGAGACTAAGCTTGACGTAGATGGCTTCTTTTACTCCTCTTTCAAACCATCTTTCCTCCCTGGCCAAGATGTGCACAATACATAAGTTAAATACATCACATTACATATTGTAATCAAGCGATGATCTTAAGAAAAAGGCTGTAAAGGTTTGTAGTGCAGTGGCCATAAAGATATACACAGAGAAGCATGACGACATTTTTATTTGTTCAATATTTTCTTATCTTCAGACAAAAAAGTGTAGGAGATGTTTCTTTTACCTGCTTGACAGTTTCGACTGTGACTCCAGTCTTCCTCAGAAGTGTCATCTGACGTGTTGCTGACATGTCATTTACAAGCTGGCCAGCCCAACAGACCTATCAGAATCTGTCAGGCAGGCCACACCCCCCACCGTCAGCAACACGTCAGATGATACTCCTGAGGAAGACTGGAGTCACAGTTGAACAATTCTAAAAAGAAGACAAAATGAACCTAATCAATCGACATTTCTATTTTTTAGCCAGCCAGGTAACGAAAACAAGAATACCCGATAACATGGTGCAAGAACTACAGTCCCTTTGACAAACAAAGTTAGCATGCAGTTGGTGATGGACTTGACATAACAATATTGACAACTTGGATAACCTTTTATTCGAAAGAGCTTTGATTCTTTTGATTGGTGGACCCTGACAGATAAAAGTGATATAAATAATCAAGGAATGGACATGGCCTACATGACAGCTTCAAAGGTAGGGAGTCCGCACTTTTTTTGTCTTTCTTGATAAGTTTGAATGAATTATACTTTGGTGCCTATGGTCTCTATAAATTGATCTGAGTGATTGAACTGTGGAGAATCTGTCTCAGTTACTTTCAGCTTATTGCCTCTTTAGAATGCATAGTTGAATCCCATGGGCTCTCACTGCTACTTCCAACGTATGAGTTCAGACTTGATAATTGTACACTACATCCCTGGTGCAAAAGTGCTAATAGCCTGGAAAGATGTAAGAACATCCAGCTAAGACTCTTTCTCAGGAACTGAGGAACAAAAGCAGAGTGAATTTTTTTTACATAAAAAACAGGTAGACGTGCAATGATTGCAGTGGGATGCTCATGTTGCTCAGTGTCATTGTTGCTCAGTCAAATGCATAGTTGTACTGTATGCTAACACATTAGAGAAAAAAAGATGAACAACAGCCTATGTATATCAAGGCCCATTTCCCATAGTGCACCAAAACCGTAGCTTAGTGCAAAATTAACAGAGATTTTCAAAACTGTCTTCAGTCTGAACATTGTTTCCGAAAAACATCTTGACACTAAGTGGATCATAAAGCATCCTCTTACTGCAGCATACCCAAGGACACCAAATTAACTTACCCATTAGTGGAAGATTGAGAGTGCTTCAGAAGCTTGAACACCTGCAAGAGAAACTGTAAACTATGTGTTTTGTTTAGAGACTTTTGTTTTGTCTGTTATATTTGACATTTAAGCCTTTACCTAATGTTTTCTGTGATATAAGGAGGTTTTTCTTGCAGCTTCACTTACTGATACCGTAAACTACAAAACATCAAACAAGATATCAAAATATAAATGAAGAGACCTATAAAGGCTAGATTTCAAAGATAAGGAGACAGTGTACTTTCTGTTATCTCTAATAAAATGTACAGTCCTCACACTCACCCTGTATTGAGTTTTTCCTCATGATTACAGATTACGTGTAGATTAAATACATGACCAGTTTTCTGCCATAATTAAACCATGGTAAAATATTGCATATCTAAATCATTTTGTGTCCATATTTTTTAGCTGATTCCGTAACTAAAACCAAAAGTCTATCTAATGTGTTATGTTTCAATGAAGGTATCACAGATATTGATTTTCTGTATTTGGAGGTATTGCACCACTGAACACATACAATATATAAACTAGAATTACTGCCTCACGGTTGTATGCCTCCATGAACAAGTCAAGTTGCAGTTACAGTTTACATCCATGTCTGTCTAGACTCATATGTTGCCATGACAGTTGACAATAGGCTCGTTTGAGATGAACTGCGCCTCGCCTGGAAAGTAGACGAGAGCAGGTGACCGCAGCGGGGGGCGGTGACAAAAAGCTGCGGTGAAGTCGGACAGTTTCCCGACAGTTTCCAGCAGCCTTCAGTCTGTACAGGAAGTCACAGACACACTAACATCCTGTCTAGAATGATGTCAATTCATTAAAAAAGTGATCAGACCCTTATATCAGTTTGTTTTCACCATCAGTCACACAACATGTTTTCTGTTCACAGAATAAACCCTCAGGTCAGACAAATACAATCTTGATCTCTAAAATTCAACAAAAATGAGTAGTTTATCTAAAACGTCATATTGTTGAGTCGACATCTGAACCAATCTCATCGAATCAATCAATCGAATCTGCGCAGGCCTGGCTCATCTCGAACGAACCTAATGCTTCAAATGTTCCTACAAAGAAGCTACATATTCTAAAATGTGGCTGCTTTACACACATCTTGAGTCCAACAGCACGGAAGATCAGTACAATCAGCACAGATTCACCAGAGATTAGTGTCACCAAGTTAGTGTCTGACCAAGTTAAACAAGAGTTATGGTGCTGAAAAAGTGTTTTTGCAAAACATTATGATGTCACAGTGAAGTAAACCTTTGACCTTTTTGATATAAAAGGACATTTTTTCCTCATTTTATTTGACATTTGTGCAATAGTTTGTCATAATTAGTGTATGAATTCTTGAGTTATGGGCACAATTTTATTTTGTGAGGTCACAGTGACCTTGACCTTTAATTAATGACCACCAAGTTCTTATCAGGTCATTCTTGATTTCAAGTGGACGTTTATGCCAAATTTGAAGAAACTCCCTCAAGGTGTCCCTCAAGATATTGCGTTCATGTGAATAAGATGGACAAGGTCACAGTGACCTTAATCTTTAACCTTTGAGCAATTGGTTCATTGTTAATTCCAAGTGTGTGATGCTGTGTGTGGACGTTTGTGCCAAGTGTGAAGAAATTCCATCAAGGTGCTCTTGAGATGTCTTGCTCATGAGAATGAGAAGGATAAGGTTACAGTGACCTCAACCAATGACCTTTAGCCCCATTTCCACCGAGCAGTACGGTATGGTACGGTTCGGTATGCTTTATTTCCGTTTCCACTGTGAAAAGTCGTGGATGGTACCAATGGAACTGTTCCATACCGTTACCATTTTTGGTACCCCCTCTGTTGGGGTACCGTCTATTGATTGGTCAGTAGCGGACCAATCAATAGCACCAACTGCATTGACTGGTCAACACAGGACCGAATTGTGGCTGGTTTTGAGGCAGAAGCCACTGTTCATATCGTGGAGAGTTTTATTAGTAGACTGTAACTATAAAATATAAGTTTTGCTGCCCTTTGCCCTTTTTAAGGTGGAACATCAACATCAACAAGTTTTTATATGACATACACTGCAAGTAGTGAGTGGATCTTCAAGTGTTTTTATGTATTGATTTCGGCTGGGTTATTTGAACTGCATATATTTTAATCCTTATGTGGAGAATAAAAAAGGGTCGCGTAGCGTCAAGCTAGGGCAACACTAAACCCGTGAGTTTGCCTGAGAAGTACTAAGTGCACAAACCTGCTATTTTTGAATATCCCATGGAGAGAGACTCACGGCAGCCCGTTTTATTTTGTTTGCATGCAGCCTCGTTCTGTGGACGATAAACAAGACACAGACTTCCCTCTGTGTCACCGGTGATGAGGAAATACAGTGACTGCTGGATGGAGCAGTGAGTGACAATAGCCCCACCCACATTTAAGGGTACGGTTTGCAGTGGAAACACGAGGGTCTAGGTACCATGTCTGAAGGGTACTTTTGGTTCCAAAGGTACCTATAGGAGCCAAATATGTTACTGGGAGGTTTGCTTCTAACTGTGTAATTCACTGTGTGGGCATTGGGGGGCGCTGTACTGTCACCTGGTGAGTTCAGGTATTTTAGGATGTGACCTCACTATGGTCATCAGGTGTTTAACCTGGAAGGGCAAAAGGTTTTTGACCGCTGTGGCGCTAACTGCTGGCGTTTTCTTTGTTTGATCAGTTGTCAATAAATCAGAATGAATGTTCGTTATAATGCATTCGAAGACCAGCGTCCGGACTCCTTTACTGAGCATCAAGAACGGTAACGTTAGGGTGAGAAACCAGTAAGTTAGCGAGGCGCGTCAACCAGGTTACTCTGGGTCAAGCATCTCAGTAGCTTGAAGTATAAGACTTAGCTCCTATAGTACCATATTGAAAGTGTTTGGTGGAAATGGGGCTTTTGAGCAATCAGTTAATTATTGAGTTTAAGTGGTCATTTGTGCCACATTTGAAGAAATTCCATCAAGGCATTCTTGAGATACCGCTTTCAAGACAATGAGACAGGGGGAAGAACGGACAGATGGACAGACATTATGACATTATGCCTCTGGCCATGGCGTCGCTGACGTCGGTGCACATGCAAAAAATCAGTATAAACCAAATATAAATAGCCAAGAGCTACTGTTACTAATCTTGTGCCCTTTAAAAAAATACTTCCTCCCCAAAGCAAAATCAAATATTATAAGAGCCTAATTTTCAGACCCCCGTCCCCTCATCCCCCAACCCCCCCTTAATTGTTGTACAGCCTTTTTATACACTTACTCCAGTCTTGCTAATGTATTGCAGTACATACTCTCGCTCTCTTTTGCATCTCTCCCCTTCATTTTTCTCCCTCCTTCTCTTTTGTAGCAGTGATTGTGATGAATTGAGTCATCTTAAGTGTTTCCTCTCTTTGTGCATCCCGGGAGGATTTCAATCCCCCTCTATTTTCCCTTGTCTCTCCCCCCTCCTTCCACTGAATCCCCTCACTTTCTGTGCACTCATCTCTCCCATGCCTTACCTTATTGCAGTTGTTCTCTCTATCTCTCCCTCCCTGTTTTATTCTTGTCTTTCTCTCCCTCTCTCCATCTCTGCCTCCATGCCTTCCCTTTATTCTGAAAGCATTACTCAAATCACAATCATGCTCTCAGAGCCCTCTGCCACCTCCACCTCCACCCTGCAGTAAATAGATAATTTGCAGAATGGAGAGTGAATGGGTATTAATAGTAGCAATCTATGAATTGTACTGCATATCAAATGGGAGCCACGGCAGTCTGCGAGGATGCTTTTCATGTGTGCTCAAAGGCGCACAGGGCTTCACACATCCACACACACATCACACACACACGCACAAACAAATCCACATCTGCTTCTACAGCACTGCAGTCCTTCGCCAAGGTCACGACCTCCAGTTGTTCTGCATCATAACAACAGTGTTGGCAACACTCGAGTCATCTATGGGGAGAAAATCAGGGCAGAGTTTTAATCAACTGCTGAGATATGGTGCAGTGTGCCATCACTGAAATGGTGTCACTGCCACTGATGCATGACGATTTAGTAATACATCACACTCAATAAAGTAGAGGCGTTTCTTGATGGCTCTTTTGACTTTTAAGGAGTGAAATTTGGGGTCACCGCACTAGTAAGGACTAGATCACTCCTGTGTGAGTTAGTGACATCTTGGTGAGGAGCGCAAGTGAAACTATCATGGCACACCACATTTTTATGTAAATCATATGACAAATATTTCCTCAAAACATTGCAGGCCCCGAGGAGCTAATACCTCCCTATCAAAACATTCCCATCAGGCTGTCTAAAGACATAAATGCTCCAGCCGTGTGTTTGAAATGTTTTGGAAAACTAGCTGTTGCCAAGACATCAGACTTTAGACATGTATGGAAAATAAATAAATAAAACACATTCTCTGAGTCCTCAGTAGAAAACAATCAGTCACTTCCCCAGCCCCTTTATAACATTTTTGTCACACCCTTGCCTAGTGGGGTTCCGCCTTATACAGGAGAGAACTTCCGTATGAAATGTATCTGCAGTACAGCACTTGGCGGTAGATGCCTTTGATTTGCCAATCAAGATGGTGACTTTTGAACGACCGCCACTGTATGGCAGAGACAGCCAGCCACAGGGCTGTCAGTGTTCAAAGCCAAGGGCCCTCTCAGTTAAACAGTCTCAGTGTGTCGCTACTCCCACATTTCAAGAGATGGCACATCAAGGGGCTGTTGCTGTAGGATTGTATACATCTGTACACACACAAAATTGATCATACGCACCAAGCAGCATACACAGAGGCAACATATGCACAGTGACAAATACTGTACATGCTCCTGTGGATGCACACACGCACACACACACACACACACACACACACACACACACCAAACATACTACAATGCAGGTTTCTGGGCTGGATGTGTTGGCAGATGACACTGTTTAACACAGTCTCATCTGCTCTCTGCTTTGCCAGCACTGCTATGGGACACAGCCAGATGCAGCAAGAGAAAGAGCAAAGAGTGAGAGAAAAAGAGAGAGAGAGCGAGAGAAAAAGTAAAACAAGGTGAAATAGTACCTCGTGGCAGCTCACCAGGGCTGGAAGCAAGTGAGCAGGAAAGGGAAACAACGACAAAGTGTTGGTGTGAATCAGAGGCGGCTGCAAAAACAGCAGAATAGAAGTGAAAGGAAGAAAAGGGCAGCGAAGAAAGTGAGATAGAAAGTGAGAGGGAAAAACGAGGAAGGTATGTGACATGTAATGTCAAAAGTGTAAGCAGAAGTCTCTCTGCTTACTTTATCAGCTCGAGTAAGCAGGTGTTGATGACTGTGAATCACTGCCTCATCAACTGTTCACACAAGTCGGTGTCATCATCAGCACTATTTTAAGATACAGCAGAGAAAGAACAAGACAAAAGGATAAAGAAAAAAGGCATCAAGAGGGGAAAACATGGACAGGTCAATAGAGTTATGGCTGAATAAACAACACATTCTCATCCAAGGTCTTCCAATATCAACACTTTCTTGTGCCTTTGGCATACGAAGACACCTTTTCATATCTCTACAGCTGTCTGCTGGGTAAAACTCAGTGTAACTTGTGGTTAAAGTTGTCAGACAGATGCATTTAGGCATAGGCAATATAACTACTGGTTAGCTGTAGAAAAAAATATCATGTTCTGGGTTAAAATAAGTACGGAACTTGATGTAAATACATCACAGGAGTGACGTAAACAGATAAACATACATAAGTTAAATAATGTTATGTTAAAACAAGCACTGACTCTATATTAAGATACCACTGACTTTTGGTTTCACACAGGAGACAAAGATCGGTCTCCTGGTTGAAAGTCCTGTGTTTGTTTGACCTATCCACCACCCAGGGCTCCTGAGTTTTTCGTTCTCTCTACTATGTTTCTCTGAGCATCAAATATTGCTGCAGATGGGTTAATACTGGAACTGGTTCAAAGCTTAGTGTATCACAGAGAAGCCAAAGTGGGTCTTTGGCATCAGTATCACACACCGAGGGCAACCAGTCTCACTCTTCAGATAGCAACACTTGGTCAGTGGCCCTCAGTGTCAGACACCAAAGCACAGATGCACACTAAGCAGCATTTTGAGGCTCAACAAGAAGAAGGGAAGGTGGATGGGTCAAATAAACTAACCAAGGAGACAGCTGTTTGTGTCCTGTGTGACACCAAAAGTTAATTGACTTCTTTTAATAAGAAGAATAAGAGTGCTAGAGTGTTTAGCATGATATATGTGACATGACGTCTGTCACATGATGTTACAGTATGTTAGTAACAACCACACGAAACAAGATCCGAAGACAGAGCCAGTTTCACTCGATGACCACCATGTTGAAACTGGAAAATTTTAAATACCTTGGTACAGTTCTAGACTCCCATGTGAGCTTCTTTGGAAATACTGAGTACATTTCCAAGAGATGCTCACAGCGACTCTTTGGATTAGGAAACTCAGTGGTCTTGTTGTTAGTCAACAGGTTTTAGAATTAGTGTACAAACTATGGTTGAGAGTGTTTTAACTTTTCACCTTCCTGCATGGTACTGTCATTTTAACTGTACATCCAAGAATAAACTCTCTAGGATTGTAACAATGGCAAGCAAAATAGTTGGCAAGCCTCAAAAGCCCTTGACCCAACTCTTTACAGAATGGATGAGGAAGAAAGAAAGAAGTATCTTGGCAGATAGCTCCATCTGCCAGTAGTAACACCATCACTAATGTCGGGTATATTTTACCCGATATAATGTACTTCTCATCCAAATATATTCAAATTCAACAATACATGGCAAATTGAAGTACTCCACTTATATTTCCCCCTATACAACATCTCATAAAATGAAAAAAAAAAGGTATCATGAGGGGACCCTGTAAAAAGGCTCTAAAATTAGTGAAAAATTAGGGAATCATTCAAGAAAAATTAAAAAAAATAAATAAATAATGGAGCTGGGAACTTGTTCTTTGGTCCACATGTTCCTGGGACATGTGAGCCTTGTCTAGTGAAGACACAGTCTCCCAGCATCACTGACAACTGTGGGAGAAAAATTGCTTTTTTTTGAGAAGGGAAAAATGACCAGCTGACTATAATTTTTTTTTGACCATATGAATTATCTTGGAAATTACCACTAAGTGATATTTATTCATAACCATTACACTAGATAAGAATAACATACAAATTCCAGGACCATTCTAAATACCTTATACCTTACATACAGTCAGTACAGGCAGGGTAGTAGTGGCGAGGACACACCGGTTGACGGCAGAGGCAACAGGTCCTGGGGTGGTCATTCGTCTGGTCATAGGCCTACTGGAATCATGATGTCATATTTTTTTCTCTGATGACTTGAAGTGCTAGGCTCAATGCCATCACTATCATCCTCCTCATCATCATCATCATCATTCGGTTCTGGTATGTCGTCTTTATCACTGTCACTGTCATACATCAGTTCTGCTTCCACATCATCAACATCTTCATCACTGCTTTCCCTGAACAGAAGCTCTTCTTTTTCCTTCTGGGACAAGTATTTCACCGGTTTTCTGGACATTTTTTTCTCTCTATGACTGCTACAACTTTACCTGTAGCTAGATAACTTAGCTTCTGTATCAAAGAAGAAGATATAGCTAATGATTGCCAACATAAACTTAACTGTGTTTTACTCACTTGTTGGCATGATAATTAATACACAAACACTAACTTCAGCTAAAATCTACCCAAAAAATATTTTACTCTCAAACACTTTCCCCCGTTAAAGGGGTTTTTTGGGGGAGTTTTTCCTTATCCGCTGTGAGGGTCCTAAGGACAGAGGGATGTCGTATGCTGTAAAGCCCTGTGAGGCAAACTGTGATTTGTGATATTGGGCTTTATAAATAAAATTGATTGATTGATTGATTGATTGATTGACTAATGTCGGGTGAAAATCACCCGAACACCTGCCTGTTGAAAAAAACAGGTATGTAAGCAGGGAAACACGCTTACCTTCGATGACGTCTTTGAGCAGACTGAAGCTACCCAAGCACCCACGCAACACAATGAAAATCACATGATCACAATCGAACGGGTGAAAATCACCCGACGTTAGGGTCCTTCATCCCAAGTACCATCAGTATCCTTAACTCGTTTTTAAACCACAGACAGAAAATGAGCTGATTTAATGTGTTTAAGTGTTTTGTAATGACTTAATATGCTTGTTTTACTGACTATTTGTCTGCTTTTTCTAATGTTGTCTTTTGTGTTATGGTGAGCCGAAGATCAATTTCCACTCCTGGTGAAAAACAAAGATCTATTCTATTCCATTTTATTCAACTTATTTTAAGCCAAACCATTAACTTTTTCTCTTCTAAACCTAACTATGTGCTTTTGTTGCCTAAGGAAGTAAACCTAAAAACATTCTTTTTTTTTAACCTATGATGTAATCCTCCTTTTTTTTCTCCTTTTTTTTCACGACTGAATACAATTACCAAGTGGAAACTGTGAATTTCCTGTGAAAATGGAAGTGTATTTAAAAAGTGGCTATGCATGTTAACAAGTGTAAATTGACACACACATCCAGAATTGACTCAGAGGGGAACCTAGGATGTCTGTTTTTTTTTTCTTGTGGGGCCACTGACCAAAAATCGGTATTTGATGACTTGGGAATGAGAAAAGGTTGGAATAAAAAAAAAAACCCTGAGTAAACAAACTGGTCAAGAGTGGGGAGAAAGACGAAGGGAAATGAACAGACATAGAAATACTGAGCCATTATTACAGTAAATCTTATGTTTGTATCAGTTCCTTGCGAATGCTGTTCTCTGTGATTTGAAACCCCAGTGACAAGCTGCTAGTTAGGTCTGTTCACCTACACCAGCCTGATAACAAGGGGATAGGTGAGCAAACACTGTGGCCCTTTTTTGATCATGTGTTACGATATCTGTAATGATAGAGTAGTGTGCAATATAATGCAATATACTGTAATATAATGCAATGCAATATCATTTTGTACATCATATTGCATGAACCTGTACAATACACTGTTAATGAATGTTTTTATGTGTGTGTGTGTGTGTGTGTGTGTGTGTGTGTGTGTGTGTGTGTGTGTGTGTGTGTGTGGTTGGGAAGGATGAGTCTAAACAATGAGCATTCCCACATTAGCTCTGCCAAGTTGCTACCACTGACAGATTCACCAGTTACTTTTAGTAACCATGGACACAGCAAATAATGGTGGTATTTCTAGATGTCATTTGTTTTTGTTTTTTTGGTTTGTTTTTTTAAATGTTAATTAACTGCATGATATTCTGTGATGAATCACAGAGCTCTACTCTACTTTATAAGAATATCTATTTGTAAAAGATGGAAATGAATTGGACATTGAATTAACAAACAAATTAATGCAGAATCAACATAAATTACATATCACATTTGGTACTGCACTGTGGAACATGAAGTAGCACAGATAGGATTAAAAACAGATATGCCTTCAGTCTGGATTTAAAAACAGCATGTTAGGGCATCATCTACTATCTCCTGGAAGTTTGTTCCAACAAAGTTTGTGTCGCTTAGTAACTAAATGCTAATTGACCTTGCTTTGTTTGAACTCCAGAAATAATTACACTTCTAGTCCCAGATGACCTTCAAAGTCTGAAGGGTACATATTGTATAATGGATTCAGAGCAGTATACTGGGTGGTAATTGTTCATTTTGGCTGCCTCTTTTCAGTTATTTTTGAGGAAGGTTTTAAGCTCTACCACTGACGGGGGAGTGCCTGAGTGCCAACGGCTTACTAGTACTGAGGAAATAGAAGCTGCAGTTTAACGAGATCTCTGCACTCTGCTGGACAATTTGTTTGATGGAGTCTGGTTCTGTGTTTCCACAGCCTATAAGGTTGAACTCTTGAGATGTACATTTGTCAATTTTACTCCTGACAACAAAACAGTAAGATTTAGCTTAAAAATCCACCCCTTTAAGGTCAAAGCACACAGTGAATAATGAATGACTGATAGAAGCAGGAGGCTGTTATTTTTGCCTGTGTTTATCTCGGATGGAAAGGAAATGAGAAGAGTTGTGGGAAAAGGGAAGCAAGAAGGGCTCAACAGATTTCAGATGCTCAAAGTATGTTTTTCTGTGATCTTTTTTCATTGCACCGCACAGGCTGGTATTTGTTGACTAATTAATCAGAAACTGATGGAAAAGTGAGTCTTTTACAGTGTAGCACTTTGTAAGAGCTACAGGAGTCTTGGGCATCTTTAAAGGAGTAGTGTGTTCAATTTAGGAGTATGTTTTGAGTGTACAATTCCTAGAAATTTAGAATCATTTTCGAGATATACACTTGCTTTTCAATAACAATGCCTCGGGAAAACGACTGGCTGTGTCAAGACAGTAATTGTTCACATACTTGCTGATGTACTATGTGTGTTACTGGAGGATTCCACTAGAAGGAACACCGAAGATCTCAGACTGTATAGAACTAACTGATTGGGGAGTTGGTAAAGAAAACAAGACTTTCACCCTGCATATGGTGTCCCGTGTGAAACCAAAAGTCATCTTGTTGTAATGTCACATAATTTACGAATGGCTGTCATGCACTGACGTCAATGTTATCGTTACATAATTAACAAACTTTTTTATTTTTACCTAAAACATGATATTTTTTCAAAATTTAACCACATACTGTTGTTGCCTAGACCTAACTGTGACTGTTTCACATTAGCCACGTGTTACAATATGTTTCAGCTGTTTGTCAAATAGAGACATTAAACGGTGCCCAGTGAGTCACTTTGAGATGCTGAGAGGTGTGGCAAAGTGATGGTTTTTGACGACCTGGGCATTAGAATATGTTGGCGGATAATGGCTGAAAAAGCGACAGCGGCACCTTTGTAGATGGCATGTATCAAGCATGTCCTAGTAATGGTGAGTATGATTTCCTCGTTCTGTCAACACTGCCCCTACCTTTCATTCGTTTTGCATCTTCTGTGGACATGCAAAGCCAACACTCCAAATGGATGCAGGATATACAAGCCAACCATCGTGTGCACACAAAGACGTAGTTAAGAGCAAGTTTATCTCTGGCCTTTCGGGAGAAGATCCTGTATCAAGAAGTCCGCCATGTTGTACTGCCTTATTTCTGTGGCAGCCCAAAACGGACAAACCAAGCACTGAATCTAGAGAGGGCCTTTTGCTCTTTATATGTTACCTGGAGGCCACCTTAGGTTCTACTACATGAGAAGGGTCGGGTATACAGGTTGGTTGCAATCTGCAAACTCATTGCTAGATGATGTTAAATCCTACATACTGCTTCTTAAGTTTATAAAGACAGTTTTGTTATTAGTGACCCTGACACAACAAGTAACATTTCTGCCATGATTAGGCTACAACTGGAGCAGCATGTGTACATTAAGATGTTTGTCATTATTCATCTTGTTGTGTACAATCCAAACCTAAGAACACAAAAAGTAAGAAGAAAAAGTGTTGGATTGGGTAACATCCATGGAAGCAGAAGGATTTGACGAGAAGAAGAAAGTCTACTAGGCTCAAGAGGATTCATTTTTAGTATGGATGAAACCAGCAGGCATTTATGTGTTTTGTTCTGGTTTTGTGTTCTGTTCTTCATGTGCCAACAGTGCTGGCAGTCCTTAAAGGAGCTGTGCTGTGCCTGTCTGAGAAAATATTGATGCATAGTCCTCCAAGTAGGATGAAGAAAACCACTGAATTTATCCTTGATACCTTTTTTTTAATGTCTTCATCTCCACCTATTATCTCTGAAAATGAATTGTTTGGTGAAGAGAGGCACACGGTTGGACTCACTTACTGTAAGTCTATTAATACTTAAAACTGCAGGTATTTTAACATTGCTGCAATTGTTCTTACACACAGCACCCTGACTCAGTATTTTATATCACAATAAATGTCGAGCTGCAAGCTGAACTAAAAGGCTTGGGCAAATTTTAAATGCTGATGTAACTCCAGTGTAAGGAGAAAAGGCTTGAATATTCTATTCAGTATTGAATGAAAACAGGAGAAGAATCAGCAGACAAAGAATAATGGCTGACTGTAACCTATGACATTTTGTTCATTTTGAAGATACTTAGGATGGATTGCTTGGAGAAATTAAGTTTGGGTTTGGGTTGAAACAATTAAGAGTGTTTGGATTAACTTTTTTCAAGCTTGGCCCTCTGGCTGCCTGACACAAAATCCAACCCTAGCACCAAACAACAATTTCGGTTGTCAATATCACAAACATTTTTTTTTCATCCTTGGCACCTTTTTTAAAAAAATATATATATTCTACTGTTGCTTGCTACAAAACTGCCATACAAAAGCAAAAGACCTTAACTCACCAGAGTGTAGAAATGAGAAAATAAAATGACTTGAATCCAGGCAAATAAATTCAATTCAATTCAATTTTATTTATAAAGCCCAATATCACAAATCACAATTTGCCTCACAGGGCTTTACAGCATACGACATCCCTCTGTCCTTATGACCCTCGCAGCGGATAAGGAAAAACTCCCCCAAAAAAAAACCCTTTAACGAGGGTGTAATATTGGAAATGTGGCATTTTTAAATGAAATCATTTTTTATTACAAGAAAATCTTGAGCTCAAACTTGACCCTTATTCTGAAGTTAATGTACTCTGCCTTTGCATCATCTCCAAATTAAAAAAGGGTCACCCCAAGGCAAGAAGCATTAACTTCTGTTCAATCTCTCACTTTGTTGTTGAATTCAGTGAGCCATATACTGTAGGAGAATAATTATGTCCTATAGAATCTAGTAATATATCATGAAACTATCCATCTATATAATATGAATAAGAATAATCAATTGGTAGGTCTTTTAAATCTGCTTTACTCTGGCAACTACAGGTTAGTCAAAGCTCATAGTTGTGACAAATAAATCATGGTTAAGGTAAAGTTAGGGTAAGGCAGTTAAAACTTGGGTAAGTTTAGTGAAGAAATATTGGTTACAGTTGCAAAAAGAACACAAACATTAACTGCAGGTCTGAAACAGGCAAGAAGTGACTCATTACATGCCCACCCAACAATCTAAGGCTGTGGCACCGTAACTTTATAACACGCTACATAAAGGGAGTACTACTTCCTGCAATGAAAGTTGGCACTGGACATAAAGCATTAGGTGTGGAATGGTCATAAGGATACTGCGCTGCAGTTGACAAGAGGGTTAGTACTAAAATACTTGTGGATGACAATGTTGGTCAAATGGTCCACTACTTTGGTCCCGACTAAAATATTTATGTAAAAAAAAAAATCTTTCAATGGTGTTTCAACTATTCATGGTCCACAGAGGAGGAATCCTACTAACTTTGGTGATCCCTTGCCTTTTCCTCAAGCGCCACTATGAGGTTTCGATGAAATATCTTGCTATGAAATTTGGTACTGACCTTTATGCTGCCCTCAGGATGAAGTAAATGACTTTGAACAAAATAAAAAACAACCCAGGCAGCCAGCATTTCGACCAGTCTGCCCTCCAGTCCTGTCTCCAGCCACTTCCTCCAGGCTCAAGCATTTCTTAGGAACTCTCCAGACCTGCCATTCTCTATACATTCACCTGATGCCCTCAGACTTTTCCATCAGTCCCACCTGCTTACCTGTTCCTCATTCCCCAGTTACTAGCAATATACGCATTCAATCAATCAATCTTTATTCCAGACTCAGAAATAGGTCCATATAAAATATAATAAAAATAGACGACATACACACAACATACAAGATAAAAAAACACACCTAAAAAAACATACAAACACGTTCGCCAGTGTCTCCAGAAACTATAATAATATCTGGTACTGCTCTCTTTAGGCATGGTTAAAGCCATAATAATTTCATTTTTAGAGTCATTCAGCCTTGCCATAAAATTAAACATAAAATTCCTAAGGACAGCATCTAAGGTGGGAACACCACTACACACAAACAGCTGACTGGCACTCATCCACCGAGGGACCTTCAGTAAAATTCGAAGTGCATCATTGTATGCCACCCGTAGCTTACGATATTTAGCCCTACTGTAGCTGCACCACAGGTGCGCAGTGTACAGTGGAGTACAATAGGCTTTAAACAAAGCAATCTTAACATCATCAGTACACATAAAAAATTTACGCCATACACCATTCAACCAGAAGGACTTTTTTTTCCAAATGCTGATCTGACAGAGCAGAGAACTCAAGTGAGAGAAGATGACAAGGCTTGTGCTGTCTGGTGAATTCGAGCTGGTGTGATAGTGAGAATATGAGGTACTGTCCTGTTCCTGCTGTGGATCACTGCTATACACTGTTCAGAGGCAGCTGCAGAGCTTTTACACCAAGTTCAACATGAATATTTGCATTCAGCGCATTCCATCAAAAATGAGAGTTGCAACGTCCCACAGTCATCATTGCTGTTACTATAATAAACACAGACTCATTTCTACACACTGGATACAGGCTCGTTATTCCAAGTGTGCAGTACTGTGTCGAAAAGTTACAACGTGGTCACATGTCCTATGAGTGGCGTCATGTTATTGTAATAAGTATAAATTCTGAGCTTAAATGCATTGGTTTTCATCAGTCAAGACTGGACTGAGCAGAGCCCAGATCCATTTATCACATGAAGGCGAGGCTATGTCTTTATGAAACATACAAAGTTTCATGGTCAGTTTATAATGGTCATCTTTTAATAACAGGGCTCCCAGGCTCTGTGGATTTCTCAAGGAAAGACAGTGATCTCATATGCTTCTATTGCTGACAATTATAATAATAGTAAATATTGATGAACCCTATTATTTATCCTATGGTCATGTTTCATAGCAAATCTTTTACAATGATTTAGCTACATGTTCTTTTCGACATGTATAATGTCTGCAACATAATGTCGGTTAATGCACTTGAAAATGATTGGTTATATGTTACCTTGACAACAAAGTATATTTAGCCCTCTTCTTTAACCATCACTAACCATCAATTAGCTGCTACACTTCCCCAGATGTTCTCCTAACATTCAGTGTCCCTATAATCTTTATTTCTCAAAGAGGACAATATTTAGCAATATCCATACCCATATCCATATTGTTGTGTGACGGTATCACAGGCTGGCTCAGTGAATGTGAGTAGGGAGTCCACACAAGAAATTTAGTCAAAACAAATATCATTTATTAAATTAAGATGAACTTAAAGCAACAATGTGTAGGTCAGCAAAGTCAGTAATGAAAGCCATGCATGGATGGGTGTCTGGTGTGCTGTAGAGGTGCTGAAGATGCAAAACCAAAAGGCAATGATGCGGGGTGGACGTCTGCTGTAGAAGGGTGAAAACATGAGGCAGCTTTTATAGCCTGGAAGGCCCCGGTGAGCTTAATCAAGGCAGCTACCCGCCCATGTCAGCCAAATGCCTGATGAGGTTGGCCAGTACATCCTCCAAGACAGTGGGAGGGGCGTCACAGACTTTATGAGCACAATTATGACATTAACATCCGAGAAGATCTGCTGATTGTGTGAGCAAAAGTCTTGTTTTTATCATAATCCGAAATGTACAGAAATTGAAGCAGTTATGGTAGAAAACCCTGCAGGGCAGGAAATTAAAGTTTCTGATTCGGTGTGAATAGGCTTTTCAAGATTGATGGGCTTGAATTTCTTCATTGCCATGGGGTCTATTCCCACGGATTATTTGCATTCAGTGTGAAGAGTTGTTAAATCTGGTGTCAATGCACCTGCAATGCTGTATTAGATTCTATTTTAAGTAATCATCTCTGATTATGATTATCCAAAAGATCAAAAACTTTTTCAAGGCTTTCATTCATTCTTTTTTTCTGCAGCCTCTACAGACATAATGCCTCAAAATATAGATCTAAACCTCCAGCATTACTAAAGTCTTATAAATCAATCACACAAAAATAACTTTTCCAACTTGAGTCACCACTTTCTGTGTAAACAGAGTGAGTTAAAGTCTCACAGAAAGAAAAAAAAATCTGCATCTATTTAAAGTATTGCCTTCTGGTTAAATTCTATTTTCAAATTCTGGAAACAAGCATAGCCATATGGCATTACATTAAAATCAATTTGCCATCCATTCTTAGAACTGCTTGGAGAAATAATTTTTTAATGCAAGTCACTTAAAGTTAATCAACAAGTGGACTCAACTCCAAGAAATCAAAGTGCTTAGAGTGTATCTTTGGGAAGAGGGGCCTGTTCTGTTTTTTAGTTGTTTGCAGTTAACTCCAACCATCCAGTGTTTTGGTCTCTCAAATTCTCTCACTTTAAGGCCAATTGAGTGCATGGCAGTCAGACAAGGAGGCAGCAGGATTCCTCTGTGAACGGTTTTTATAGCTGACATCCAGGAAATGGTGGCTCTACAACCTCACACCCTCGCGCACGCACTCGCACACACAATCATCCGCACACTTGGACGGACACTTGGGGCTGACATTTCAAACTGTCAGGGAGAATGCTGTCAAACTGTGCATTGTCGTGGGACATGACCGCGTGTGGCTGTGTCTCTCTCTGTGTGTGTAGGTGTGTGTGTGTGAACTTGCGCATGTGTTTTGTGGGAGTGTGTTAATGTGTGTGTATGTGTTAAGTGCTTGCTTTCAATTGCCTGGGGCAAATTTATATAATAATGCTGATTTATTTCTTTATATAGATATATCTTTCCAACACACACACACACACACACACACACACACACACACACACTTTGTACAGATTACACGCCAAAATACACAGGCACAGATTCCTCCCATTGGCCCCCCCCCACCATTACACACACAGACCCACGCACACATACACACCACCCTCCTCCCTTCCCTTCCAAACACACACTTATCGAATTAAATAAAGTCAGCGTTTTGCGGCCAGTCGGTTGCAGGGAAATAAAACACCATGTCATTTAGTGCTGATGGGATAGAGCCTCTATAAATAGTCATTTCCTGCTTGGCTTTAATTAAGTGGCGCTACTGTCAGCTGTCACAGAACACAATTATCAAGCAGACCCATTTAGCAAACTAACCCCTTCGCTGTGTCTCTGTCGGTTTATCCCTCTGTCAGTCTGTCACTCCGCTCTGTGTGCTGTCCGCTTTAATGCCCATCTTTCCATCCCTATTATCCCCATTTCGCTGCTTCTGTGTGTTTCTGTCTACTTACGTTGGTCAGTCCGGGTAAGAGTGTTTACCTTGTTTTATTTCTCTTTATGCGCTCTTTCCCAGCAAGCCTCCTTTCTCTGCTTCTGTTTGCTTTGCCCACCGCTCCCTCTCTCCCCCTCTATCTTGTCTTTCCCTTCTAATCTGCTGCAAGTTTTCTTCTCTGACAGCTTGTTTCATCTCTCTCCCTCTGTACTGGCATCTGCCCTGCGCTCCAGCTTTGTAAGGTGAATTTTTTTTTTTTTTTCAGTGTAGTTTTCCCTCGCAAAACTCCCTACATGCGATCCAGCACGTGCACATATGTGTACATTTGACCGTTGTGTGTGCATGTATGGTAACATCGCGGCTGTGTTTACTTAAAAGGTCTAGTGCAGTTGTGATAGGAGGCTACACTCTCTGTCTCCAGCTGAAAGCTCTGAAGCATGTTATTCCCCTGGTGCAGAAAGTTAGAGAGAAAGAGGGGAGGGCAAGGAAGAGGAAAAGAGATGGGTGTGTGTGTGTGTGTGTGTGTGTGTGTGTGTGAGAGAGAGAAAAGGTGGGGGGGCATGCAGGGGTAAAGAAGACACAGAGGGATAGAGAGAGAGCAAGGCCAGGAGATGGAGATGGCGAGAGAGTAGGATAGAGAGAGGCAGAGAGAAGGACACTACAAGGACAGTGCAGAGGAAAGAGAGGGGAGTAGGAGGAGGGAAATGCACTCAGGGACACACAACAGGGAGAGACACACACATATGCACACATTCACAGATTCGGTATACATATCTCCGGTCACACATAACCGCCTGCATGGCTGAATTAATGCCGGGTCTCACACATATCGATAGACGATCAGTCTTTATCACAAACATTCCCGGGACACACAAGCTCTCATTTCCGCTGACATACTAACACCAATACACAATTAATCTCTCACACACACAATGGTACTGAAAACACAGTTACAAAAGAATGCATGGGACTATTCTGTATAAGGCACAAATGATTTTTATTCATACATATACATGTGGATATACAGTATAAATTTTTACACAGTGTTGTAGTTTCACGCACAGAAACACGCACACACACACACACACATACACACACACACACACTAAAGGGGAGGTGAAGCCTAAAGTGAACCATGGTTTGTCACAACTGGAGCGTCGACGGATTTATCACCCTGGAAGTGTGCAAGAGGAGCAACAACAGTTTCTTCCAGAGAGGAAGGACATCACACACACACACACCCACACACACACACACACACACACACACATACACACACACACACAAGCACAGTCAGATGCAAGTACAAAATCGTGCAACATCTTTTAACTTAAGATGGTTTTCATCCCCGTCCCTACATGTACCCTCTCCCTCTCTCACAAACTCATACACACACACACACACACACACACACACACACACATACACTAAGATGAGAAAGTCCAATTATCAGCTGGCATTCCTCTCTCAGGGTAATTTAATGCATTGGGTGAGAGCTTCTCATTTATGTTTGGTAATTACACTCTCTCTGCTTTACACTCCCTTTAATAAGCTCTAACTTCACAGCATAAACCGTTAGATTACATACACGCGCACGCACGTACACTCACACATACAGTCACACACATACATACACCTCCGCATGCAGATGAACATTTAAAGGCATACTGTCTGGAAATTACACTCACATTTTTATGATTTGTAAAGGCATGGTTGTCGAATGAATGCATACATGCACATGTGCACACGCATGCACAAGTGCCCTAGAGCGTCACTACTTCCTCTAACTGCCGACCCCGCGTCGCTTTCCTTCGCATTATCATTCATTACATTATTGCACTTGTTTTGGTGCGTGGCTGTTTTTCCCCTCTATAATTCATTTCTTCCTCTGAATTTTCATCAGGGATTATGTTTTGCGTTATGGAAATGCCTATGATTACTATTCATTATGTGGTTTCATGATTCTGAGTCTTTTAAATTTATGTGTGCATTTGTGTTTATGTGTGTGTGAGCGTTATCTGAATGTGTACGCAGGAGCTCTTTAATTCATAAGGCTTAAACAGACGCAAAAAGTTGTGCGCGCGTGTGAGCGTTTCTGCAAGTGTGTGCAAGTGAATCTGCGTGTGTGTGTGTGTGTGTGTGTGTGTCACTGTGTGCTTGCATATTTCTTCAACTTGAGAAGTCGTGACTCTCCATCAGTGACAGAGAGGCAGAGTGTGTGCTGAGACTGTCGATGGAGCATCTGAGAGACCAAATTATAGCTGTGTCATCTGCTTCAGTTCCCGTTTGAGAAACCCACTGCATAATCATCCAACTCTTTCCAGTTTCTGATGAAAATATATACATAAAATTGGTCTCTAGGGACTTGGATTTCCTAAACAATAATAACTCATAACAACAGATAAAAGAAAATCAGATTACACAAAACAGCAATGGCTCCAACAAAGGGCATCCTGCTATTTGCTCAAGGGAAGTATTTTTATTTTTTTTAAAGGACAAAAGCATGCTTTTGTCATATTGGCTGTGTATTGTGGTTGCCTTTAATACACTGCTCAGTATGTTGTCAGTTTAAAGATAATTCATTATTTTTTTTCCCCCTTTAGCGCTGCTCTTGGCTTCTCTTTATCTCAGAGGAGATTTCCATTCAAAAAGTAGAAGCCTGGAATGAAAACAGATTGAACGTGTACTGTATTTTGATGTTAAAAAGAAATTGCACACCCATGTACAACAGCATAAATATGAAGAAATCCATTAACCCAAAGGCAAAGGCTTTTTTATTTTTTTATATTTACCCCTATCCCCCTTTTCCAAATACCCCATGGCCCCTGAGAACAGAGTTACAAGAAGTAGTGGTTGAAATCTTCCTAGATAAAGGGATAACCCTGACGAGCCTGATACATCATCAGTAAACTAGCCATTGATAAAGTTCTGTAAAAAAAAAAAAGGCGTGACTACGACAGTAATGGTAGCCTATTATCACAATGACATTCGCCATTTACTGTATCTATTTTGAAAAAAAGCATGGACACTCACAATTCGTTTGCAACTTAAAGAGGCAACAGATAAGATTCGGGGTTTTTTTGCTTGGTGCCACCTAGCGTCAGTGGTGTTGTGTCGCACTGTCGCAACGACCAAATTGACCATGGGGATCAGAGGTAATCAATAAAATGACTCTATTAGACTCTCTTAATTAAATAAAATGTAGGCTGTAAAGCCACCAGTATACCTCTATGTAGAATGAGAAGGTGTGTGGACACTCTACTAAATAAATGAGTAAAGAGACTGAGCAACAATTATCAGATTTATCTGAAGAAAAAACAAATAGTAGTGCAAATAATTATACCAGAATGCACAGTACCAGTACAAACAACTCACAGTAAATTATATCAATATGCACATGTAAACAGTCCCGATTCTAGAATAAACGGTACCATATGGAAACGATGCGGGCGGTTGGAGCTCAAATTGAATGGGAAACAGAGTTCAGTGTTCACTTAGCTGGGCGTTACTTAGCTGGGCGATGTCCGTCGATAGCTGCTTCCGTGAGAAGAGAACAGAAGGAAGGGAGGGGGGTATCACTGTCCGAGGGCTGCCGTAGAATGGCAACCAGGATGTCAGCCGACCAACACTCGCTACCCGCTCCCTGGTTGCGGCGATTTGCGATGCTGGCCAGCTAGGAATGAACTAGCAGCCAGTACAGTACAGTCCTCTCTGGTCTAGCTAACATTTAGCCGTGTTACTTACTGATCCATTAGAAAGAAAGCTAGCTGGACACCGGTGTTGAAGCCTCTTTGGTCATGGAGCTCCCTCCATCTCTTGAACGCCTGACTGAGGTTTACTCTTGTTTTTCCTCTTCTTTTATCACTCTCCTTTTTGCTCTTCTTTGCCTCCTCAGGCAGAGCAGCTCGTTTTCTTTTGCCAGGCCATTTTTCACTTGTTTCCAAACATTGTCCGTCTGCCATTGTGCTTGTGACTCAACTATCTCATGCCCAGCTTCTCATAAGGACCAGCTCCAGTTCCTGATTGGCTGACCAACCAATTTCCCAATACATGACGCGTTTCCTGCCGTAAAACAGATTTTTTCCGCGAAAATTCAGTAGCAGAAGCTTATTGCAAAGTCACTAAGTAATCTATGTAAATGCCGATAGTCTGATTTTACTGTGGCCACTACCCTGTGCAACCCACATTATTTTCATAATGATATATTTAGGAAAATATGCTGTCTGTTGCCTCTTTAAGTTTCATGCTATCAATCCATCAAACAAGTCATCAAATGAAAAAGAACACTGCTCTTACCAGGCCTCTAGCATTGCCCTAAAGGTTCACGTTAGCAACCGTGCTCCTGCCCTGAACTGATATTAGTGGAGTGTGCAGCAACCTCATTCAACATTTTGTATGATATCCCATGAGTTACCGCCCAGCGAATGACATTGCGTCTTTAACATAAAGTTACGGAGGTTAGGTTTAGTCAAGACAGTTACTGTGGTTGGGTTTAGGAGCAGAGACATGGTGAGGAGATACCCTAAAATGATTAAAAGTTTACACTGTTTCAAATGCTGGTGTTCCAAATGCAAATGCAAGATCGGCAGTTCAGGAGGCAGAGGCAGCTCTTAGGCATGCAGAGATTGTAGGTAATGTTCAGTTTGGCCGGGGAGGCCTGGGGCTCTGCTCAGGCAAACCGGTATGGAATAAAGCAGGTCTCAAAGATAAAAGAAAGCTGGTCGTGGAACAGATACGTAGACAGGAGGAGATATTAAGGGGCGCAAAGGTAGTGGCCCAGGCTAAACAGGGACAGTGGTTGAATTGGGAAAGTGTAGAGATTGGAGGGACCTGTGGAGTATGGAGGAGAATCGTATTAGATTCCTGGTAGGGGCTACATACAATGTTTAGCTGCAGGCATCGAAGGGAAATGAAGACAGGTAAATTAAGAAGGTGTTAAGAATAGGAGTTTAGTAACTCAGTTTGTCCGTGAGGGGGAGAAATACAGAAGGGATAAGTTAGTAAGGAGGCAAGGGTGTGGCCGCCTAGAAGGTGCTTGTGATTGGGAAATGCAAGTAGATGTAGGGGGAAAGCTTGTTGTTCCCCAGGAAATAGTTTGTACCAAGCAGAGGCCTGACATAGTGTGGAAATAGTTTGTACCAAGCAGAGGCCTGACATAGTGTTGTGGTCAGTGAGTCAACGGATAGTTTACTTCATTAAGCTGACAGTTCCTTGGAAAGACTCAGTGGAAGAAGGCAGAAGCTGAGCAGCGA
>NC_065510.1:35757875-36002344 GCF_006386435.1 Epinephelus moara | reverse complement strand
GCAGGGTACATAACTCCTTGAGATCAGGTGGAGAGATCCACTTCCTCTCAGGAGGAAATCCAGGAAGAGGAAGGCTATTTAAGTGTGGGAGTGGCCTATTTGAATCCCTTTTGTTTGAGACCATGCTGCAAGGTGAGTGTGTTTGCTGATCCTGTGAGTTTATTTATCTCCTTTAACTTTAGCTTATATTTTGGAGTTATGCTATGTAGCGTGTGAAATAGAGTATGGTGAATGTGCTAGGAAAGGTAGTATCAGCACTGCTTCTACCTGGAGCTCGCAGGTACGGAGCCTGGGTTTGGTTGAAGGTGGCAGTGCTGTTTGGGCTGAGAAAGCCATGTGTAAGTAAGGTAAAGGAGGTTATTGGGCTGGTGTGGGGAGCAGTGAGACCTGGCATTAGGGGAGTGTCTCTGGGACGCCAGAGATCACTGTCTAGCCTCCTGGAGGTGTCGTGGGACCAACTAGACGAAACACTGGTGAAAGAAGGTTCCCACCCGATGACCCCAAAGACATGTTAGTTATCACTGCTCACTGGTCTGTATAGTTAAGCCTTTCCATAATAGTTTATCATAGGGTTTAGGAGCTGATTCACTGAGTGCTGATCCTTTCTCTAGAGCACAAACTTCTTGTGTTTATTTGAATGCTGAGAGAAAGTCCTGTATTTTGTGGCCCATCCACCACCCAACCTGCCTCGTAACAGGACCTCTTGGGTAGAGCTTCCTTCTTTACTCCCGTCAACGCTTTGGTCATGTGATCACAGCCTTCCAAAACATGTGGGTTATGCACAAATTACTGGCCCATTATCAGATGGGATATGTACCCATTTGGTGTATTAGCCTATTTTTTGTAAGAAAACTTACAAATCAGCAACAACTACATTAACATTAGCTAGCAGGCTAGTTAGTTAGCTATTGAGAAATCAGCATCCTACCAGAGATATTTTTTGTTATGCTTGTTATAAAGAAAAGGATCATGATATATTGAAACACCATCAAGCTAAGAAAATATGATGGTAATCAAACATTTTTAAATCTTTATCAATGAGTAAAATACGTTTGTTTTTGTTTTGTTGCCTGTGCAGCCATCGTGCCTATGAATTCTCATGTTGATCGGTTTGAAGTTTGCCTCTGAAAAACCTCCATTTAGAGGGCCATGTAGCCCTAAAACTTCACCCTACCCCTCTATTTCAACAAGAATCAGGACACCCGACCCCTAGACGTGACTAAACAAAACTAAGGGGTAAGGTAACAGTTATGCATTCCTGGTCATCTGCTCTTTTCTGCATGGCCAGTCACCTCGCTCTCAGCCAGTAATTTTCCTTTCACTCTGGTTTCTCCTGCCTCCTTTTCACTCCTGCCTGCCTACCCATCACCTTTTGAAACATTTCCCGCTCCTATCTTTCCACCACGCCCACCTCATCAAGGCAACTCAGTTCACCTGTTCCTGATTACACACAACCAGTACCGTTTCTCCGTCCTTGTTTTGTGTTTGCCTGTGGCTGCTAAGAATTTTCATCCGACAACGACACTACAGCATGAGTGTTCCAGTCAGCTGACCTGTGGTTTCCTGTGATCCAGAGATTTCCACCGTGTCACTGCAATTGCCATTATGTGTGCTTCCTGTAAGCACAGCTGAATTAACGTGACTTCCTTCCGTATTTCACTTTATTTAATCTCCAATCAATATCAAAACCAATTATCTTAGATGCAAAGGCAGTGTAGTGTAGCGTAGCAGTGTAGTGTTTTAACCTGAGGGTTAAGACCTTTTGACTTTTCAGTCTCTACTTGGCCTCAACCTGCCTTCTGCCTGCTCTGCCCCCTTCTGGTTAATCTGTTTGGACTGTGTATTCAGAGGTTCTGAATTTTCTGCCTCCTCGACTACGTCCCCTGCCCGCTCCTCCACGGTACTGTTGCCTATTATTAAACTGAACTGTATTTGTTGGTGGGCTACCGGGCCCTGCTCACTCGCTCTCCTCTCGACCCACTTCAGCCTGCCAAACCAGCCGGGCTGCCAAGAACTTTGTGGAGAGGCTTTGCTGGAGTGTTAAACTGTTTTGTGTGCTGTTAACTTGCCCTGCTTTGTATGTGCTGAGCTCTAACAGTTAACGGCTTTACAAACTGTTACTGGTTTTCTGTGTGCTGCAACTGGGTTCAAACACCACCCGCTACATTAAGGGCAAGTTGGTCAGGACAAGGGGTGTATTGGGATTGAGCCTAAATTTCAGGTCTGCCTAATATTTCCCAAACACTTGTATTTTTCACAAAACATCAACCACCTTCCAAAAATCATTTATGCCTCTGGCATATTGGGCATTAATTCAGTCACAGCTCAATAACTTGCTACCTTCATGCTTAACACAACAGCACCAGAATAGCCCATAACTCATCAGTGGCTGACTCCAAACAAGGTTTGTAAAATATATCCCAGTCTCTGTGGCTTCCACTTTTAAAAGCCCAAAAAGCTATCCAAAACTGAATTGAGTAAAGATTTTATCATCCATCAGTCCAGGTTAAAATGTTTAATGAGATGTATTACCATAAAAGTGAGAATGGGAGAATTCATAGCAGATGTAACTCAGATTGGTTTATTAATTTTAATGATATATCCAAATGTGTGAGCTTGTTTACAGCATCAGTCAAACAAATGTGTTTACCAGACATTAAATATACACTTTCAGTCTCCCTCTTGCGAGATTTGCAGACAGCTGAGATTTAAATGTAACATAAAATTGCAAATGTGGTTAAATGCAACATGAAAATTAAAATCAACATGAATGAATGCACAGCTTGAACAAGCAAATACTCCATGCACACAATCAGGAGTTCTGCAATCTGTCTGTCTATAAGCTGTTCTGTCTTTTATTGCTTGAAATGCACCTTTGTTCATCAGTAACACTGCTTTATCAATACAAGTCAAATATATATGCTCAGTGGCCTTCAGATGTTCCACCTCCTGGCAGAGGTAAATACATGCTTTGAAAATCATGGCTCACATTCAAAATAAAACTGTCACCAACTATATATTGTATGCAGTTGATGAGGTGAAAAAGTGACACCGAAGTCAAAAGTAATGTAGGGCCAGACGAAAAATGCAGCTCTGTGCTCCAATAGATTCTTCATGTTCCAGTTTGGTGTCTCTAATGTTCAGCAGTTGTTCTATCTGAGAGAGCTACAGACAGACAGATTTAAAAAGAAGGAAGGCAAGAGCGACAACGAAACATAACCTAATCTGCCATCAATTGACAGTGTCCCAGTGCCCAGACTCCATTACCATACTGCATCTGTACTGTCTGCTAAAGTTAGGAATACAGTACATCTGCTGGAGACAGAGAGTTGATTTTCATGCAAATCCTCTCTTCACTTGTAGCGCCTGTGTCTGGTTTACCCTGCTTTTGATTCACAAAATGACGGAGTTTTTATGCTTTATCAAGCAAAACGTTTAGCTGAAATTTTGTCGATGCACGCTACACTACACTGCCTTTGCATCTCAGATAATTGGTTTTGATATTGTTTGGAGATTGAATAAAGTGAAATATGGAAGGAAGTCATGTTAATTCAACTCTTTGGTCATTTAAAATCCACAGAAATTTTTGAAAGAGAAAAGGCAAACTGGGAAATAGCATTAACATTTATGTGTGTCCAGAGTTATCTTTTATACTAGAAAGCCCAGTCAGAATTAATTAATAGAGTTTTGACATATTTTGCGATTTTTAAAAAATACTATCAAGGCAAGCTCAGTGATATAGTGCTCAGTATTTCAACTGGACTGATACATTTCCGCAACCCAGCCACCAAAATAAATGCTGGCATCTGTATATTATTATGTAGCAGATTATTATGTAGCATTTCAACAACACTGTGGTTACTGTATGGTTAAAGGGATAGTGCACCCAAAAATAAAAATTCAGCCATTATCTACTCACCCATATGCCGAGGGAGGCTCACATGAAGTTTTAGAGTCCTCACAACACTTGCAGAGATCCAAGGGGAGAGGGGGTAGCAACACAACTCCACCTAATGGAGGCTTATGGCGCCCCAGATTCAAACATCCAAAAACACATAATTGAAAGCACAAAATATCTCCATACTGCTCGTCCGTAGTGATCCAAGTGTCCTGAAGCCCTGACATAAAAGTTGTTTGGAAAAACGTCATTAAAACGGTGCCCATGTCTCACAGTCTCGTGCAAGTGCGCACACGTGAGCATGGTGCACAGAGAGGCAGTTAGAGCTACAGGCTACAATGAGTTCAAGTGACGTTTTTCCAAATAACTTTTTTATGTCAGGTCTTCAGGACACTTGAATCACTACGAACGAGCAGTATGGAGATATTTTGTGGTTTCAATTATGTGTTTCTGGACATTTGAATGCCGTAAGCCTCCATTAGGTGGAGTTGTGCTGCTACCCCCTCTCCCCTGGGATCTCCGGAAGTGTTGTGAGGACTCTAAAACTTCACCTGAGCCTCCCTCGGCATAAGGGTGAGTAGATAATGGCTGAATTTTCATTTTTGGGTGCACTATCCCTTTAAGCATAAAACCAGTTGGTGATGGTTAAGATCACATTTTAGCCTAACAGGAAACACAGCAATGTCTTGGTAAATATCAGCCGCTTTCATGGCACTATTCCCAGTGGAAACACAGCATTATCTCAACCACTTTTTGCATGGCATTATCCTGGCAGAAAATGCAATGATGTCACGATAAAAAATAACTATTTTGTGTAGCACTTACCCAGCAGGAAACACAGTGATGTCACGATGAAAAACAACAGCTTAGTGCAATGATGTCTTAATAAATATCAGCCATTTTTGTGGCACCATCCTGGCAGGAAACACAGCAATGTCTTGGTTAATATCAACTGCTTTCACTGCACTATTCCCAGTGGAAACGCAGCATTGACTCTGTAAAAAACAACCACTTTTTGTGTGGCACTACCCCAAGTGAAAACACAGCAACCACCAAAACAAACACCAGTTTGGTGGCTAAAAAGCTGCTGAAAAAGCAGCAATGACTCGCTAAAAGACAACGTTTTTGTTGTTTTGCTTCTTCCCTAAGTGTCATGCCAATCACCATCCCTGCCACCTCCCAATAACAAAATCAGCTCATATACTATGTTACTTTGGAAATATTTATATGAAACGTATAAAACCTACAAATGTAACATATCCATGGTTGCAGAAACATACCATGCCAACATTTTTTTCCAGCGACTGGCTCGATTTGCATATTTACAATTGCAGTGCATGTTTTTCCAAGGCAAAGTGCTTCAGTGTCAGCTATAGACCTCAGAGTCTCACTCGCAAATCAATTTCAACATATGAGTCCTCTACATCCATTCATTTATTCACATAATCGTTTTTCTAGATTGCCCATTCACACAAAATGTCCATCAAATACTCTGTTCAAGCATGCACCCCATCCAAATACATAATCCATCCATCCATCCTTGGCCATAACAGCTTGTAATGTCCTTCTGCTCGAGCTAATTATAGGCTTTTAATACTGGGAGTAAAAGACAACCTATTTTAGCTTCTTTAGAATGTGCCAGAAAAGACACAAACACACACAAAGACACACACACCTATCCATTAGTATCTGGCACTGAGTGACGCAGATGCAAAGAGAGTCACCTGACTGGATTTGAATAATACAATAATTTACCTCCCGCCAATCTAGCCTTGGCTTCATGCCCCTCTCCATCTTTTCTCCATCCAACACTCATTTCCACTTGTCTGTAATCTCTATATTTATCACTGACATTTAACATTCTCTGTTTTCACAAGTATTTCATGTTTCCCTGCTCTTTAACTCACCTGCCTCCCTCCCTATGTGCATACAAACACACAACCCACCTTGGATCCAACCTCAGCTCCTCTCATGGAAACCCAATCTGCTAATTTATAAACCTTTATTAATCACTGATAGGTTATTCATGAACAGCGATGTCAAAAAGGTATGAAATTTAACTCTCTTAGTGTGATGGGTTTTAGCCTGCCAAAAAGCCTACATGGAAATGAACTCATACACACACGGCTACAAATGCACGTCCTCCACACACATATATCAGCACACATGAGTACTTGTGTGCACAGTGTCTAAACGTGTGCTCCTGTGGGAGCGAGTGGCTAATTCTGTCTAATAGCATGGCTACCCTTCATCTTCCCACTGGGATCCTGGTATTCAATTACCACCAGTTTATACCTCTCGCTCCTCTGCTACATATTGCCACTAGCACTGACAAACTAATGGAGCATCTTGTTACAGTATTTCTAACTGTGGTGTGTGCAGTATTTTTAGAACAGAGTATGAGAAAGTGAAGTATTTTCGTAACTCTGTAAATAAATGTTTTTCTCTGTTGCATGTTTATTGCTGTCAGGAATGATTTGAATAAATTTGCAATGCAGGAAAATCGAAAGCTTGTCCATGGGAAGGACTTTTCACTGGAAACAAATTTCAGCCATGTTCAGGTTGACATGGTTGAGTGGAGTGCTGTTCAGCTGAAAAATACATACAGACAGGTACCGTGTAGAAGTAGAACTTATTAGTTCCTACTGTGGGCTGTGCTGTTTCACTTCTCCAGTTTGACTTCAGGTTTCTCTCTCTCTCTGTGTCTGTCTCCCTCTCTTTCTCCCTCTCTCTCTCTCTCTCTCTCTCTCTCTCTCTCTCTCTCTCTCTCTCTCTCTCTCTGTCTCTCTTGGGTATTGTATCTTGATAAATATCAAACGCACACACAGACACACACACACAAACACCTGTAGCACCATACACAGAAACCGCAGTGCACAAACAAGCTGGCTTCCTCCTGACTGTTTTCAGTTTCGACAGAGTCCAAGTGGCCTTTCAAGTCTCCACTCCACTCCTCTTTCAAAGGTCTGTATGAAGAGCGATGCACTTACAAGGTCGAGTGTGACTGCTCAGTAAATGAGGAAGTGCTAAATAATATGTCTCCGGTCCAATTTGAGCTCAGTTAGCTAATGAAAATAGACATTATTTGCAAACAGACCCTGCGATCTTGTCATTTTAAATCTGTCAACGCCTGATAATGAACAGCCAAACCTGTAAAAGCAGACAGCTTTAAATAGTGTGCAACTCTCTTGTATACTGTTTGTAATTCTTCTTCATTTCAGTCTCCAGCTAGGTTCAACAACGCAATCAAATGACACCTTACATTATTTATTTATTCTTTTTTTGACGAGATCAACTTCACGTCAGTCTTTTGCTTATTGTCACACAGGGAGGGAAACAATCTGCTTAGATACTGTAATTATGCAACTATTCAGCGGTGAAATAAAACATCATGATGGTTTTGATGACAGAGCATGAAACAAACAGCCAAGGGGCATTCTTTAAACCTCAGAGAAGACCAGGAAGTAGTGCACTTCACAGAGTCCAGGGGCCAGATGTATATTCTGTGTAGATTCACAATGGAAATTAAGAAAATGAAAATAGATACAAACGAATAAATGATTTAATGAGTTTGAGTTTCATGGATCTTGGTGACCTGAATTTCCCAGGCTGTTCTCATGCACTGTGCGTACATTTTCCTAAGGCTAGTAATGCAAAAATTCTTACATATCCCATGTAATGGTAAGTCAGTAATTTGTGCATAACCCACGTAATTTGGAAGGCTGCGATTACTTGGTCAATGTGCTGACAGAATTAAAGATTAAAGCGGGAGGTGGTTTCATAAGGAGACAGGCTGGGGTGGTGGATGGGTCACAATCACAGGACTTTAACCTGGGACTTTCCACAGGTTACCGGTTCAGAACCGAACGGAGTTTGAGTCATTTTAAGGTATGTTGTCACCATGTTTTTTTCTAAACCTAACCAAAGTAACTTTGTGTTAATTACATAAGCCCTTTAGGGGTGGTGCTAACTCATAGGATATCATACGAAGCATTGCGTGTGCATTTCCATAGGATATCATACAACCTGTTGAAAAAAGATGCATTGGAATTTCCATACCTGGGTTTTGATGGTAAATGAGCCAACTCCATCTGATGATGAAGATTGTGTGCCACCATCATTTTGTGTTTAGAGACCATTTTCTCATCTGCTTGGGAAAGTCTTAAGCCTCTTAAAAGTCCTCCTCCCTGCTCCTAACATTTTTTCACCTTAGGAGCTCTCTTAAAGCCACAGTGTGTAGGAATTTCTCCCATCTACCGTTGAAATCATATATTGCATTCAAACGGGTAGCACACGCTAGCGCCTCACTGTTTCAAACACGTAATGCAACAACGGTAGCCGCTGTGTACCAAAAAGCTATGATAACATTGATGAAACCATGTCATCCGATACTTCATGGAGTATTCATTCAGGCTCCTACACAGACACACGCAACACGAGTTGACAAACCCCCTCCTCTCCATGCTGGCTGTGTTTACAACATAGGACTGTTGGGGCGGGTGTAAATCGAAACAAACCAATCACATCTTGTCTTTTGACAACTGACAAGTAGCTCAACCTCACACACCTCATCCCTCTCCTCGCATCACTGGGAAAGGCTACCCCGATTTTGACCCTTGTTTTTTGAATTCGCCGGTCACGATGCCTTTTTGATTTCCTTTTGCGCTTTCTTGGCAACGAGGATTCCGTCTCCTGTGATGCTGCATGTGCATGATCCTGCATTATGCTCAAAGAGTGGGACTTTCTTATGCTGCAGTAGTAGTAGTGAAGCGCCTCTTGCTCCTCTCCTTCGGCTTCTCAGTCACACAGCGCTGGCCTGGCTCTCAACCAAAACGAGGTTGAGGGGCTGTATGTCCCTTGCTGGTGGATGTATTTTCAAGATGGCGAAACATGATGGAACCCCCCAAACGACTCACCCGCCAATGTACAAACAAATCCGAACGTCTCCTTTTACGAGTCAGATTATTGGTGGATTATTGGTGGAGGTAATAATACACCAATGATGACACATTTATGAATACAGACATCGATTTTTGCCAATCAACAACTGAAAATGCTACACAATGTCCCTTTAAGGTCTAAGATGCTCTGTGAATAACTTTTATCTTTACAAGGACAGGGCTGTGTGGCACTAAAGGAAAAATCAGAGTATCATTGAAGTTATTAGGATTATTTTTTCTCTAACATATTTGTACATATTTTGTGACAATCCATCAAGAAAATGTAAAGATATTTTTTTATATACTTTATTAATCCCCCTGAGTCTTTTGTCATTAACACACACAGACACAGACACAGACACAGACACACACACACACACACATGCACAAACAGGACCTATACATGTACAAAGTGGAGAGATGTCACAGTGAGGGGGCTGCCGTGGTCAGGCGCCCGAGCAGTTGGGGGTTCGGTGCCTTGCTCGAGGGCACCTTGGCAGTGCCCAGGAGGTGAACTGGCACCTCTCCAGCCACCAGTCCACGCTCCATATTTGGGACTTGAACAGGCTACCCTCCGGTTTCCAACCCAAGTCCCTATGGACTGAGCTACTGTCGCCCGAAAACAGTACGTCCCATACCGGGAGTCAAACCCGGGCCGCCTGGGTGAAAACCAGGAATCCTAACCGCTAGACCATATGGGACATATTTTGCTGCCATATTTTCCTGGATAATGAAAATGGCACCTGCTGAAGGAAGAGTCAAGAGATTGCAAAGCCAGTAGCATTTGTCCTGTGGGGACCCTGAATATCTGTACATACTTTTACAACAATCCATCAAATATTTATACAGCCATTTTGGTTTGGATCATAGTGTTGGGGTGACCGACCAACATTGCCATCACTCAAGCTGCGCCGCTAGCATGGCTACACATTCTGTACAAAAAATATTTATATTTAGGATGTTGGCTCTGAGCTAAAAAAATAAAAAAATAAAACTCCCCTCTTACTCCAAAATTATTATTTTCTTAACGTCTTTCTTCTTCTATGATGTAAATGTCTTGATTTTTCTTCTAGGGCTTATCAGTGAATAAACACTTAAACTTTACTAATCATTTCACCTGCTCTTGGGCTATTTTTCACATTGCTTTCAAATGGTGGAAAATTGCTACCCGGCAAACCAAGACTGCAGAAACACACATTGCCCACGCAGTAAAACTGGAAAAGAGTGGTAATACATAACATTAGTACATAACATTAGAAATACCAGTTTTTTCTTCATGAAATAGACTGGCAAAGTAATTCCAACTGAAAGCCACTGCCCATACTATTGATTAAATCCACTTCAACTCTAAGTGAAAAGGCATATGGGAATGAGAGGAACTGGGAAAATACGAGTAAAGAGTACATACAGACCCCTAAAGCACTGTGTATGTATGTCTTGACAACCATATGGGAGATAATGAATGTGAAGAATTACTGAGCGTATCAGTGATAGATGAAAATAAGTAGGCTTTTTTTTTGTATTTTCATGTATAGATTGGCTTCTTCTCTGGTGCACTGAATACATTAAGTGTTTCATATTGCTAGATGGGCAAAAAACAAATATGCAGCAACATAAAACCATTGTGTTAATTATGTGTAATCTTTTGAATGTCACTGTTGCTGTGCAGCTTATGAGTAAATCTACCTCTGCAGCAAAAATAGGCCACTTGGGAAAAGCATAAATATTTGAAATTCAATCCGTCCTGGTATTTAAATTAGAATTTAACTGCCCAGGCACAAGAGTAGTTCAACCTTTATTTCCTAGATTAGAAAGGTTTCAACATAAAGAGTTCACTCAGAGTGTATTCCACTGCAGGGCACCCAGGTGCTCCGTTCTACTTCCTGCGGAGCCATAATTACAAACACAGAGGCAATTGAATTCATGCAGGGAAGTGCGTGTGTGTGTGTGTGTGTGTGTGTGTGCTTCATATCATATTTTTGCTTCATATTTGTGTTTGCTCATTGTTTCATGTTTCATTTAATTGAATGCATGCACCAGTGTTTCTGCAGATATGGTGAGTGAGTGAGTGAGTGAGTGAGTGAGTGAGTGAGTGAGTGAGTGAGGCCAGCAGGAAGGCTTAAAAGTGTGATGGCAATGGTGTGAGTGTGATTTGATTCACATTAGAATTGAAGTTCATATAAGATTCTGTAAAAATTGATTCTTATACTCCAACAATATTTTCCTCATTACATTTACAGTGATGCCAGGGTGCTTTGGGTGCACAAGAAAATCAAGTGTATCTGCTGTCTATGATGGTATACAGGAGGAAAAATCAATTCAATCAGCTGTATCTTAGATGAAGGCAAGAGTTTGGACTCATTTTGGATTTAATTATCTCCCAAGAAATCTGAAGCTTGGCAAGATTTTTAAAATATGCAGATTTTAGCAGGCGCTATTGTCAGGTTTTTAGTTCATTGTGCACTACAGCAGGAAGGATTTTCTCTTGTTTTTTATTAAATGTAACTGGCAGTTAAACCATCTTCATCAAAGTTACTGTCTTAACAAGGTATTTATAAATATGTTTACTGTTTAGGTTTAAGATAAGATAATAATGATAATAATACATTTTATTTATAGGTGCCTTTCTCAACACTCAAGGTCAGTTTACAGGCAAAGATAGAGAAAATAACAAAAAGTCAATGAGGTCAGGAATAAAGTAAGATACAATTACAAATAAATAACAACAGCAAAACAAGTTTACAGTGAATACAATTCTGTGTAAATTATGGATGTGTGTGGCTAGGTGAATGGGAGTCAAACTGAATAGGTTATTTGAAAGAGGAGAGTTTTGAGATCATAGTTTGGGTCAAATAGGCAACTTTACTAAGGCTAGAGGCCTTCATCATCATGGTGATAATTAACAATAGGTTAAAGGAGCTGTATGCGACATTCAAAGCATACCTATGATTCAGAGTCAGGGGTTAAATCTCTGTACATGGTTCTCAACGTGAAGGTAGCTGAGTGGACAACTAGCAGCTAACAGTGCTCCATAAACAGCACTAACAATGGCAGCAGTGTTGACAGAGCTATCAGTAGTACTGGTAGCTGCGCTGTCTGAAAGGCCATAAATACTTGCCCCCAGGAGGTAAACGTAATTCGACAGGGGAACAGACATCAATACAACACTAGTCCATACCCATTGAGTGCACAGTTGCCCACGCACAGTTTCACATGGTGTGTGTTTGGGATACAGGTCATAGGAAATTGTAGATTAAATAGTCAACTGAACCCGTTAAGAAGAGCAAGTTAGTGGACTAAAACTGTACATTAGTAGTTGAGGTAGCACGTTGAAAGGCAGATAGTTAAAGTGTTTAATAAAACATTCAGCCACAGGGGGAGCCACAGCGATCAGTCGCATTTTTGCCATTTTTTTCTGTTGTTATAGAAAGTATATATATAGTATATTATATAGTTGCCAATTAGAGTTAAATNCTCAAACTTCCTAGGAAGAGATCCATTTGAAGTGTTTTTCAAAAAATTCAAAATGGCGGAAAATCTATATAAGCGGAAGTTATGGGTTCGTTTTTCACAAAATTCAAAATGTAAATTTGTTCCTCATGAGGAGAGGCATCTCTATGCAATGTTTACGGGGCATGAGATATGCCCATTCAAAGTTTGCAATTTCAATCAGTTGCTATAGGCCCCCCTTTGGCCAATTGATGTAATATTGCTTCATTTGCATCCTCCCATGACCCTCTACCACTGTGCCAAATTTCACATGGACTGACCAAGTCAGTGAGGAGAAAAACGTGGAACAGACACACACACACACACACCCACAGAGTTTTCTTCATTATATAGTAAGATTGCTGTTCAGTACATAGGGTGCAGTAAATTCTCGGATGTTGTAAAACAAGCATCGTTGCGAGAGCAAATGATGCCCACCTTTAAGTCCAGTGTGGGGCCCAAAAAGACTTTTTCCCATAGACTGACATTGTGAACGAGATGTCTGTAAATCAGGGGATAATGTTTTGGCGTGCCACAACCCTGATGACTCTATACTACCAATAAAGGCACAAATGCACAAAATAATCTTAAAAAAAAACTTGTTCAGGATCAGGATTTGATCCATTTTGAAAGTCTAGATGACGCACACAATTGGGATGCCCAGTAGCACAGTGGGTAGAGCAGGCGCCCCACGTGCAAAGGCAACGTCAGGCCCACAACAGCCGCAGACTTGACCCCAGCCCATGGCCCTTTACTGCATGTCTCTTTCCCCCCTTCACACTTGAAACTATCCTCTCCTTAAAGGCAAAAGGCCCCCCCAAAAAAGTCTTTAGAAAAAGTCAAAGCACAATTAAATCAATTTATCCCCATTCAAGTTAGCAGAGGGCAAAACATGATGCCAGCCACTTGGCCAGCAGAAGTCGCTAGTGACTTGCTCTATGGGCCCCATGATGCAAAAGACCTTGGTAATTTCATACCTAGGAAGGCAAACTTTTTTGGCTTCATAGGACACTGAGCAACTTTCATAGGTATGAACGATGCCCTGCCTCTGACACTGTGTCCCTCTCTTTACACATCGATGGTTCGCGCTCTTTTAGCTGGCCAGCCCTGGACTGAACACTGCGCCACTTGAAGAGAGAGTGCAGATGTTCTCCCACGATCATTGTCTGTTCCTCCAAATCAATGCATCTGAGAAAGGTGCGCTTGCCTTGACAATTCAGCAGTGTGTGCGCAGGAACATGGACAGAGGGAGAGAGATGGCGATGGAGGCAGTGTGAGAGAAAGAGAAGAGGTCAGTCCTATTCATAGAAACCAGACCTGTGGTGATGTGCCAGAGCAGTCAAGTGGTTAAATCCTCTTCCTTGTCCACACATAGAACTCTACTGGCTAAACACTGAGTGTCCTCCCTGATTATCTTCCTTGTCCTTTCCAGCCATCAGAATAACTAACACCTGCTGTACTACAGGTAAGGACACTGCTTACCAAAACAAAAACCAGGCCATTAAAATGTGTCCCCTTGGAGAAAACTCAGTGTGGGTGCATTATATTAACATGGTGTCCCTTATTAGCAGTGTGACGCTGCCGCTGAAGCAGTGTTACACAAGCTGGGCTATTGCTTGGAATTTAAAGTTAGGTCTTAAGCCTCAGCATGACACAACAAATATGTGTCGTTACCACTGCGGCTCGCTGCTTTGAACCTTATCAAAAAGCCCTCTGTGCATCAGAGTGCATTTTGAAATGACCAGAAATGACTACAAACTGTTCAGTACGCAATCACAAGAGATATTTCTGAAACAGAGACATTTTGGTAGTAGAGTTGCTCTCTTTCTCCCTCTGTCTCACTCTTTTTAGAGTCCTTGAGACAGTTTAAAGGAGAGTGTGTTATCTCCTGCAGAGCGAGAGGGGGAGATGCTTCTCACTACACCCGTTCTCACATACCTGCCCTGTTTGCAGATAGATAGAGGTGTCTCTGTGTGTGTATCAGTGTGTGTGTGTGTGTGTGTGTGTGTGTGTGTGCAATGTGCTCAGGCATGTCTATCTGACTTTCAGCGTATTTAAAGATTGAAAATGAGTCGTTGCTTTGAGGAATGTCTCCAAGGGTGAATGTGCAAGTGGGCAGGCGCACACACAAGATAATTCAGTCTTCTACAGCAGGAAAAGTGTCATAACAAATTAAATTCACCAGAGGCAGAAACTCCTGGGCTCAATTTCAACTCAATCCTAAATCCATGAAGGAATATGTAAATATATGCGCCACACACAGAAATATTACAATGCTACACTGCTCCATCTAGTTGCAAATATACTCGCATCCAGCATCAAAGTGCTTTTAATGCAGCAACCCAATTAGTGTGTGATACCAATAATCGGAAAGCACTGCAGTCATGTTAAGTTTACCATACCACACACAAGATTGTACTTACAAATTCACAGCGGCCCTTTTATGCCCTTTTGTACTTGTTAGCTGTACAACTGCTGCACTTTGAACATTGTTACTCAAGCAGATGGAGACAAATCTTGGAGATGCCAACCCAGCTGCCAGAGAAAATGTTGGCATTGAAAGTTTCTGAAAAACATGGATATAGTACGTTTGCACATTATTATGATATGTTGAAATGTTATGTTTCAACAATGCTGTGGTCAATGTGCGATTAGCTTTAGGCACAAAAAACACTGCTTATGGTTAGTAAAAGCTCATTTCTGTGGCTTACAATACCCGGTTTGGAGGGCACAATCCCTTCATGAAAAGCAGTGTTGTCACCACTTTGCATGCCTCTATGTTGGCAGGAAAAACAATGATGTCCCTGCAAAAGACAAGTGCTTTTCATGCCACTATCCCATCAGGAAAAGCAGCGATGTCTCTGTAAAAAACATTTTTTGCAGGATGGGCAGCAATGATGCTCTCAAAAACAAAGGCTTTTCATGCTGCTATTCCAGCAGCATTGGCACTGATTTATATTTCTGCCGGTGGGTGCTCAAAACAGAGCTATATAACTGCACTAACATAATTAAACTTAACTACATGGCTGCAAACGGACAATAACAACCCTTTCTAGCAAAATATAACTGCAGCAGTTTTATTTTGGAAGAAGGTTGTTCAAAAAAAGCAAAACGAGTTAAGTGGCAGCTATTAAATTTTCTCTCAGGAGAAGTTGAAGTGGCTAATAAACATCAGCAGGAAAAGCAGAGCAGGACTGGAAAGGTCAGGAGGCCACATAAGGTGGCTCTGTACACACAACAAACAGCTCTGTCCTTGGTCCTGAAATTTTAGCGACGGTCTCCATACACTGCAGTCAGACCTCTCCTGGCCTGGAGCAAACAAAATATTTATCAATCAATTTATCACTAACAATACACACCATGAAATACACTGAAAAGTAATTATCTGTGCTACTGATTTTTTTTTAGTAAAAAGGCTCACATGAACATAAATCACAGGCCACGTGCACAAACCAACACAGACACCCCCGTGGCTGTGGGACACCGCTGCTCTAATACGCTCATACAGAACGCAAGATGACAGTGTGGGCTACAAGAAGCCTGCTTATTAATAATCCAAACAAGTTATGACAGGCTACCTCAAGTCGTCACACATGCACAGAAACCATTCAAGCACACAAAGTAAAATACAATCAATTACCCATCAACACATAGCCTCACACAGCTACTGAATAAATTGGATTTGCTTTTCACTCACCATTGACGGAACTTATTTAAGAGGAAAGTGTCGCTCCTTGCAGCTGTGCGCTTTGACCTTTACCAAGTAGCCGTGCTCTTTTTTCTCTCAAAGGTGCTTTGGTGCCATAGTGTGATTGGCTAGTAAAAGGGGATTTATGGTTGTGCGCAGACCCTGTGCACGTAGCCTACGCACGCCGCCTATGCAGTTGTGAGCATTTTTACTTATGCGGTGGTGTGTCTGTGTCACTTCGCAGTTACACCTCCAAAACACTAGTCGGCGGCAGAGGTTTCTGTGTAGTGCTGTAAAGTTTAGTTGATTCAAAACACACATTAAATATGGCTTAATAGAGACAATTTCAAACAGAAGTACACAAATCAGCTTCCCTACAACTCGCAGCATTCACAAACACTAGTGTTAATCCAGACACATTTTCGCCACAAATACAACATGCTAACATTATTAGCACAAGCCTATGGCATTTTACATTGTATAGATTAGCCTAGCAACTAGGGATCTTTTCCTCTTCTCTTCCTCTTCTCCCAAAACCAGGGACAACGGCAACATTTAACAAAGGTAACGGCACACAATTCAGCTCCATTACAACTCACAAAGTTCACCGAAAAACAACTGTCCTGTACTAAACACGTTTTTTAAACAACTACAACATGCTAATGTTATCAGCACAAGGCTAGGGCATTTTACATTGTATCGATTTGCCTAGCGGCCGGCAATCTTTCCTTTTTCTCATATAAAGCCAGGGACAACAGCAACGTTAAGTTCACTGACAACACAACTGTCCTGTACTTAACACGTTTTTAAAACAAATACAAAATGCTAACGTTATTAGCACAAGCCTATGGCATTTTATATTGTATAAATTAGCCTAGCGATGAGCGGAGATTTCCTCTTCTCATGTGAAACCTGGATAAATCCCTGAAGGATAAATCACACACAAGACTTAAAATGCTACTTTAGTGGAGGCTTTACTGTCTTCACAATTTATTGTTTCTTATCTGTGAACTCAAAGTAAATACAAGCTCCGTTTCCACTGAGGGAAATGGTGTCAGTATACAGCGACAGACAGGAGGTCTGCGTCACTGCGACGCGTCCAGTAGCGTTAGGCTACAGCATCGGTTATGGCGTAGGCTCTGTGTTGACATGGAGCCTATGCCATAGCTATGGCGTCGATTCAACGCAGAACCATAAAATGCGTGTAAGTAGGTTGGGACAAGTGGAATAAAGGCTTCAGCTTTTCTGACATTGATTTTAGACTGTGTGTGTACTCGGCCTTCTCTGTGGGTGGTTGGGCTCTGAGGCACCTACAGAATCGTGGCTGCTATGCCTCGCAGGAAAAGTAGGGATGTTACGGTAAAAAACATTTTGTTTATTGGTCTCAAACAGTGGTCTGCAGCTTGGCAGGCTTCTCACCTAGGTGTCACACCATCCGCCATCCCCTCCACCTCCTGATGACTAAGTCAACCTATAAATTATGTCGCTTTAGAAACACTAATATGATATGCATGAAGCGTACAAACATATTCGTGGTATGCAGAAACTACCACATGCTGTTTTGTTGTCAGCTGGATGTCTAAACATATATATGTCTTATGAAATGAATTAGGTTTTCATGAATAAAAAGCAAATGGATTCAAAAGTAAGCTTGTTAATTTGGCTGTATTGCTGCATGTTGATATGCCACCTTTGGATAAGTAAATCAGGGAGCTGTCAGTTTTCCCTCCAGGTTAAAAGACACAAGATGAGATGCCATCTCCTTATTATGTAGTAGCTGTGCATTGTTGGGTTTTGAATGCATTAAGCACAATTCCAATGAAGTCTTAAATCATTGCCGTATCATGTTTTCTTAATGACATGAAAAGCTGTCCCCGCTCCCATCTCCATTAATGGAGCGGGCGTGCTCAGATAAAACGTGACGGCGTTCACAATGCAGGAGTGATAAATCTCCGTGAAGGTGGGGAGTCACACCGATGCCACAAACCCAATACAACTGATTAAGCTCACGCTCAATCAGGCACATGTAGACAGGCACACGTGCGCACACACAAATGTGTAGAGCACATGTACAAGAAACACACGCATAAGTAAATGAAACTATAAACACACACAGATCAACAGGCATAAATCCTTACTAATTTCCATTTGTGCTTGTGTTGTGTTCACTGCCCCTGCCCACATTTTCAATCTACTAGCTGCGTGCTGTAAATTGTCAGTTAATCATTCATTGTTAATTGGTAATTAAGCACTAAGATAACACTTGCTGTTTAAAATGTGATTGATATAATTGATGGCATGAATCAAAACCGTGTGTGTGTGTGTGTGTGTGTAAGTGTCAGTGTAGAATTATAACCTGTTCAGCCATCACCGAATGACAGAAGAGCTCAGTGTCTTTGCTCTAATGTTTGTCATGGAGATGAAGAAACAAAGGAAGAAAGAAAAATTAAAGGGGATATTAATGTTTAACACAATGAGAAAATAGTGACAGATTCTGAGACTGATTGGAGGAGTAAATTCAAATTAAAGAGAGGGGGAGGGAGGTAGAGGAGAAACAAGGAGATGGGTGGTTTGAGGACAAAAAGAAGAAGAAGCGGTGATAACAGAGAGGAAAGATAGAAGGACAAGCGGGGGGGTGGGGGGGGGGGGCGCGGAGAGAAGAAATGAGGGGAGTTCAGCTAAAAGATAAAAAGTGCTGCAACACTTAAAGAGGCAGCCACTGAGCTCAATCATATTTTAACCATTTTCAGCAGCTGGCGGAAGAAGTGGGTAATTAGCATGAGCGGTGATAGCCACCGTGACTGAGAAGATGACAAAAATAAACAACAGAAGCAGAAATTATAAAAGGCAGACTTAGTGTACTGGCTACATTGTGTGATTGACAAGTGCCTGAGACCTGCAGTGCAGCAGAGCACAGGAGCAACACCTATACCAAGCCAGCAGACAGTCTTCAGCTAGTAGACAGTAGTTAATGGTGGCTCTAAGTAATTTCCCTCAAAGGGAGGGAGGCAAGCAGTGGCAGCAATAATAAATAATCCCAAGCTTTGTTAAGTCAAGCAAGGCTGGGTAATTGGTGTGATGTTAATATTTGATAAGCCAGTAAAGGCATCTGAAGTGACCAATGATAGCCACAAGTGCCACTGAAACAGATGGGTCAAATGCGTTCTAGAGGGTATGAAAATGAGGAAAATGTCTCTTAGAAAATGAGAAAGAATTAGGGATAAAATGCAAATGAGGACGTTGTTTCGCTGTTCTTCTTTCAGTGGGATGCACAACAATGGATTTGTACGGATACAAAAGATTAAACCGTTTTTCTCCTTTTAAATACTCAAGGTATTTTCTTCTGTGAAAACTGGCAAGAAGTTAAAACAGTGAGCTTTACAGGAAACTGTTTAATTATTCTAACTTCGGTTGAAAAGTCAAAGTCAAAGCAGTTATAGCAGAAGTACAGGAATAGTAACTTGTTCTTACCAAACTAACCCAAGGCAACTTTTAATGATTTATACATTTAAAGCGAACCTATTATGCTTATCTGTATTTTTGTTTTACAATGGAGAATATTATATTAAATGTGGCTTAAATTTCAAATAATGAGGTAAATGTATGAAGAATGAATAAAATTACATAGCCTAAACTGCTAAATGAAGCTGCTAATGTCTGGGAAACATGTAAAATTGGTTGCCAATTTTCTAAATTTCTCGTGGTTTTCAGCAAAGGTTCTTGCTGGAACAGGACGGGCTGTGTTTGGATGCTTTTATTGGGTATTTTTCAGGGTAGAAAGAGCGGCTGTTCTCCAATATAGTTGTTCCCTGGCTGCACACTGCTAATGTAGTTTAACGATGGTCGTTCCAGCTTGACGTAGATGGCTTCTTTTACTCCTCTTTCAAACCATCTTTCCTCCCTGGCCAAGATGTGCACATTGCTGTCCTCAAAGGAGTGTCCCTCCTCCTGTAGATGTAAGGGGACAGCCGAGTCTTGACCCGAGGAGCTGGCTCTCCTGTGCTGTGCCATGCGCTTGTTGCTTGTCAGGGTAACATGTAATTTTCGTTGCTAATGTTGTTGATTTCTTCCAAGTTTCAGATCTTATTCCTACTGAGACATATCTGGTTGTGTTTAGAAGCATTTAATATTGAATGGCTGCAGTGACAATGCAGAGATGCTGGGCCTTTCTCAAACCACCCTGTACACCCTCTCCCTACCCACTTTCACTCCATTTCCATTTCCACACTGAGGGCCATCCCAAACCAACTGGTGAGGAGTGGGGGTGAGTATAAAACCCTCCGACGGCGAGCCTGCATCGATGGTGAGTTACTGACCTGTGCTATGCCATATTGTGTTTGTCATGGAAGACACTATGTACAAATTAAGTTCCGCAAGTACCCTCGCCAACTGAACCTGCCTAAACAAAGACAGAAATATATAGGCCTATTGTCATAATGTCGTTAACTTTCTAAAGGTCACATTGTATTTAGGATCGTATATATCCTTCTCTAGTCTCTAGAAAACTGTCTCATTCATTTGATTGTAGCGCTGTATATTTACAAGAACTGTTACAGCTGGGATAGGCTTCAGCCCCCTTGTGCCCTTTAACAGGATAAAAGGTTGCTAAGGGGTCTTAGAGCCACATGCTAGACAAGGTGTCTCTGACAGAGGGTTAATACAGGTATTCCACCACAGACAGTATGACAAAATTAAGTGGTTTTTTTTTTTTTTATCATTTAAGCATGTGAACATGTTCTAGTAAAAACCTCAAATACAAGTATGAACCAAAAATTTAGCATAATAGGTCGTCTTTACATAGAAAAAAACTTTATTGCAAATAATATTCTAATTTAATTCTCTGACTAAATTAGTATGTAGGACAAAATGAGAATTGTGGTCTAGAAATTTAGGGGAAAAAAGCATTTTATCTACAAATCATAGTCTGAGAAGGAAATTTAGCTCTTATGCTTAAGACTATCTCAGCAACAATTTAACCAACTTTGCGAACACCCACACCCTGAGATATTTGATTTTCTGTGTACAAAAACAGTCGCTAATTGGACAGATACAGACACAAAGAGCACCACCTCTGCATAGCGCACAGGAGACAATGAGGCTGTTAACTGAAATGAGTAAGGATCCCACTGATGGAGCTCTGAAGCCTCGGTAGTGACAGACGCCTGTTAAGCAATTGGAGTCAAACATGCAGACGCAACCCTACAACACACACACACACACACACACACACATACATTTGCTCGTTTCCTGACACTCAAAACACTCATCTGACACTCAAACGCAGCCGACTGACAGCCAAGACACGCGTCTCTGACAGATCAAACCTGATTTACAATGCATGCGTGCCGTGTGTGTGTGGGTGTGTGCGTGGGTGTATGCGTGTGTGTGTGTCACTCTGTGAGGAAGAGACGAGCAGAGGGAGTTAGGGGTCAGAATTGTAAATTTAAAAGTGTCACATATCATGCCATTTATCTGTCCTGCACCCCCATCACACACACACACAGAGTATCCACCTCTACCCCTCCCAGCCATTCATTCCAATCCTCGGGATAATCAATCAGCTCCTTCTGTCTTGTTTTGTTTCGTTTCTCTTGTTCCCTTCCATTTGTGGACTGCATCACTGTCGTCCCCTCGTTGTTACACAATGGAGTCAGTCCCAGAGACAATCTGTCCCCACAACCAGATGAATTACAGTATGTGACACCACTGTGCTTCGGCAGTCCCTAAACATAGACTGACAACATAGTCTTCTTAAAATTGTAAAATGTAACGCTACCTGACTTAACTTTTTAATAGACACAATGAGATGGTGTTTGTTAGGAATGAATCTGCAAAATGTTTAATGATGACCAATGACATTTGTTTTCCTTACGTCTGCTCTTTGCAACTAGGGCAAAGTAAGCATTTTAATAGTTGAAGGCATATTATGCAGGATTATCTAAAAAAAATAATGTGTAGACTCTACAAAAGTAATCCCTTTCAATCATCAGTTATGACGCACTTGAAGTGTGTGGCGGTGTATTAATCTGCAGAGACTCTGCCCTCTGATGGTACTTTTTTATTTTATTCTTATTTTAGGTTGTTCCTGCACACAGCATGCAGGTGAGGTTTGGGCTTTATAGAAAGGTAGCCTTAAGATCTTAAGCAGCATGAATCCAAGAGGAAAGTATGAAAATTGCGGACACAGCACTAAGGAAAAAAAAACAGAAATACAGAGAGGTAAAAAGTCCAAGTAGAGTGGATCTGGGGTTAGCTTTTACTGTTGCTGATGATACTTATATAAACACTAACCAACAATTTTGCATTGTATATCTTAACATTTAGGTAACTAAAAGCACTCTTGGTTAAATGTTGAGAAAAAAAAGTAAAACATTTTTGAGATCTACACTGGTTTAGCACTATATGATGCTGTTGGAGTCAAAATGGACAGTTAATCATAACAGACTACTGGCATTTAATGTTTTAATAATTCAGTGCTTTGTTTTTTTTTCTCTCATTTCCCACATTTATTGTTATAATCCTTGAGTGTGAAGGAAAGAAGGTGCAAAGAACTGAGAGACAGGTACATTACAGACAGCAGAATTGTCAGGGACTGAACTTGTGAGTTGCATTTAGAGGTTGTGTCCCGACAGACTTCCACATTTCCTGCAAAAGTTCGGCAAAGTGTCACAAGAGCCTTGTTTGTGCAACATACTCAGTCCCCTATTACTCAGAAGTTGCAGTCTTGTCTCTACTTATTTTTTTCCCCTGACTTTGATGCCGTTATAAATATTTCCACATAATTTGCCTCAAATGGCCAACTGTGAGAAAAATAATCTGTGAAAATCAGTTGGTGTCTGAAATCTTGCACACTCAACTGTAATTCCCCAGCAGACCTCACAGTCACAGATGCACAACAACACCGCAAGCTAATGGCTGTTACACATCGCTGTGTATAGGGGGATTTGTGGAACTGTGACAAGGATCAGACCATGTTTCAGACGGAGTCATACACATTTAGAATTCGATTCATCACAAGCCATGCTTCCACTTGAAAAGATGCAATCCGTGGGTGGTGTCTGAGCTTATGACTAAAATATGAAGCAAGAGTGTTCAAATAGATGATTAGAGGAAAGAATTAATATATTTATTTAATACAACATACCTTGTATGCCATAATGTGGATCATTCACTGTGCACAAACATGCCGTGGTAAATGGGATGTTAAATGTTCAAAAGGTGCGTTGGGCCCGTTCCCTTGAGTCTTTTATGATATTTCACGGCTCATCATCTGGCAACACCACTTGACTTTCTACTGTATGCTTAATGCCTGCAGGAACACTTACAACGTCTTTGTGTTTGAATTTCTAAGAGGCAAGGGTAGAAGGCTGAATTGAGTTAATGCATGAATGTACAAGTGTATGTGCATAGGCTTGAGTAGAGTGTGACTGTGCTGCGGCGGTGCGGTTGAATGTGTTTGTGTGTGTCTGTGGCATGCAAAGCGAAGATGAGAGGCAGAGGTGATGCATGTTTTCCTTTTGGCTGAGGATCTCTGCCTTTAGGGGAATTCCCTCGGCAGCACCCCCTCATTGAAGCCCTGAGGCCACATTTCTCTCTCTCTCACACCCACACACACACACACACACACACACACACTGTTCATATAAGACATGTGCGCACACACACATCGCAGTGCATAAATCCAAACACACACTACAACCCAGACACATAAACATACTTTCCTCCTACTTTTCATACTACTTACTTTTCATATTCTGTTTCAATACTGGGAAACATACTGAAAAAAATTGGATTCGGAGGAGAAATGAGGGTGTGTTTGGGTGACAAAAAAATAAATAAATCCATTCCTAATTATTCTGGAGATCCGGCGAAACATCAAATATGTGACAGACAGGTGTCAAACTTGGCATTCTTTGACAGCCGACCTCTGTGACAGCTCACACATTCACACAAAGGTTTCAGTATGCTGATTTGACTCTAATTGTTTGGGGGTAGACTTTCTAATATGAGTCATCACGACCTTTGAGACACAAACACACGCCTGCTCATGCTTAATAATTTCTCCTACATGATATGTTTATATATTGCTTTGCCAAATATGCTTTGGGAGAAATATGATTACTGCCAGACTTACTTTCACTGGCAACATTTTTTCCCTCCTAGATGAGTAATATTCCTACTGCATAGGGAGGGGTAGATAGATGTTGCACAAAGCAGGCTTTTGACATTGGATCTGGGGATTGCATCCTGCATCCTAGGTATTGTTAGCATGGAATAAACAAACAAGATATATCATGTTAATTAGCGAGCTTTTATGAGAGCCAGGTTAGCTATGTCTCCCTGCTTCCAATCTTTGTGCTAAGCTAAACTATCTTGGTTGCAACTCAAGCAACAATCTCCCTGGCTGAAAATTTAAGCTTACGTAGGAGTGTCAAAAACTGCAGTTCCTTGAATGGCCACTTGAGGCTGCCTCAAATCAAGTCAGTTCCTGTAAACACCCATCTTAAAATATCCAGCTTTACAGCAGAAATAAACATATTTACAGTCTGGTACAAAAAACTCACCCATTTACATTCTATCAAGGCTTAAGTTAGGCACAAAGGATGTAGCTGTTCTGACAATGCCCTACTACGGCAATAATTTGGGGTAAGTAACATAACCATGGTTTAACCCAGATTCACAGTATATAGGCGTAGTTGTAGGCCTAGCTGTTGATATGTCAGTGTGTTTTCAGTTAATCATAGTTAATTGTAACATTTTGGTTGTCTACTATAGCCTTGTTCAGAGTTTAATTGTACTAAATGAGCCTCTAATGAGTCAGCTATCCAGATTCTCTGGTAAGTACACTTTGTTTTAAAGGTTTTAAGCCTGATTTTTGCTAGCAAAAATTAAGATTAGCATTAGCATGATCACAGTTTACCATAGCTGTAAATGCACCGTACTAACCAAGCTAGCAGCTAGCATTAGGGTTATCTCTATCTTCTCGTCCAAATAGGGTCAATTCTGGCCCCAAAAGTCAAAGACCAAGGCCAAAACTCGAGGCTTCAAATAGGAGCTCACAAACCAATGGGTGATGTCATCGTGGCGACATCCATTATTTATACAACCTATACTGTAGCTTCATTTCCAAAAGAGACCTCCACTGATTTATAATATAATAATAATATAATTTTACAAGTCTGTTCACAGGTCTTTAGGAATAGTGCTGCATAGACTTATATTTAAATATATAAAGCCGGTTGTGGCTCTAGAGAGAGAGTTGCACCAAATCTGATAAATTGCCTCAAATTATGCCACTAGAGTCAGATGGGGTTGAAGACTACAAATTTGAAAATGACATAAATCATAGTGGTGTGAAATTGGAAAGAAATGAGCTTACCAGATATCTGTAGCCCTCTCTTCATCTCCAATGAGGCTAGATTAGCCAATACTAGCATAACACACCTGTTATCAGCTGTTGAGTTGTATTGTGGGTAAAGTTGGCACCAGGTTTTGACAAGGAAGAACGTGTGGAATTAAGAAAAGACAGTATGTCTGATTTATGCTGCAATTTTTACTTTTTATTTATTTAAAGGCCTCACTGCAAACTGTAATAGCAGTAGAGACTCAGACAAATTTGAAACAAACCTAAAAGCACAATGCAAATATTTGGCTAAGCATTTTATTAAGACTGGTTTTTATGTTTGATGTTCTTATTGCATAGTTCCAGACACTCCAGTTCAATGCCTGTCTATCTATAATTGCAGCCTGCATTCATTATCTCTGCTTACAGAGGTCACTACATGCAAAAGCTGTTAATCCTTGACAAGGATAAAAACAGAAGGGTTCAGAAGAGACCAAAAACAAAAGGCTAGCAACAAGAAATTAAAACTGTTGATGTATATTCATGTTCGGAAATAAGAGACATAAGTATTTCAATTTTAACAGCTACTGAATTCATAGCATTTAAATATTTTAACTTGAAAACAATATATCTGAATATATTTTTTTTTCTGAATTCACCCCCTTGTTTATTCAGGTCCAAAAAGTCAGGTTCATATCAAAAATAGAGAAAAAAAGAAAGAAAAAATAGATTCATGTTGCTCAGATTTAATTGGTCAAATTCAGATCTAAAAATTTAAGTTGCAAAAAGTCAAATTGAACATATACACAGATATAGTACAATCTGCAATTGCTTGTATTTGGACCCACCTGCTGCACACAGGAAGCCAGGAACAGTTGGTAATGACATTTAATGTCACAACTCAGCAGATACAGGGCAAGCACGCAGCTCACAGTACAGTTCAACACTCCAGTTAAGTCTTGGACAGCCTGGTTGGTCCAGCAAGCTGAACCAAGCTGATAAACAGTGGAGTGGGCAGAGATGTTAGCCCGGAAACACACACTCACAGTTCAATAACGGGCAAGCATACTCTGAAGGAGCAGGCAGGAGACATATTAATGAAGGCCAAAGATCCGGAATCAGGTAAGCAAATAGTCCAAACCTGAGACTTGAACTTTGGACTTTGGATGTGAGTTTTTGAACATTGAAAATGAAGAAATTTCATGTTTTAATTTCAAAAAGGTGAATTAAGAACAAATAAATTCAGATTTATGGTTTTCAAAGTATTATATTTCAATTTTATTAATTCAGTGGCTCTTAAGATTCAAGTACTTATATCTCCAATTTGATTCAATAGAAACTGGCATGAAACTTTGCTATTCCTTTATCCAAACTATGTGGCCTAGTCGACGCTGTTGTTAGAACTACAGAATCTCAACTCCTAACAAGAGAAAAGCAAACTGAAAGGAAAAAAAACTTCTTCTTGTCCCTACAGAAACACCACACTGCTACACAATGAATATTGTGGTGTTGTATTTGAAAGTTTTCTACTTACAAATATTTACAAGTGTCGAGATTACAGCCTCAAGCAGAGAAATACCTACACACATATCACAGATCTCTCATCTACAGCTTCACGCTGTGACTTACCAACACACAATATTCTCTGTCAAACTAGTTCACAACACTGAAGAGCTCTTGGCACTCAAGCTGGGATGAAAAGTGAAGCCTCGGTGGGGTAGCTGTCTCCTGGCTTTTATACAGGGTGTGAGATGACGTCACTGTTTTTCACGTGATACCACCTTACAGCTAATGAAATGATAGAAATATGACATCAGGAGGAAACAAAAAATATCTTGAAAAAGTTGGACGCATGAGATTAGTGGCATTCCTGGGGAAGTTTCCATAGGGGTGGTCAGATGGGTCCACTGTAAATCCTGGGGTGGCACACCAAAACCAAAAGCAACTGAATTTGAGGAATTCTTCTATTCTCTTTTGGTATATAGGTTTCTTATTTTGTGTGTGGTTGTGCTGCTGCCGTGGTCCTGCCAGATGCCTCCTGCTGCTGCTGTTATCATTAGTCNGAGGTTTCTCTACCGTTTTTTTCCCCGTTAAAGGGTTTTTTTGGGGAGTTTTTCCTTATCCGCTGTGAGGGTCCAAAGGACAGAGGGATGTCGTATGCTGTAAAGCCCTGTGAGGCAAATTGTGATTTGTGATATTGGGCTTTATAAATAAAATTGATTGAATTGATTGATTGATTATTTTACAGTTAATATTACTAATTATCTGATGTGCACAGACTAATATCATTAGTTAACATAATGACTTCCACAGCAATCCTGTTTCTAATATGTTTTGTATCTGTACATATATATATATATATATATATATATATATATATATATACATATATGTGTGTGTGTGTGTGTGTGTGTGTGTTAGGTAATTAATTGTTCTACAAACAGGCTGGTTGTCTTAAACAGACAAACATTTAGCTTTAATTTGAAGCAGTGCATTGAAACTCCTGAGACCCCATCCTTTGTTTGGCATGCATTTTTTTTTCTCTTAGCTATTTGGTATTAGTGGGATCTGATAAGTCTAAAAAAAATAATCGTTGTCTTTAAATAGTAATTACTTTTTGAAAAATATGATGTCCTCTTATGAGGACATGTTAAGTATTCACAATTGTGTAATAAAGTATAAAACTGTAAATTTCAATGCCCAAACATTGTTGTGCATAAACAAAATAACAAACCATGCAAAACTTGTTCAATGTTTTGTAACTCTATGGGTTAGGGATCACTGTTTAGGTCTAAAACTATTCAAAACTGTTCTTTTCAATGCCTGAACATGGCTGTGCAAAACAAAATTGCAAATAATGCATCTAAAAACCTTGTGATTTGTTCATTTTATAATTCTGGATATATTTTCCTTGCTCCATACTCCAAGCTACTAGGAATGTCCTTTTTGTCTGTAGGAACAGTCTGTCACACCTAATTGACCTAAAATATAGCAATAATACAATAATGAAGTCCAGTGTCCTCAAACGACTACTTCCTAACTAAATTGCCCAAATTTTTATGCAGTATCTAACTACAAACACTAAAGAGCATAAATAAACAAGTTGCAACCATAAAATTTATCAGGTTTTGTACCTTGTTAACTTCTACATCTGTAGACAAACTGAGTAGAGATGGCTGCTTTCTTGTTTTCACATGCACGAGTGGGCTTACTACCATTTGATGGTGCATAAAAGTGTCCACAAATGAGGACATCAGTTCTAAGTTATGCAGAATAAAGAATAAGGTGCAGGAAACTCCAAATTTAATGTCCTCATATGAGGACACAGGGTCACAGGAGAGAAAGGAACAAACCATTTACTGGGAACAAGTAAGGGCGGCACGGTGGTGCAGTGGTTAGCATTGTTGCCTCACAACAAGAGGGTTCCCTGTTAGGGATTGCAGGGGGGCAGTGGTTCGAACCCATGGTGAGGAGTTTTAACCCAGGGTGGGGGAGCCCTTCTGTGCGGAGTTTGCATGTTCTCCCCGTGTCAGCGTGGGTTTTCTCCAGATACTCCAGCTTCCTCCCACAGTCCAAAGACATGCAGGTTAATTGGCGACTCTAAGTTGTCTGTAGGCGTAAATGTGAGCGGGAATGTTTGTCTGTCTCTATGTGTCAGCCCTGCTATAGTCTGGTGACCTGTCCAGGGTGTACCCCGCCTCTCGTCCACTGTCAGCTGGGATGGGCTCCAGCCACCCCTGCAACCACTAACAGGATAAGTTGTTTAGGGGAGATTTGTAGGTACCCATTGAACCTATTTTCATTCAGATATCTTCACGTGAGTGTTAAGGGACCCTTTTGAAAAAGTCCATGCCAGTTGTTTTCTTGGCAGAATTTAGCAAAACAATGGAGCATTATTTAGCCCCCTGCCTGACAAGCTATGCTGACATGGTTGGTACCAATGGATGCCTTAGGCTGTCTAGGTACACAAGATACTACTACCTTTGTGATAAAATGAGTGGACCACAGCCTCTTAAAGACAGTAATGTCGGTCTCCAATTATTTTAGCCAGGGGGGACCAGTGGGGGGCCAGCAATTATCATGTTGGCCATAGCCCCTCCCATCCCTCTTTGGGGGCTCCACTATTTTAGATCCATCAATGATTTGTGTGACACACTGGGCAGTCAATGATGTGTGGACATTGTAATTTGAGGTTCCTAACACATATGCACATGTTGTTTTTTCTTCTTAAAGCAGGATCTGTCTAATAAAAGTCACACGGACTTCAAAGGAATATTCTGTTTGTCTGGACAGTTTCAGGCTCATTAATCCTTTGCGTCACAGCCTTCTTTCCAAAAAAAAAAAGAAAAATAGGCAGTTCATGTTTTATTCCTGAGATGCATTATGAAGCAAACACTGCTGTGTCACAAGATACACAGTAAATTTAAAACATAAAGTACTGTAGAATGACTGAAATAGCATGGGATTGATGCAATCATGTAAACTACTCCACCAAACATTATTATTTATCCCTGTCTAATTAACTGTTAAAAAAAAATCACACCCTCTGCATCTAGCTGCAGATTTGTGGTGCTGTGTATTCACAGCATGTCGTTCTGCACTTTCCAGAAAAACAGTATGGTTCCCTGGAGAAGCTTGCACGATTAAAATGGGGCCCTTTAAGCCAAATTGTGATCTGGTCGTAATGAGCAAAAAGACATGTCAGGCGGGTTGGGGGTGTATGCATGTGAAAAATGCAAGATGAAAGTAGAAAAAAATCATATTGCCTTTATTGCTACTGACTTTATGTTCTGCTAATAAGTACTTTGAAATGCAAACCATAACTTATGGCCTGTTTTATTTAAAAAACAACATTTCAGTTATAAATCCTGAGTGGCTGGAAACTTAATAACCTAGTTTCAACTAGTGATGCAGAAAAAGTTTCAAGTAGAAGGTATAGCCTACAACATGATCCTGAAAAATCTGCTTTGTTTATACACTACTCAGAAATAGTGTGGGCTGTTTTCTAAGCTTGCTTTATTGCTGTTATCAATATTTTATTATGTCTCAGACACAGAAATAAAAATCTCAAATTATTTCCGCCAATTGACCCGAGAACGAGGACGCCACATCGCCATGGTGTGCCAGCAAATATATTGATTCACCCATTTCCTCGGAGCGTGAGCGAAACCATTGTCCTGACTCCTGTGGTTCACTGGGTCTGACTAATGTGAAAGATACTTCCAAATGGGAAAAAAAGCACAGATCTGGTGTAAGACAGAACTCTATACATAATCATCGAGAAGAATCAGCACCATTACTCACTAATTAGTTGCTTGGATGAGAATTAGATGCAGGATAACACAGACTGCAAACTGTGTTGACACAGAACACAGAGCCAAGCAATCCGTGGTGATTCTTGTTGTGGTTGTTAGAATATTCATCAGCATCTTCTGTACAGAAAAATAGCCTCCATGCATGTTACTCATCTAGTGAAACAGTTCGACGTGACTTGTTTTCGCTATAAGGGAATTGTTCACTGAATATTTTTCATTTTTCTCCCGTTTGTAAACACATTAAAAAGGGATGTTTTAGACCATTGGTCTGGGTATGTTTATGATATAAATGTGAGGATATGTGGATTCACATTGTGTGTATGGGAGTGTGTTTACGTGTGCATGCAAGTGTGTGTAAGTGCAGGGTATTTGCATGTGAGTGTTTGCTCAGGCTGAGAGATCAGCCTATATTTCTGTCTTCGTCTATTCCCAGAGCTCTGAACAAAGACTGTTAGCAGCCCAGATCAAAACAGGCGTCAATTCCTTTAGCCTGACATTGTATGTGTGTGCATGCGTATCTGAGTGTGTTTTTGGGTGCGTGAGCATGTCTCTGCGTGTGTTTGTGTGCAGGCATGTGTGCGCACGGTTGTCCATGCATGTTGTGCCGTCATGCCTGCTTGCCTGACCGGCCGTGTTCTTTTCAAAATACATATTCAGCACTTTGCTCTTTTTTTTCTTCTCCTCTTTTCGCTTCTCTCCCCTGTTCTCTCCATTTTAGGGTGTTATTAGATAGGACAACTCTTGCCGTCGGCAATTCTCCTCTCAGCACTCTACATCCAAAGGCATGTGGGTTTTGGAAACCAGTGTGTGTGTGTGTGTGTGAGAGAGTAGGTACTTGTGCCTGCTGTGTGTATTAGTGGCAATGTACCAATACCTTTGTGTCTGTGTGTGTGCTTGCACATCGCTGCTGTATGTACAGTAGTCTTTGTAAAGGCTGCAGAAATAGAAAGTGTGTTTTCTAAAATCTGCTCATTTAAGGTCAGTATTACATTCCCCTCTTTCTCCTCCTCTCTGTATCCCTCCATCCCCCATCTTGCATTATGGCTCTCATCAAAATCACAGGAGGCCCACTTTCACTTTGACCCCCGTCTCTCTCTCTCTCTCTCTCTCAACACACACACACACACACACACACACACACGTTCAAGCTCTCACTCATAGACCCAGACACAGCCGAGCATGGTGTAAGAGCCTAGGGGCTCCATCTATTAAAGGTCCATCCATCATCACATATAATTTTAATATGGGAGGAATAAAAAGATGCTTACGTAGCTAAATGAGAAATTTCTGAAACCTGCATGCTGGAGTCTAAGCCCGCCTCGAAACCTCTATAAGCACTTCAATGCATGCATACGGAAACACACTGAACAAGGTCAATGTGCTCAGCCAATTACGGCTCATGAGATGCTGCTTTCTGTCATGTGTGCGTATAGTCTCAGCAGTGTGTGACATGATTACATGAGTATGTAAGGTTTTCTGCAGCTCCCTAGGGGCATACGCCACAATGCATGCATTCAGTGTGTTTTGATCTCCCATTTATTTTTCCACTTCTTTTCACTGTGTTTGTCACCCTTCTCCGTCACTGTGTCCTCTGGGCATGATGGTCATGGTTATCAGGGTAAACTGCCTCTCAGTTCATGTTTTGCAGCGGGGGATGAGGCAGCACCAGACAGGGTCATCATATATTTATTCAGTTCAAGTCAAATCAATTCAGGTCAAGTTCTATCTGTCATTTAATGCTTAGAAATATTTCACTATGGCTATTTTATAATTCAGTCATAATTTCTGATGTTGCTATTGTAATTTCCTTTAAATTAAGGCATGCACCCTATTTGCACCAACCCCCCAGCTGACAGGTAGCCTACACAGTTTGCTTGCGTGGTGGGTGGAGTACTGAAAATGTGTACTCATGTAAAAGTACAATTAATCCCATAAAACCTGACTTGGGTAGAAGTGAAAATTGTCATTTGAGAAACCTGCTCATGTAAAAGCAAAGAAATACCTGAATAAATTACTCAAAGTACAGGTTACTTTTGTACACAAGTGTGTGCCAGTGCAAAGTAAAGAAAAAAAAACAGCACTTCTTAATAAAACTTTTTTCAATTGGTTAATAATCCTAACCCCTTTTGATTAGGAATAATAAAATCAAAAAGCCAACAGACCACAAGCTACAAGATGGGTTAATGTTAATGATCATAACAAAAAAGATTAACATTACTCATAAAAAAAAATATATGTTAACCAGCTAACTAGATTTCACCTACAGTTTGTGCAACTTCACTGTGCTTGTGGAGTTTTTAAAAGTGATATCAGTGTTTTCTAGGAGGCACAGCATCACTTCATCATGTAACTGCTGTCCTTTTAAGATTTTGATATAAAAAGAATGGGGCTAGATGTGGCCAGGGATGGCATGGCTTCCTCCAGAAAAGCTGTTAGACTGGTGTGGCTTTTTTATTTTTATTTTTTTTTTTTTTATAGGACCAGCAACAGACGTTTTGATTTTAATGCTAATTAAATTAAATTAAATTAAATTAAATTAAATGCTAGATTTGGTGTGTATTCATGATTAATGGGGGTCAAAACCAGATTTTTCACAGACTCCCCAAAAAGCTAGAAACAGTCGAACTAGCTGTTGAGATGCAGCTGTCATGGGGAGAGGAGCAGCATGCTGCCAAGGACAAAATGTGATGGACAGATCTCATTGCAGCCTTAAGTCCCACAGGGGATGAAGAGAGGTCAGTAAATCAGTAAGTGGTTAACATTAGAAATGTGATTTGAGCTGTTGCAGAGTTTTAACTCCTCATAGTTAATGTAAAATTATCGTCAGCTCACTCACTGTAAATGCAAACATCAGGTGCTGACTTTTTGATTGTAACATTACCACTAACCTCATTGATTTGGGTTGAATTTACCGTTCGCTGCAGCTGTCATGAGGTCAAAAGCTGGCGAATGCAGTCAGTTTAATTTTTCCTTGTAACATCAGAAGCGTGTTTGTCTTTACTTCACTTTTCTGGGCTTTGCTCTGTCATCAGCATCTGCAGTAGAGGTGCTCCTTGTGTGCTAACCCCCCTACACATTTAAAGCTGACTAGTAACAAAGGCATACATGGCAAATGTAGTGTAGTGCAGTTTTTAAAAAGGAACTTGAAAAGTACTCGTTTCTTAAAGATATATCCTTTTCCTCACATTACTGATAATGTGTTGTCACCCACCTTTGGTCTGTGTACATGACATAGCACACATTTCCCATAAAATTTTTAAAAAGTGTGTGCAGTGCACCTGCCACACATCAATGGCAGAGGAAATGCACAGCCAAGACACTGTCATGTTATTGGCATGGAAATATAAGACCCAGACAAATGAGCTCAGCAAGATGATTCTGAGGTATTCCAGAAGTAATCTAAAGTATTTAGAATGCATTACTTTGTTTGAGTGATCAAATGAAATTTATTATAAGTTACATTTCAGGGCATGTATTCAGCAATCTGTAGTGGAATACGTTTTAAAAGTAACCCTCCCAACACTAAAGCTTGCCTAGGGCGCCAAATCTACTAGGTCCGCCACTGAAGGTGTGCTTCAAAGTAAAAACACTGAGAAACCAAGCAACAGCTTCATACTGCTCACCTCTGTTCACTTCAGCAGACACCTTGCCCCTTTCTGCAACAAGGATGTTTTCATATATTTCATTGATGAGGGTAGCAATGAAAATATATCTTCAGAGTACACTGAGCTCTAAAACTCAATCAATGCTCACTTCACAGTATTGCTAAAAAAAAAAAAATCCATGAGCTTCTTTTGTCAGTTGACAGCTGATTGTCAGTTGTCAGCAGGAATCATCGATTGTTACCATGGAAACGCAGGTCTTAGCTCTGAGATCGCCCGGGGGTTGGTTAGCAATAAGTTTTTGAGCTAATTTTGTATGATTTTTTTTTTTGTTGTTGACTGTCTGACTTGACCACACTGTGACTCAGACTAAACCCAACACTGGCCTAACCAGAAATAGTGCAGAACCTTTGTAAGGCTCTCCTGTCAGAAAGAGAGCAGCTTCCAGATCACACTACACTGCCAAGACACTATTGATGATGCAGCGGTACAGATTTACAAGTTACTATAGGTACAGTGTCCTCAGCCTCTTTATGAAGTGAGTCACCACTCCGCCTGCCTCTTCTCACATTGGCTCGTGGAAGCAATGCTGGCCTCAGCATCACTAGAGCTCAATGCAGCAGTGTGGAGCTCATTTTTCATCAGGACATTTGGAAACTTTAAAGGTTCATTTCAGGGAACTTTGAATTTTCAGTGCTTTGAATATTGGCCACAATATTACATGTAACAAGGTTTGCTGCCAGCCGAGACAGTGGGGGCTGGTGTTGTTTTCACCTTGTGAGTGAGTGAGTTAGTAAGTGTGTCATTGTGGTAAAATGTGGTCCTGGAGACTACCAAGGAGGCCGTTTTGAGTACTTTGTCAGATGTTTATATGTCTGTCTGTCTGTCTGTCTGTCTGTGAAGAGGTTTTGTCACTGGAAAAGCGTCACAACCATGCAAGACAATGTATCCTCATACAACCGTTCACATTATATCCTGTGAATTAGCAGGTTGTTCTCATGCACCAATCGTTCATTAATTTCTATGAAAAATAATTCACAAATCCATATGCATCCTACATACTGATAAGCCAGTAATTTAATTATGTGACCAATGCGCCAACAGAAGTGTAGAAGGAAGCAGTGCTGAGCGGTCCAGTTAGGTGCCAGGTTGAGGTGGTGGCTGGGTCACAAAACACAAGACTTTCCCACAGGACTTTTCTCAGGAGACTGGTGTTTGTAAGCGTGTGAACTTTGAGTGAATTTGAGTCACTTAGAGATATGTCGTCAACATGTTTATTTTCCTAAACCTAACCACAGTAACTTTACTTGCCTAAAACTAACCACCATAACTCTATGTTAAGTACAGAACTTTTCATTAATGGTATAACATTATTTATGGGGCACTTATTTCGTATATTATACGAACTGTTGTGTGTGCATTTTTGTAGGATATTATAAAACGTGCTTCATGATAATATGTTGGAATTAGTACTCCACACAGGATGTTACATACTTAACATAGGTTAGGTTTAAGCGAGTCAAGTCACTGTGGACATACCTTAATATGACTCTGAGATCATTCAAAGTTTATACAATTCTCAACACCAGTCTTGTGGGACAAGTCCTGTGTTTTGTGACCCGTCCACAATCCCAACCTCCAGCCTTACAGGACGCCCTTGACATCAGATATTGACACACAATACACCCTTAAGTATCTGTATGAGACACACCAGGCTTTAAACCAACTCCAATGCAAACCCATCCACATTATGATTGGACAGTCAGAGTAACAGACATTGTATATAGGGCACGAAAGTCCGCTTAGGGCAGGCGGGAGGTGAGATGGATGGGTCCAAAATGTAAGGGACTTTGAATCAGCGCCTGGTGTTCATGTCCCATGTGGCACAATTTTGAGTTATTTTGTTGTTAGTCATGTGTGCCATTAGTCACGTCAGTCAACTGATGTGACAAACAGCGTCATACTAACAGCGGGGGGCTTCTGCCCAAGCTGCAGAATATGACTTGTAGGATGAGAGTATGCTGCACAGCTGGTGTGATCCAATCGCAAGATGGTCCCTAGTTTGTTTTTTTTTGTTTTTTTAAACTAAGATACACTGTTTCAGAGACATGACATCCACTTGCTGCTGCAGTCTGGCAGTTTTGTTATCATGAAATTGTAAAATCATTAACTCCTGGAAGGCAGTTGCTACAGCAAGTTAGAAAAACATAAGCATTGTTTTCTCCCAATAAACAATACCTGAGCTTGTGTTAAGCTATTTGAGCTGAGGGATGTGGAATCAAGATGAGCACAGACTGCAGTGTGAAACATACCCAAACAGATCTATTATAAGCCATATTGATCCATACCCAAAGATGGACACCTCGGAGCAGTATGCTGTGTTTCAGCATTGCAGTCTGAAAATGGAATTTCCCATGAGAAGTTAAATGTAGCTAAGCCAGCAAAATGTTTTCACAAGCTTAGCTGCTTGCTACTGATGACAAAACCTCTCTTTCTACTGTGCGATATTGTGCTGTACAGCTTAGATAAAATAAAACTGTGCTTCCCTTGTTACATCTTCTTTTCCACTGTGTCCATTTAATAAAACAAGTTAACCAAGGTCGTGTTATTTATCACAGCAAAATGGTGTAGGAGTGGTTGCAGGAAAAGGCAGTGTAAGTACACAAATAGTCTCAGTTGGGAGCAGGCACAAAGCAAACACACTGCTACACTAATAGCCACTGAGCAGGTAGCACACAATTGGTGGCGATTAAAACCAGCATTTGCAGTCCTCAAGGTTTGCCATCAGTATGTACTGAGAAATAAAAGAATAGCAGGCCTTTGCTTAATCCCAGGAAGTATTTAATAGTGAATAGTTACACCAACAGCCTTGGTATTTCAACACAGCAAATAAAGTCATTGGAAAGCCTCTGATTTAATGTGTGAAGATAGGTCATTACATTATGACCTGACATTCAAACGACTGAAAATGAAACCATAAAAAATGACACCTGTGTACTTAATAGAGATTAAAGAATGATATGTTTTCTAAGAGCCAAAGGCAAAAAGCACAATAATTAGGATTGCTCAGGTACACACAAAGCTCACTCAAATCTATTTGACTCAGCTCTTGTCTGCTTTAGTCTTCATGTCTCTGGTTCTAACGCTCAATACACTGTTTTAGACATTAACATTAAAAATGAGGTGTTGCTACTTTGTACACGACACATTACCAACCAACTTTCAATCAGCAACACTGCAGTGGGACAGGCTTAAAAGCATGTACGTGCACTCCCAAACTAAATGGTGACCCACAGAACAACATTGCTCCACAGCACTACTAGTGGTCCAAGACTCCACACTGCAGTGTCATAATAACCTCAGTTCCCACTGCAACTTTGATAAGCACACGTTTCTCTTAAAGTGGATTCTATCTAATGATTATGAAATCATATCTGATAATCAGATCTGATAATCTTGAGAAATGTATTTATAACCTAACTTCTTTTTTTCATAAATCACCATTTACATTTGAATGTGGGTTTTTACAGATTTTTAACCAATGAAAAATAAAAAAAAAGAGCTTATGACTAATTCTGGTACCTCCATGAAGTGAAGCTGCCCGTGATAGGGCATCTTTAGTGCCACACACAGTGGAGCTAAAGGTCTGCTAAAGAACTGGTTGTTTGAATAAGTACAGCGTTTTCTTAACTTAATAAAATCTTTATGAAGACTGATGGTCCATCAGAACAGCTGCCTGCTCTCATCTCGGCAAATAGTCTCCCAGCAGAAAAAGTGAGGCAGAGGAATTACGGGGTGCAGCTAATTGTTGTCTCATTTAGCCAATAAACAGAAAGAGAAAGAGAGATTTTGGCCGAATGTATTTAACGACACACACAGCTACAATAAACTAAATACGCCTGTAAGTTGATAATAATGTAATGCTAGGCACTTTCTGCCTTAGATGCGGCCTTTCCAATTAATTACGGATAAAACACGTAGCTCAACATTCGCTGGGGAAAAAACTTGTAATTTTAGTTAAATATTAGTATTATAATGACACGTGCCAGTATCTGAAAAGACACAACACTAACTTTGATGAAATTTGGGCAGCAGTAGTTTAGTCCAAAGGGACTTGGCTTAGGAACCAGAGGTTGCCGGTTCAAGTCCCCATATGGACCAATACGGACTACTGCCGAGGTACCCTTGAGCACGGCACAAAACCCCCAACTGCACAGGGTGCCTGTCCAATGCAGCCTCCTCACTCTGACATCTCTCCATTTAATGCATGCATTGGTCCTGTTTGTGCATGTGTGTGTATTTTGGGCCTGTGTGTATATGACAACAAAGTGATCCCTCAGGGATTAATAAAGTATATCTTCTTCTTCTTCTTCTTCTTCTTCTTCTTCTTCTTCTTCTTCTTCTTCTTCTTCCTCTCCTCCTTGTTCTTCTTCTGTAGTGTTTAATTATGTTAAAACACACAGTTTTTTTCATTTCATGAATAGAGGCAGTCTTGTACATATTAGGTTTCCATCCAAATTTATGTCATGCAAAATATTAGCTCATTCTGTTCACTAGTTTATTACTGGTTTGATGTCGAGTCACTAGTCAAACTCACAACTCCACTAGTCAATCTCAGCTCCACCACTCAGGCCCTTGTTTTCTGAACTCTTTACAGTGAGCACAGAGTTGCTCACAAGCTGCAAGCTGCTCTGTCTTTAGTCAGAGTCTCCCCCAAGGCTGCCAGCTGTTGTTCCCTAATCCGGGCTGCCGCTTCTACAGTATTCAAAGACATGTAGAATGTGTTTGATACAGCCTGTGAATGGTCCATTACACTTGCTAGCTGTCGCCTTTTGTTGGTGTGCGGTTTTTAGCTGGACTGACCAAGGAGGTAGAAAGACACTGGGATGTACACTGGCCACTAAGTGACATTTTTCTACACTACATTAGCTGCAAGTATCTGAGTTAGAATGTAGAGTGTTGTTTTCACTTAGCAGTGCAGTTCAGTCAGTTTGTTACACAATAAAACAGTTATTTTTGCATTTCCACTGTCACAAGTTTTGAATTGTAAATACTGTGTTTCCTTAATTGGAAAAAAACAATGTGGCGGAGGATCACTCCTGTGTGCTCCAGCACGATTACACCTCTGCTCTGCTCTAAACACTCCAGACTGTTCTTTCTTGCTCTGAACCCTGTTACATGGACAACTGGCAAGGTGCAGACACTGGAACAACAAAGGAATACAGTGTGAACTGGATGGAGCAGTGACATTGTATTTGCTGTCTGTGTGCTGTCTGTGGTGGAAATGCAAAATAGATCTATGGTTTAGGTATATGTCCATATGAGTTATGTCAGAGTTCTTCACAGGTCCATTTTGAAAACCTGCACCCGTCCATATTCATAAAGCTTAGTACCAGAACCGACCTGTTACCCATCATTATGTCTAAGTCAAAGTCACACAAAGTCAAAGTCCCGCAACCTGACCCGCACCTGTGATTACACGCACACAGGCTACAGTCACGCAAATTAAGCTTGGTTCTCCATTCTTGAATTACAAATCCAGCAAAGGAAAAGTCTCGAGTATCAGGATGTCAAAAACATTCTGCACAATCACTGCCAGGTTGTGAAACATTTTAGCATACTCCTTCCACTACTATAAAACCTCAAAAGGATCCTCCTTGGGTGTCTTGAACTCAATGTAGGCTGCCACCTCATCCTCTGGCTGCAAAGTTTCATCACTGGAGTCCTCCACGTCAGTCATGAATGTGACAACAGGGTCAAAGGTTCAACTTGTGTCATTGACTTTCAAAATAAAAGGAAGTGCAGCTTGATAATAGTGATTTAGATGTCAAAATATTACACATATACTACATATCTTTTTCATTTGTTTTATTCTAAATGATGAAAGATGAATTTTCTGTTTTCACCCACTGACCACCTGTGTGTTCATTTTTACCTGTGCCCTTGCCCATACCCGTGAATTTATATGTATACATATTTTAACCCATTACACAGCTTTTTGTGAGTTACACGTCAGGTACCTGACCCAGTGCAAGACTCTGAGTATGGTTCTTAGTGTTTGATGGGTGGTGTTGTGCTGGTCTGCAGATATTGCAGGATCACCCTGGTCCACAAGATCATTAAAGATTTGGTGAAGGGTCATGGGCTCAGGCAATTTCAACATATTTGTACGTAACTTCCACGTCATTGGGAGAACAATATTTTGGGTCTTATTTAGAGGCCAGATTTCATAAGAGATGTTTCCCAAGGCTCAAATGCTGTCCTTTGTGACCGCTCATCTTTTATTTGACTGTCTGCTTTTCTGATGGCAAACAAGCCTCCAGTTGTTGTGGCTAGGGCTGGATTGCTAAACAATCTGATTCGCCGGAGACACCTGTGGTGTTGCATGCATGCCATCATCTGGGCTTTGTCTGTTTTACCCATTCAATTTTCCAACCACTTCTTTGCACCTACCCTTGGTTCTGGTACACAAAGATATCAGCCAAACAATTCCATACTGAACAATGGAAAATATTCCACTACCACTTACTGCACTGCCAGCCAGTGCAGCTCTGCAAACAGCTCTGTCAGCACAGCAACATTCAATCACATTCCAATTTCCCATGAAAAGCTGAGTTTTAAAACTTTTTTTTTAAACTTTCAAGGACAGCTGTGTTGTCCACTGTGCAATGTTTTCAGTACATTACCTCGCAAGGCTAGCAAATAGTAGCCTTCCAATGTAATATGCCACCAAATTAGTCACATAAGCCTGCTTTACATTACAGCAGTACATGACAGAGTCCAATGGGACCCATTATTTAAAGCAATGGTCAAAAACTCCACAGAGTTCTTCTGGTGTAGTGTGGAAAACATGGTCTGTTCATTTTGAGATGATTGGAGATGACACACTTAATAAAGTTTGAAGACTGCCGTTGCTGTGTTTATTTATCTACTGTGCTTGTAATGACTTCTGGCATTGTAGATTTTATGTAGTCAAAGTTATGTTGTTTGTGTGGGGGTGTGTAGGAGCTGGCGGATTTCTGCGTGGTTTATTTATTCTTTGTCTTGTAGCATTTTTTACAAGCTGTGACTTCATATTCACCCTCCTGCCATCAGCATCAGATGGAGTTGGGTATTTAAAACCTACCAAATCCTTGCCTCTGCCGTTGCTTATTTACACGTGCACTCCTTCCTTATGAAATGGGTCAGAATGGTGAAGCCCATATTTCCTTGTAACTGCTGCGTGACACCCTCTTCCTTACAAAATTTTAAATAAACCATGAAGTCTGAGTCGTCCACTGTATCTCTAAGAAATCTGTTGTCATCACTTCCTTGCTTTAAGTAAATTATTCACTCAAAGCGTATCTTTTTTCACTTTATGAGCTTAGATATTCCCTCGCTGCTTTTTTGTATGCAGCTGATGGGGAACACTTTATGTGTCTAAGGGTACTCTTTATTGATTTCACATTTGTTTGCCAAAGTGCATGCCTGTTAAAAAATCACTTCCCCCCCTTCTCTCGTTTCTGTTTGAAAGGATTTATTTATCTCATTTAAGCTTGGGGCACTTGAATCCACCACTTTAGAAGGGGATACTCGATGTGCATGCACAGTGTGCTTGTCAAAGGAGGTAAAAGACAGAATAGAAAGAAGTCACATGATGGTAACCTGTCATGGTATCTCTCTTTCCTTCTCTCTCTCTGCAGCTCTCTCTCCTTCTCTTGCTCTCTCACCATGCCTCCATGTCTTAGAGTTGCTGACTAGGGATTCTGTAATGAGAGAATGGTGACGTTGAGAGGGAGAAAAAGAGAAAACTAAGCAGAGAGGGTTGTGGGGGGGTTACAGGAGGAGGGGATGGGTGGAAGGGGCAGGGAAGGAGAGAAGGAGGAAGGAGGAAGGAGGAGGAGCGGAGTCAGGAGATCAGGATGTAGAGAGAAGATTCTCGGTCAAGGTCTTTCCTAATGAATGAATTATCATGCAAAGGTCTCACTCCCCACCTCGTCCTGCTCCTCCTCTCCCCAGGCCTCCCTCCCTCCTTTCCTTCCTCTCTCTCATTCATTGTCACTCCTTCTCTCACTCAGTCCCCCCTCCCCCCTTTCCCTTTGTCACCGTTCTCTCTCTTTTCTCTCTCTGCTTCACTGGCTTGACCTTGGTTCCCACCTCACTCAAATCCCTTGCTCGATGCCTTCTATAACCTTGTTTATTTTCTGCCGCATTCCTGTTTTCTTTATCTCTGTTGCTTCTCCTCCTTTCCACTGTTTGCCCCCCCTTCCACCCTCCCTCCTTCCTCCTTTTCCGAGTTCCTCTAGGCCTTAGGCAGTAGTCTGCTGCTCTAAAACCTCTCTATCAGCACATCCCTGCAATAGTCGGGTCTGACAGCAACTTTCACTGCAGAATTGCCTGATTTGCCACACGCACACACACATGCACTCACACACACCCTCCTGTGTATGGTGCTAACACAGTGTAACCAGAAGCAGCCAGCAAGTGCGCGGGGCTGTGCGTGCGAGTATCTTCTGCATCACTAATAACAATATTAGATCCTCATGCATGAATGCTTGATTTTAAATGTGAACGTATGTGCAGCTGTGTGTGGGTGTGTGTTCATCTGGGTGTGTCTGCTCCCCCCCCGATTCCTTTCCTCCACCTCTCTTTGCTCGCTCTTCATTTCTCTATTAGCCCACCAGCAAAGTAAAGGTCACACATTGCAGCGGCGTTTGACTCTGCAGTCTGTTAAATAATAGCGTTGCTATTTACTGTTCTCAACCTCGGCCTGACGTCTATGCGCGGCCTGGGGGCTACATCATCTCCACAGCATCGCTTCAGCGGCAGCACTGCATCGTGTCAGTGCACACTGGGCAGGCACATGGTCTGGTACATGTTTTGAACTTGTTCCGCCCCCCCCAAATTAGATAGTATTAGGTAGGAAACAAGAGGGGAGTATCTGAGGCGAGAGGAAAAGGAAGGAAAGGAGAACAGCAGGAGACAGGGAACAAAAAAGAAAGAAGGTAATTACACTGGAGTAAAGATGTTCATTTCTGACATCATATTGAGGATAAACAACTTTAAAACAAATCTGCGTGGTGACATTACTTTCTCAGCGTGCAGAGTTTGATTGCTGTCAAGAGAGTATTGACTTTCTTTGTTATATATTGATGCTGTCTTTTATTTATAGTTCTCCTTGTGGCCCTGACAGCAACCTCCAACCACCAGCACAGATGACAGCTGTGTCCTCTATTTCAGTAACATCTGAAGAATTGAGTTTGAGTTCATTCAAAGTTTGAACTGAGTTTGAGTTTGATATCATTTATATCCACTAGAAAAAATAATGAAAACAGCAAAAGACCAAATCAATCAGTCATCTGAGGCTGACTGTATTAACCCTGTACTGTATATATGTTGGTTATGTTGAGCTTGTAACTGCTGCTCCTCTTTATCAGTGCAGTATGTCTTTGCTTAGCACATGCTGTCGTGATTTTCTCTTTTCAATTTGGAAACAAAGTTGGGCACTTTTGAGCCAATTAGTTTCCTGATGTTGCCTCTAAACCTCACAGCTGGCAAATTACAGCTAATTGCCACTCCACCTAATATGACCCACCTGTGTAGCATTGTTTGCAGTTATGATTAAGCTACATCAGGTTAAGTCCTTTTTTAATGTATTTTCGTTAAGTGTTTTTGCAGTTTTTTCCGACTCCCTGTGGGATCATTACTGATGGATGGCAGTAAAGTACAACTTGTAATGAGAGTTTACTGAAATTGTTACAGTTTTGGGACATTGCGTATTGGACCTTGAAGTGTACAGGGAGGGGTTTAGTATCTTTATCAAGGACACACTGTCAGAACATTTGTTGCAGATATTAAATACTCTAATTTCTGACAAATCGGCTGGCTGACAGTTTCATACTGTGTGATATGCTTTCAGACTAGAGAAGCACAAATCCCAACATACAGTGTAGTGCTGTTTATCAGTCTAGATTGTTTGGTGTGAGTTGCCGAGTGTTAGAGATATCAGCCATAGAGATGTCTGCCTTCTCTCCGATATAAAGTAGCTAGATGGCACTCAGCTTGTGGTGCTCAAAGAGCCAAAAAAATACATTTGAAAAACTCAACAGCAATGTCTCTTTCCAGAAATCTGTACCCAAAACTACAGTTAAATTATTCCACAACCAGAAACCATCCAGGATGCCATAAACACACACACTGCAGCCAGTCTGGAAACAGGATTATAGCAACAGCCTACAATGTAGAAACAGGAGGCAAAGAAGACGAAACTGCAATGCCGAAGTTGAAGGGCTGACAGAATTACATTTCACATGGACTTGTTACTTGTGTTTGACTAATGATTGATTGATTGCTTGCTTGGTTACAGGGCCACTGCTGGCCATTTGGGTGCCCTAAGCACAACTTTTTTTCTCCTTCAGTAAAACAGACTGTTTCAGTGCTATCATGATTGCTGATAAATAAATAGTAAGGAAATTAACACAGAAGAAAAGTCACAAACCTCTACAAACTCTGCAAAGGACAGTATATTCACCACTACAGAAGAACTATAGAACAGCCATTTTTCAGCAGTTGCAGGAGGCTCTACCGAGGGACACGTCTGCATTACCTGGCTGCAAGGTCGTTAATTAGGTCATTATATGACTGCTTCTGAGCGAGTTCTGCACTGATGCTGATGACAGGGGTCCATGTCATTGGTCCGACAGCCCATTAGTCCGACTGTCCGCGGTGCTGACCGGCTCTGGGTCAGCTGGGAAAGGCTTGAGGCGGAGCAGGCTCACAGCTTATGTGTTTGCCACTTTCTTTTTCATTTTAACCCGCACCATGATCTTTTCCTGACCCTAACTAAGTGGTTTTTGTGCCTAAACCTAACCAGACCTTAACCACAGGGCATCATGATGATTTCGGAACGGACTTCGGAACAATGGGTTTAATATGGTCGGAACAATGGGATGTCGGACCAATGGGCTGTCGGACCAATGGGCAGTTCCCGATGACAGCATGACCACTCAGACATTCCTGTCCCATTGCTGAACGCAGGTATGTTTTAATGAGCTTCAGTTTCAAAAAACTTTGCTCAGCAGAGACAACTGACAGTATTATACACTCATGTACATACAGTGATCTAAGACAGAGCATTTCTGTTAACATCAAATGCGTGAATGAATGAGAGGAAGTGGCATCGCCAGACAAGACAAACAGTGTCACAGAAAGAGAGCAACCAACAGCAAACAGAAGGAGCCATGGCCGGGGAAAGTCCTCCAGGTTGGGCACAAGAACTCCTAAAGCAGTTTGCCGATGTTAAAGAATTATTTGAACAAAAGTTTTATGCACTGAATGAAAGTTTGATATCTCTGAAAAAAGACTTAATGTGTGCTTTAATTAACAGAGTGACAAATGCGGAGCAGTGAATTCCAAACAAGTGCAACAGTTTAAAACTAGAGTCACTTCCCTGGAATCCCAAAGCAGAAGGAATAGCTGGTGTTTGTGTGTTTAAAGGAGGGCCTGTTCAAGTCCTCTGACCCAGGCAAGGAAATGGCAATAATGCTTTGATACATTTTGGATCTAGATGAGTCTGCATCGGTGGAGGTGGAGCGGCAACACACAGCCCTGCATCCACAGCCTGGACCAGCGGAACCACCGAGGCTGTACATCTTCCACATGCTGAAGTGGAGTGACCGACAACTGAGCCTCAAAGCAGCATGGGGTAAAACAGCACTTAAGTGGCACAGGGAGCCTTTCCACAGACCTTCCAGTGGAGATACAACAGCAATGTGCTGCTTATTCAAACTTGAAAAAAAAACTCCCTTGGATGCAAATATAGGTTTTGGCTTGCGTTACCCATCCAGACTGCTGGTGACACTGGACGGGGAGAAACCAATAGGGACTACAGGCAAGTGATTAAATCCAAAGGCTACACAATAGAAATGGTGGTATAATTTTGTGACAGTATTAATAACTCTAACATGAATCTATAAGCACAAGGGCAAGTTTTCACTTTTCTCGGTTGAGATGTGGTTTAAAGTGTAAAAAAATACACCCCGTTGTCCAGCCTCTCAGGATACCTTGTGTTAGAGTTGCATGTACCCCATGCACACCGTTTGACCATTTTTAAACTACAAATCTCAGAAAAAGCTCATAAAACCAAACAAAACTGACTTCCTGTAATGCATTTCAATTAGGGTTGGGACTCGTTAGGATTTTAACGATTCCGATTCCTTACCGATTCCTCTTACCGATTCCTACATTATATTCATTATACTTGCTATACTTAAACAAGTATATAATAAACACAAATGCAATCATACAAATATAAAAACTTTATTCTAACTGTTCCACAGTACAATTAGATGAAAATACACATTTGTCTGTGGTGTGTATTTCAGATTTAGAGCTTGTATCTCCCTGAGAATGTATAACAACAAAAAGTGATTCTCTGATTTCTACAGTAACACTATTATCTCAAATTAACCACAGCAATGTAATAAAAAATACTTACATGCATTCATGCTTGGGCACTGTTATTTCCGTGAACACCTGAACATAACACACACAGACATACTGGCTGTTTGTTTCTACCGCTCCCCTCGCCAGCCTCCGCCTTGATTAAACGCTGAAAATTAAATAAAAGGGGGAGAAAGGTGTCTCCTATTTTATCTTATTTTGTTATGTTTCTCCCTCTCCCCTCGCTGGAAGCGTCGGACCTCCCGCCGCCCGCTCCTGCCGCCCGCTCCCGTCTCAAACACGGAGGTCTCCCTCTCTGGAGCACCCACGGCACACGCCCGGCCTGTTAAATACAACACTAAAACTCAGTGCTTTAGTGATTAGATAATGTCGGGCTCGGTCGGGTTCGGACAGAAATATGCGGCCCGTGCCGCACTCTAATGGAAATGCACGCGACAGGTTTTTTTTTTTTTTTTACAATCTAGGAACTGTTTGCAGGAACCGTTACGCCAAATGTGATGGAACCGGTTCCGGAACCAGAACTTTGTACCCGGTTCAAAAAAAGAACCGGATCTGGATCCCAACCCTAATTTCAATGAACGTTTAGGCAGAGAATGTCCCAGTGTATGGGTATGGCTATACGCACTGTGATTGGCTTATCGCGTTTAAGGGCGGGACTTAGCCATAGGTCAATTATGATTGATGATGGTACCCTATGCACAGCATGTACTGAGCTGCCCTTATCAATGGTGCTAAGGGCAGAGATGTAAACATTAATGGCATTCTCCTCATATGAGCTGCAAAGTTAGCTAGCTTTTTGGTGCTAGGTGAGCTAGCAGTAGATGCACGCTTTCTTCTGCACAGTGATATAGCTGGTGGGTGTAGCTTGGTTAAATGAAGATAGTTCTACATGGAACTGCTCACAACAAAGTCTGTGGATTATCTTGAATAGCCAGGTCATAATTTCTATAAAGAGACATTGCTGCTGAGTTTTTCAAATGTATTTTTTGGCACTTTGAACACCACAATCTGAGTGCCATCTAGTTCCATTATAATGGAGAGAAGGCAGACATCTCTACAACCAATACCTCCAACACTCAGCAACTCACACCAAAACAATTGAGATTGATGAATAGCACTACAAGATAATAACTACTACAAGGTAAGTGGAAAAATACATATTTTTGATTTGGGGGTGAACTGTTCCCCGAAGAAGCATTTGACTCTTACCAATCCAAATATGACTTTCTTTGCAAACTTTTGACCCTTATTAAAATGCATAAACCTGATACAGAAAATATATATATATATTTGTTATTCTGAGAACACATTTCAGTTACCTTGCAGCATGTTTTCTTTTCCTCTTTTGTGGATGTTTGCATTCTTTTGTGAACTGCTTCTCTTTCAGTGAGTGACTCTTTCACAGCTACTGCAGATGTTCCAAGGCTCCGAGGCTTCATTTAATGAGCCTTACACAGAATTTAGGAAAAATAATTTAGCTGTAATTAATCACACTGTGTGAGCTCAACTCTGGCATCCTCTGTGCACAAGGTCTGTAGGACATCCATGCCGTTTGTCCCTTTTGCGATGACATCACCGCTCTCCAGTTCTCCTTCTTTAGGTCATTTTTAAACAACCAGTAATTGTCCTGTACCACACTGCTTTGGTGAAATCCAAAGGTTTGGTTTTTTTTCTTCTTAGAAACTGGATTGACCTTAAACGTGTTTATGAGATCATGGCATCCATGTGCAGAATGAAAAAAAAAACAAAAATCTGTCAGGTCAGATTCGATCTTGGCTTAGCCTCTGAGAACAAGCAGGCTGTGCTACTCACACATGGATAAAACAATGCTTTGGCTTGTTTAGTCTTTCAGTGTGTGCTACATTGCATCCACTCCATATACTCCCTAAGGTTGCAGTTAAATCATTTCCTGTTTAGCCTGCCAAGTCTAAATTGATAACGCAGTAGTCGGCCTAAAATTAGACATAGATATTATGCTTTTACATTTCGTCGTGCCTAGCATATAAAACATAGTTATTTGAAAGGGCTTCTAATATTAAATAAATACACCCGCTTGCTAAATTACAATAGAGGCCAACTGACGTCAACCACAGTCAGATTACTTGTTATGCTGGTGTTTTGTTATTTTTCTTTGTCACAGGCATTTGAAAAGATGGAAATTGCTTCAAAAGACACAATAAAGAGAATTCCCCTTTAAAATGAAATTCATTAAACAGGGAGAGCTCCAGTGTAAATATAGTGAGTGCTAAACTGTCCCAAACCAGCCCCAGCCTCCAGGCTTGTCATTTGCCAGTCAAAAAGAGTTATTTTATCTTTGTTTGAATAGAGCTCTCTTGTTCCCCCTCGCCTCTGCTTCCATATGTCTCAGCAGCAGCCTCAGTTCAACATGTGTCGTGTCTATGTTATCTTAAGTGCCTTTTCTCCCTGGGGCTTACGAAAAGGAAGACAGAGAGAGACAGAACCTTTTCCCCTCTAGCCAGGGAGAAAAAGAGGAATAAATCAAGGTGTGTGTGTGTGTGTGTGTGTGTGTGTGTGTGTGTGTGTGTGTGTGTGTGTGCGCGTGTAAGAGATCATCTGTGTCAGCGTGTGCTTAGGTGTCCGTCCATCTGCATGTGGGTGTGTATCAGTATCACAGAATCTTAGTGTGTGTGTTTGTGGTTGTGTTTGTTTGCACGCATGTGTATGTGCACCTGTGCGCAAGAGTGTGTCCCTGCCTTATGCTCCCTGGCCCAGATGACTCTGGGTAATTGCTCCTTATCTGGTGGCCTGTCAGTTCACATCACTGTGACTAAGGGAGGGGGGCTAGAGGGGCGATTTATTCCACCTACCTATCTCCCCCTCTGTCTCCTTTTAATGATCATTATGAATGATTTATGCTCTGCTGGCATGTTTGTGTATGTGTCTGCATGTCACAATGAGAAAATAATGTGCATGTGAGCGTGTGCTGCAGACAGAGTGAGTCACCGACAGACAGAGTGTGTGTGCGCGCCTGCTTTGTGAATGCACACCGGCTCACCTCTCACTGTCCTTGGTTAATTCTGCATTCATGGAAGACACTTTTTTTTGGTAAATATTGTTTGGGAGCAGAACATTTGGTATGTGGGTCTCTGCGAGTGTTACTGTGAAGCCTTTTGGGATTTGGTGGAGCTGTAAAAGACAGAAGGATTATTGTGTTTGTTAAGAAACAGAGAAATAAGGATCAAGAGACACACACAGACAGAGCCGGTGAGAGAGATGATAGTGGAAAAAGGAGAAAAGAGAAAGGGTAAAAAAAAAAAAAAAGTGCATGTACATGGGCATAGTTGGTCGAGCGTGCGCCTGCTGTCGACGCCTGTTCACGTGCACGCATGTGTGACTTTGTGAGCACATGTGCACGCTCTGTCTCTGTGCATTGTTTCCTTTGATCGAACCTTTCATCCGTGGCTCAGCGGCAGTTGTAATTGGTCTCTGATGGGACTGACCCACTGGGTACTGACTGAGTGAAACAGGCTTTGGATGGCTTCCTTAAATATTTCAGCCCAGCCAAACGTGAGGTCTCCCTGCTTTCGCCTCAGGCTCAGCCAACACCACCACTTAGCTGGATGCCCTCGCCTGTGACAGAGAGCAAGGAAAAGAATAAGAGCCCGGTAGACATTAAGAGTGAGCCTGATGAGGGTTACTGGTTAATAGGTGTTCCCAGCACTCACCTTTTGAGAGTGTAAATGCCAGTGTGGCATAGTTGGCAGCATCCATCTGTAGAAACCGGCATATCATTATGACAAGTTGTCATTAAACCGCTGTCTAGAGCTGCATCTCCAACTCACTTCAAATGGAGTTTCCTGTTTGTGACAATGAACCACTACCTCATTATAGCATCTTCTCTCTGCACCTTGTTAAATGGACATCTTATTCTGCGCTCCAGGACTGCAGCATTCTGCATTACACCAAATATTTGTCTTGCTAGTGCTTTACCAGCAGCCTCTCTTTCCCGGCACCTCATTCCACCTCTTTTTCTCTCTCACTTTTCTCTCTCTAACTTACTTCCTGTCTGGCTGTCACTCTTCCTCTTTTCAGTCACTATTTCCCCCTCTGTCTACCCACTCACTTTCCTCTGTCCCCTTCTTCCTCTGCGTGTCATTTTCTCTTCCTTTCTCCCTCTCTCTCTCTCTCCATCCTATTCATGCGCCTTCCACAGATCCGAGGCACAGTGAAAAAGATAATTCCCTGGTTCTCTGCAGAGAGACAGCAAGTAAAAATAGAGAAGGTTACCTTTCATGTTCAATTTTAAAGGAATGTTTGAGATTTCCCCGAGATGATTAAATAGGAACGCTCCTGACAAGGTCACACAGGCTTACACGTATAGACACACAGAGGCACGTGTGGAGACACTCACGCAGAGAGCTTGGTCAAAACACCTCTGGGAAGTGCTGCAAAGCAAAAACTGGAGAAAAGAAGAAAACATTCACGCCTGGGTGGGAAAACCAGAGCATAACCAGGACAGTGTTGCCGTGTTTGCACCGCTCTGGTTGCCTGAGACGCTAAAATGCAGAGGCAGCAGAATTGATTGACTTGTTTCCTTATTGCTCTGGCATTTATCACCTTTCATTTTTGTTGTTACAACACAGACTTAAATGATTTATATCCTTGTTTGTGCATACGCGTGCTTGTACTTTGCGTGCCTCAGTCTTGCATACGTCTGTAACATTTACTTTTTACGTCCATGTGTGTGTGTGTGTGTGTGTGTGTGTGTGTTTACAGCCTTATTAAGGTTTAGCTTTTAGCTTTAAGCACCATTGTATCCCTGGAGACCAATTATCTGACAAGGTTAAGGAAACTCTCTGGTGTCAGAGAAGGGAGATTGTGGGGTTCTGACAACACTCCAGCATGTTTCCCTGGGCATGCTGAGTGTGTTTGTGTGTGTGTGCATCCTGTGTATGCATGTGCACATACGTTTATTATTCATCATCAGAAACCCCACCAGCTTACACATTAGTAAGGAACATGGCTTCGCAGGGTGTTGCTCTGATCATGTTTACTGCCCCCAAAACTCGAACAACATCACATGAGGAACCCGCAGCGTGTAATGTGGTGTACTGTATGTGTGTGCATGAGAATGTGTGGGTGTCACATACTGCAAATTGCTGTCAGTCATGGTGTTAAGGTATTCTGGATGTGTCCCAGCCACTTGGTAACTATAGCAGAGACTGACAGAGGTGCTGTGGGACAAAGTGGAGTTGGCGTTTTGAATGAGTTATCCTGAATTCAGACTGCGTCCGTCTCCAGAGGCATGGATGAATGGCCTGATTCTCTCTCCACCTCCCTTTTTCTCTCTGACTTTCCAGCCCTCTCTCCTCCTTTCCCTCTCTCTCTCTCTTTCAAACTTTCTCGCCCTCCTCTCTCCCCAAATCCTTACATTGTGTCCCTTTCTTTTTATCTCTCTCTCTTCAGCCTCCCACTTTGGCTGTCCCTTTCTCCTGTCCTCTCTCCTCTCCCTCCCTCCCTCTTTCTTCTACTCCTTCATCTCTCTCTGCCCTCATGCAAAATTCTCTTCATTCTCCCATTTCCCCCCTCAAGTATTTGAGAGTTGTTTTTTTTCCAACAATGAGCTGCACTCACTGAGCTCCAACCTTGTTTCCATAGTGAGAGGAGGTCCACTTGAGCTCTTCGCTAGCCCAACTTTCACCCGTGACGGAGTTTTTCTTTACACCAGGCCCCTCTGTCTTTCTTCATCTTCCTCTATTTCTGCTGCCTCTTTCCTCTCCCTCCTATACGGAGGAAATATCTGCCTCATGTTATTTGCACATATTTGAATGCTTGAGTGTTTGCACAGTCTGTATATATTAATCCAAACAGCTGGTATATCAGCTGGATAGATGTTAGCTGTAGCTAGGTAGCCACTTTTGGTTTTACCATGTGTGGCAAAGACATGACCTGCTCTACTCTGCTTCTGATTTGCAAGTACATGTTGCCTTTTTTGGTTGAGTTAGACTAAGGCAAGAGGAGTGAGACTGGTTAAGGTTAGGGTAAAAATGTCAGGGCGTGCCAATCAGAAGCAGAGTAAGGCAGAGTAGGGCAGGTCATGCCTTCGCTATCCAGGAAAATGCAAATTCTCATACTGAAGATTAGAGTAAGATTGGCCTTGGTCTGGAGACTGGTCAAAAGATCACTGTTGTAGGAATATATTAATTGGTCTTGTCTCTGTCTTTGTATTTCAAGACTGGTCAAGACTGCAGTTGTAGGAATATCACTAAAGTGAAAAAAGGAGCGTTGAATAAAAATGGTTAAGTTGATTTCACCTCCTTATTGTTTGTATTCGTTTGCTCATAGGAAAAAGGGAAAATTCCCATTCCATTTCACCTCTGCAATGCCTATTGATGATTTTAAGACATTTCTAATGGTACCTGTGGTTTACATGTTCCACATTTTATTGTAAGTGTGTCATGTCATGTGCAAATCTGGTCTTGGTCTTGACTTGGTCTCGGGTTATGTGGTCTTGAATACAATGCTGTTACAGAGTGATCATAGCCCTGTTTATACCTGATATTAACATGCATCATGGGTGATCCGATTACAGCGCTTAATACAAGTGTAAACTATCACCATGATGCATTGTGATCCTATCACTCCAACCACTTGCTGAAGTGATATGCAATGCATTTGACTTTCTGTGGTGTTATGCATCCTGGACAAGGAATGGTAAATGGACAGCACTTGCTTGTATAGCGCTTTTCTACTCTTTCAACCACTTAAAGCGCTTTTTACACTATGAGTCACATTCACACACACTGGTGGCCGAGGCTACCATACACGTGCCACCTGCTACTCAGTAACCATTCACACACACTCACACACGGATGGAACAGCCATCAGGAGCAATTTGTAATTGAGTATCTTGCCCAAGGACACTTTGAGTGGAGGAGCCACACCCCATAACTTTTACAACAAGTTGGACGAAGTGTTGCATGACAGTCCATCAGTTTGCCTCATGGGAGTAGGCTTGTTGAATTCTGCTTACAGCGATATCTGTAGCTGCAGGCTACAGACACAATAGCTAATGTCAATGGCGAGCAGCAAGAGTGTGGACATAACAACTGTACATGGGGCCCTTTGACCTTCCGGTCTAGTAAGTGTCAGTAACAAAATCAAGTGATCAGCTGGAGACACACAACAGACACAGCTGGGTGTAGACAGCAGTGTGTCTCTGCTGTCCACTTGTGTTTGGATTACCGAAATGTATGTCAATACCAGGCATGTGTTATTTTCTTTTTTCTTCTTTCCTCTTGTCTCTGTCCATTTTTCAAGTGGCATAATAAACCTCGTAACTACAGAGAATAATGATTATTTGCTCAAACTGAAACATTTCAACTCATGGGGAAGTGTCTTTGTCTAAGTGCGTCTCGCCCAAGGTGAATATATACTGTATACATGTACCAACTGCATCTTTACATTTTCTTTACATGTAATGGTGTCAACTCTAAAATTCACTTTGCGTTCACACACCTTAGAGCTGTCAGTATGCTTCAGAGGAGGCCTTTTTGCCGTCTCTGAACAGAATCTGATACCTCCTCCCCCACACATCTACCAACAATTTCTTTAACTTTCCAAAGCCGACAGTCCGACATGCACACCCACTTCACACAGCGATTGGCTGTGGAGGAAGTGAGAAAGTATGCGATTTGAACTTCTTTCTCAAGCCTTCCTTTTTCATTTTTCACACAATTACTTCCTTCGCTTTTTGTGTGTCTGACCAAGTGCAACAATGCCTTCGAGGAGATTACTGTATGAAAGTGTGTGCTGTTGTCCCTATTGGAGTGATTATTGCATGGCCTCTCTCTATGACGGCAGGCTTTTTTGCTCCACCTTTGAGTGTCGCCATTCGGATCACCTATACTGACATGTTTGCCTTTAGAGGTGGTTGGAAGACATTTTGTACCAAATGGTTTCAAGCAATCTTCAGCTGCTCTCTCCCTATACTCCTAAGTGCTGCTGCTGCTTCGTCTTCCCACTCTCCTCCCTCTGTGCGCATCACTTTCTCTCTTTCCACTTTTTTCTCACCTCTCCCTCTGCTTTCACCTAAATAACCCCCTTGAGTCCCACTTCCTCCCCTCTCCTCTTTCCTCCTTCATCTCCCTCGTTCCTTTAAGTCTCTTCCCATCTCTCCACACTCCCCCTCTATACTTTTCTCCCTCTTCTCTTGCCCCTCCCCTCCTCCTTTCTTCCTCTCCTCCCAAAAGTCCCATGGATAAAGACGATTCAGTCTGTATTTTTGGCCAGAGACGGGGATTAGCGATGAATAAAAAAAATAAAAGGGTATGGCCCAAAGTGACTCATGTATCCGCAGAGACACATGCAAGGCAGCAGCCACATGCAGCCATATGCGCGTACACTTAAAAGTCGATGCATTACACATGCAAGCCACACAAAGCCTATATATGCATGGATGTCCCTCACACAGCAATGCCTGTTTAAACTCTCCAGGGACGATAAAAGCTATGCAGGAAAGGACACACACAATCACATACCAGTCAAACAAGTTCACGTGTGGTCTATAATTAGAACACTGGTCAATGTAAAGCTCTGCAGAGTCAGCAGCTTAGAGAGAGACACGCTGTAGAGAGGCCGGCGCAGGAGGAGGGAGCATTATTGAGTTACCATTATGCGACTTCTCTGTTTTCTATCAGTAATTCCCTCTCCGCTACTAGAAAATAGAGACAAAGAGATCGTATTTGGCTGCTATCATGTGACCTCTCCAGTTTCTTTCAGTCATTGTCCCTTTACTACAAGGAGCAAACAGGGAGCTACTGTATCTACTACACTGTTGTCTTTATGTGTCATTGAAATCACTGAAGACTCCCAAGTGCAAAGGAAGCTGTTTGTATAGTCCATTTTATGGTGGATTAGAGGGTCCATTGACAAAATATGGTTGTTATGAGGTACTTGATATATATGGTGTAATAATAATAATAACCTTTATTGTCTCAGTTAATGTTCTTTTCTATCACTGTGTCCCTATTGCTTGTTTCTGGATCTACCTGATTTTGTCCTGATGTTCTGCAGAAAGAACATGAATATTATCATATTTGGTTCCCTAAAAAGTGTGTTCCAAATTACAGTTATCTTTACTACCGCAGCTAACTGCGCACCTATAATGTCACAGCTCCTTTCACTCATTTGCTCTTCTCTGCAGTGAAAGTTAATCATGTACTGGATGAGGTTGAAGGCTCCTTTCCTTCCATTAGACAAATAACTTTATGACTAAGACTTTACACCGAGGGACAGAGAACAAGGATTTATTTAAAAAACAAATACAGTGCCCTTAAGGAGAAAGACATTTGGATAAGGATGGTGGGATTTAATTAAAAAGTACCAGACTAAGCAGTATAATAATTCATGGGTGAGGACAAAGGTTTCCTCAAAGAAAAATACATTCAGCAAGAAACTGTATTTATTCGTTTTCTTATTAAAGATCACTTTAGCAAACAATTAGGCAAATGAGTCTGTTTCATTAACAGAACTAAACAGAAAAAGTATTGTTTCTGCAGTAAAATATATAATTACCCTCCTCAACCTCCCATAATAGATACATCAAAGCTGAATTATCTGAACTGTAAAAGCTGCCGTCATCCAGTGATTTGTTCTTGTAACAGTTAGGTATTGTCCTCTCACACTGATCTAGTTAGGATGAGAAATGACAGGGCATTGTGCTTTCTCCTGGCGGAACTATACCCATTTTTTCTAAGAACATAAAGTGACAAAGATGAAATGTGTACAGGGCCAAAACAATTCTCTGATGCCAAATAACATGACACTTGAGCTCCAGAAGCACCTGCTCCAAATTGAGACTGACTTGGGTTAGTGTTGGGATGTGTGTGTCAGGGTTTGGGGTTAGGGTTAAGGTTTGTACAAACTCTATATATTGTTTGTACAAGCAGCTTATTATGACCAATTTTTACATTTTTTGTTAGGCGTCAACCTCTAGTCACTGTAGTGATTTTGATGGGAGCAAAGGAGGAAGTCAGGTGATATATAAAGAGCGAAAATTCCACAAAAGGAGAAGTTTGGGTGGTTGGATAGGTTGAAAAACACAGGAGTGCAGTACCTAAGAAGTGCAGTGGGCTTTAAAGCCTATTTTCATAGTGGCCAAACAGTGGAATTACGTCCTTCACCTGATGCCATGTGGCCCAAAAAAATTTATCCCATAGACTTACATGACAAAAGATACGTCTGTAAATCATTGGATACATTTTTTTGAGCGGCACAACCCCCGCAAAGTCATTCATTTAGCAGTCAGATTTCAATCCATTTTCTCTGATAATATTTTAAAAGTCTAGAAGAGCCGCTTAATTAGATTTTATTCTCCTTCAAGTAAGCAGAGCACTTAACCAGAAATAGCTGGCTGGCCCGGCAGAAGTCTTTACGGTGCCTGCTCTACAGAGCCCCCACCGGAAGGGTAAACAATTCATTGCTCTCCATTGACTTTGTTTTGTGTGAATGTCTCTCCTTGTCATTTATGTCTGCAAGCAAACAACTCGAAAGCCTTAAAGCTGCTTTGTGGTGTAATGCACTACCAACAGGGTGAAGAAATCATAGGAAGTTTTTTCAAGTTGCCGAACTGAAAAACAGAGCTTTCAAGCAGTAAGGTGAGAGGCATCAGCAGGAAGATATGGGAAAACTGTGGGATCCTGACACTCGGTATTCATCAAACAGCAACTTTCAGGACTGAAAAATGAAGAAACACGGAAGTGTCAAAAACTGCAGTTCTTTAAATGGCCACTTGAGGCTAGCTCCAAGCGCCAGACAAGTCACAATGGCATAGACACTCTTGTTAAAATGTTCAACCCTTCAGCAGAAATAAACATGTTCACAGCCTGGTCCCAAAAACAGTTTTCATCTCTATCTAGCTAATTTCAATATTAATGACAAGGCTTAAAATTACGCATAATTAAGGGTGGGTGTACTTTTTATAGTGTCCTTGGTTTCTCAGTCAGATCCACCCCTCAGTCCTCCATAGCCCAAATATGGTCACTTCTCGCTCCAAAAAACGAAGATAGCGACGGCTGAAATGCCGAAGTTGAGGCTTTAAAAAATGAGTTTTCAAACAGACTGGTGATGTCATGTACATTATTTTTATAGTCTATGGTATACGCACAGCACACATTTAGCTAATTTGACCAGACATATTAGAGGCTGAAGGTAAATAAGCTATGTTATACGTGGTTTTGATAGGTTAGGTTAGGTTAAATGATGATCCTACCAGGTGATTTGACCAGTATAATAAATATCAAAGTATGTCACTACTGGCCATTCAGTGGAATTGTTTCTCCAAAGTAAGGAGAAGTGACACTGAGTTTGTCTTTTCCTCTCTGGTAGACTTAGGGTGCTAAAATAATTCTTTGACTGGCTGAAATCTAATGTTTTTAGCCAGCATTCTGTTAGTGTTTCAGCCCTTGGTTGCATATTGTGGGGCGACAGATTTCCCCTCCGTTGGTCGTGGTTATCAGAGTATGATGCGTTGCGCTGTCTCTCAATGAGACACACAACGCGGAAGCTGTAGAATGTTTTTTGGCCTCATTCACCACTAAGCAACTTTAATAATAATGAATGGGGCCCCTCTCCCACTGAGGTGTCCAGTTCTCGATCCATGACTTAACATCATGTTATCACATAACGTTACATTGTCTTATACACACCTACATAAGTGTCACAAGCTGATATTAACCCAAACCCTAATTTTCCTTCAATGATTTTTCAATCTAACCATACTGGTAGGGGCACCAAATTCTGAAACTCACCTGTGGGTCATGTTAGAGGGCAGGAACAAATAAGCTATGGGCTCATATGGGTTGGAGGACTTGTTTGCCAAAGTAATGGTGAAAGAGCCTAAAGCTGAACCCTCAAAAATCTGCCAAAACCTGTGGGCTAGAGAGACCAAAAAAAGAAATGCATCTACAAGATTAATGGAGACTTTTTTTTATAAAGTCACAATAAATGTCCAAAACAAAGTTGCTGCTTTAAACTTGCCCAATGTATATTTTAATACCTGAAAGCTCACAAAATGGAGAAAAACATGTGAGCTGAAAAATCTATCGGCTGGCTATTTTCATCCTAGGAAAAAAAAGACACTTTTCACTTTGCTTTGCAGAAGTCACATGCGTCACAGAAGATAAGTTCTGTGTTTTCAGTGTAAACCACACTGCATATATTGAAATGTGTTAGATCATATTTTGCTTAATGAGTTACATGTATGCCTACTTTTAGAATCATCAGTCACATTCAGAAAACTTCCAGCAATATTCCCACATGTCCTAACTTAGTTTGAAAAGGAACTTTACCCAGCAACACTGAAGCAGCAGGGTAAATGTGTCAAAAGTGCCATTCTATATGTCATCTGTGACTTTTTTTTCCCCTCACTTTTGACCGAGATGAGATGCGGAAATACTGTCTCAGCATTTTAGCCCAAAAACTCTGTCTGGCACAGGCACCAGCTCTGAGTGGGAACATGATTTATAATTTATCTCTACTTATAAGTAGACAGTCTGTCAGGGCGTGTTGTGTGTTTGTGTGTATGTTGTATGTTTTTGTGTGTGTGTAGGTGTGTGTGTTTTCACACATCTTTGCACGTTTCTGCCTGAACAAAGTCTAAAAAAAAGTGAAATTTTAAATCATCAGTCACACTGTGTCCTCGGAAAGAAATCTTTACCATCATTTATTTGACATTACTTTCCCAATATGTACTCTGTTGCCAGCGGTTTTAGGTAGTCATGGCAATGTTGTTACCATGGCTTTTGTAGATATCATGGAGACAGAGGAAGATCAACCTGAAGTGTAAAGTGTTGTTGTGTGGCTCACTCCTTCGGAACGGCATTTAGTCGACCTGTGAGTCGTGACGCATTATTGTTTTGTGTTGAGAGGATTGTACCTGTTATTGTCTTTTTTTTACAATAGGATAAAAAGCAAAATGCGTTAAGCTCTTGCAAAATCATAAGAATTACAATAACAACAGACAAGTGCAAACATTTAGGCTCATAATCCTCCTAGGAACAAAAAGAGCCAAAGTAAAAGTCTCTACTAAAGATATGACTTAGCACTCTTGATGCCACCTTAACTTTTAATTTGCTCAGGAAAAGAAATAACAGACATGTTTATAAGTGTGAACAGTAGGGCAGAACGGGGTTGATTTGAATCCCTCAAAAACTGTATCCTTAATAGATTCCCCTTCAATGTGTAATGGAGGCCTAAAGTGTGCAATAGGAATGGAGTAATATGAAATGTCAAATACATTGTGCACTTGCGACAACAGTGTGAAGGCACTTGGTGCACTGATGCACTCAAAATATTAAGTGTTTAGTACAGAAGCATGCATTTGAGACACACTTTAGATCACAGCCTGGTATTTGGCTGTATGAAACGCTGGAGGGCTTTTAATTTGGAACAAGGACTTTTAATTTGAAACAGGAAGGGGTGACCTATACTCAGTCATGGACTTTTGGTATGACTCTAGCTTATAGTGCTGGCCCTGTTGTTGCATTCAAGCCCAAAATTTCATGTAAATATGTCTTAAAATGAGGAACACTATTCTCATACACAGTCACACAGCAGAAAGAGTTGCTTTCTCTGGAGTTATATCCACTGATCATTGAACTCAACCCTCCTCTCTTTAGCCCTGGTTGGGAATATACTTCTCCACTTGCCTGGTGAGGCTGTGCAGCCATCAGCCACTATATCAGTAACAATAGTTTGTGAATCATCTGATCAGCAGTGATTACCAAAAGGAGCATTTTGTATAGTGGTGGCACTTGCTCCAACATGTAATATTCAGTCTCATTTCCACTGACTCCTCATAACGGTGGAGGCACCTGCTCTAACACTTGTAACATTAATAGTCAGTCACGTTTAAATAAATTTAAAGTTGTTCTTCAGACAAAATGATGAGGTGATCCTCTCTGTCCTCCTTCCAAAACTACCATTTCAATCGCTGGCAGCTAGTTAGCTAGCTAGTTTGCAATTTTCACTGTGCTCCTATGCTAACATTACAGTGGTTACAGAAATAAGTTGAACACAGTTGTTACTCTACTGATGATAGCAGTGCTTTCCCACGCTGTGACAAGAGCAGTGGATGAATTATTAAATTTCTAGATTTTGCACAAGTAGCAGCTTGCTAATTAGAGAGCTAGCTTGTTAATTCCACCATGTTATCATGCTAGCCTGTCAGCGCCAATTATTTTAAAAGAGCAACAGCCAATGGGGTAACACCAACACTCCTATCATCAATTACTCTAACTAGAGATGCACTGATCTAGCTTTTTCAGTTTCGATACCGGTGCCGATGCTGTGGCTTTGAGCGTCAGCCCATACCCGATACCGATCCGATACCATGGTTGACCTAAAAAGCTATACCTTTACATGTAGAACAGAAAAGGCTAGAGGCATCAGGCATTGATGACTACACAGTTCTTTCCTAAGATAAAATGAAACAAGATGAAACAGATTAATGCAATGATGAACTATTTATTTTTAACGAAAATAAACAATTGTGCAACAGCAGTTGAAATAGTGTGAAATACCTCCACACAGCAGATTCTCTCCTTCGCTCCATGACGTATGACGTAGCTCGTGTCACAATAGATTTAAAGGGAAAGGATCGCCTCAGGTATAGGTTGCATTTTCCGATACCCGATCTATTTTGATGATACTGGGGCCGATATTCGATCCAGATATCGGATCGGTGCATCCCTAACTCTGACCAATAGTGTTACTTAATTACTCACTCAGTTACCCATTCACACATTTATAAGGCCAGCCTCACATGCTGCAGTCCAGACAAAAAAAAAACTACCAAACAAAAAATTAAACTATAGCTCCCCCCATACTTTTTCATAATAACTGTTTTATTATAAACCCATTGTGTAAAAGTGTAGAAGAGAAACAGGAGAGCTGGATATTTATAACAGTCATCTCACCTCAATGTTAAGTGTCTTACTCCTTAAATGACCAGGTATGTGACCTTTTACCCCCTGAAAAATTCAGTACCAACATTTTCTAACAGCGGCCTTGTCAGAGCGAGATCTTATGAATGTGGCAACCACCCCATGTGACAACTGACCCTGTTCTCCCCTATATTCATATCTGGGTGTATGCATCAGCATGCAGATTTGTGTATTTACTGCACATGTGCCTGCGAACATTTCTGTGTGTGGTAGGCAAAGAGAATCAGAGAAAGAAAGAGAGATAGAATCCAAAACTCCTTTGAAGTAGAAATAGTGGGACAGAAACTGTATTGATTATCAATAGAGTGCTAACATGTCCAGAGGGCCTTCGAACATAGAGTCTCAGTAAAAGTTGCCCTCCACACGCTGAGATAAACAAGCCCACGCAGTTTTGAGGTCTTAAACGCAAAAAAATATATATTTTCATAAAAACACCTTTTAATTATTAATTTAATCATTTATTTATAATATCGACGCACAGATAAAAAACAGTAACACAATAAACATGGGTAAGCAGCATGCTAGGTTTTGGTTGTATTTTTACAGCTCTGCTTTACTTTTTTTTCCCTCGCACTTTCTTGTTATCCACACTGCTCAGTCACCCCTTTCTCCATCTCCACCCAGGCCACAGCCCTTGTGACAGACACACACATCCACACAGGTATGCACACATCAACACAGGCTCAAACCCATGATGCATTACCACTCCCCCTCCATACACACAAATATACACACGTGTGCACAAACGATTGCATGCTCGGCGACAACTATCAAACCCAAACCTCTCTCACACACACACACACACACACACACACACAACCACACACACACACACACACACACAACCAACACATAGACACACTGCTATAGGGCTATTCATCTGTCTGGAGCAGTGGCTTATGAAAGGTCAGCCTTTGAGTTATGACAGAATCTCCTGGCCACAACAGCCCGAGCGTGGGTGGCAGAGCAGTGACTGTGTGTGTGTGTGTGTGTGTGTGTGTGTGTGTGTGTGTTTGGTAAATGTCCGTGTCCATGTGTGTGTGTTTCAGAGAGAGAGAGAACAGGGGCAGGCCTGTAATGAGTGTGTGGTGCTGTCGCAGGGCAGGAAAGGTGGAGAAGGAAGAAAATGAGCATCGCGTTGGAGAAGTGGGTCGACAGATACAGTTTACCTCAGTGCGCGTGATAGAAAAGGACAGCTTAAAGGAAAGACAAATAGAGTGGGGGGCTGGAGAATTGAATATGAGACTGAGAGAAACGGCTTATGGAGGGACAAAGCCATGGCAGAGATGGAAGAGGAGAGACAGAGAGAGGTCAGCGGAGTGAGAGAATGCCGGACGAGCGCCAGGAGAGAGGATAGATTGGCGTGAGGGACAGGGGGCCGGGGCTAAATGAGAGATTGTGAATTATCAAGTGTGTGTGTCAATACATGTATGTCAATCTGTGTGAGTGTTTATTCAAATCCATGCATCTCAGAGTATGTGTGTATGTGTGTGTGTATCAGTCTTGGCAGCAGCTGAGGGGCAGATGCTGCCTGCGCTCCAGGCCTACTGCTTTACGGCCTTCTGCGGAAATGTTGCTGTGCCAACCTTAGCTCTCATCCGCAGCCAATCACACGCCTGGGCCCACGGTGGAGCAGAGTTAATGCATACGCACAGACACACATGTATGGATGCACTAGCAGGAACACACACACGCACACACACTTGCAGGAGCACACACACACAAATTCCATAATGAGAGACAAGGGTAATAAATGGAAAGTGTGTGTGTCAGTGGTGATTCTGTTCATTAAGGTGCAGGGAACAGTGTGTGCCTGTAATCAGCAGGAGGCTTTTGGAGCACACACACTGACACACTCACACACACTCACCAGCTAGGAGGGCTGCCTAAGGAGACATTTAAAGATGCTTTATGACAGGCAATATAAAGCCGTTCCAACCTCTGAACTTTTCAGAGTTGTAGCAGCGTTTTACGAGGAGAACTTTGCATACGAAATTGACCAACTCTGTATCTCTCTTACCACACTCTGAGACTATTCTGAAAAAGCCTGTCCCCTCTCATTTGCTGGAGAGGTCGAAGCCGATCCTACATATCGCTCCTGTTAAATATGAGGCTGTCACTTGACTGCTGCCGCTGCCTCGCTCTCCCAACAGAACTCCATCAAGAATTGGACAGGGAGTACTGTCACGCAGCGGCCCATAACGGGAGGCTGACATCCCCTCGAAGACTTTCTCATCCAGTGTATCACCAATACCCACTATTTATCCTCTCCTCCACTGTATTCATCTTCACAGCCCAACTCAGCCTTCAGAAAGAAAAATAATGTGACTGAACATAATTTTGAGATACTCTAGTATTTCCATTTTTTGCTACTTTATACTTCTACTCCTGTACAGTTCAGAGGGATATTAATAATATTGATAATAATAATATTGGATTTTTTTTACTCCACTAGATTTTTTTGATAACTTTGGCTTCTTTGCAGATTCAGATTAACCTTTGCTCTACCAACATACAGTTTTTACACACTCAAAGACTGCCAACTGGGGTCCCTGGGGACCCCAGAAATGAAATACTGCAAGACACAAATAGCCTGGTAAGACCATCCTGATGACGTGAGCTCAACATTCTGTTTTGCTGGACTTTTAGTAAACATCATTGCATGTTATATTTATATGGTGACACCAACCAGGGTGATTTTGACCACAATATAAAATAACTAAAATAAACTCACAGTCATTCTGAGCTCTTTGTCTTTCAAGACAAAAGTAGATAGAAACCCTGGACCCACTATGACCCCCTGCCAAAATAAAGGTTGAATAAATGGGATTCACATGTAGATTTTTCAGTTTGTACATGATGTAAAAATGAATGGTGTTTACAAAGAACTATGAACACCACACGCTACAGGCAGTTACAGCTCATGATGTGGCCCATAACGGTGCTAAGGGCATACTGACATGTGACAGGAGGAGCAAACATTTGCTACTTTCCTGTCTGTGTTTGGGAGCAAAGGACACACCTTTTTCCAGCCGAGGTTGGACGCCCACAATAGCAAGTAGAGTTTTACTTGAATTGATCAATTGAATGTGATAGTCATAAAATATATCATTTTAAATTATGTGACCTATCTGACTTTGAATATCATCTTAACTTAAAGATGAGCAGTATTTTGGGTCATCAACAGAGCACAAGGAAATCTGTTTCTGTCTGCTTCAAAATTACCGACCTGAGCTGACTGACAGATTGACCCTACCTCTCCTGATAGGACCCATGGCCCATCTACTAAAACTGCACAGGCAGAATTAGGTGCTTTTGAGTAGGGTCCCCCAGGACCTCAACATGAACAAATTGATTGACAAAGTCTTGAAAACTTGGAATGATAGAATAAAGCACCTGTGAGATATGACAGGAAGTGTACGTCTGGAATCTGTAGAGTCAGTAGATTGAGGGTAATATGACAAATCGTAATCAACAAACTAATAATTATGGATTAAAAATAAGACTTTAATGATCTCCAACTGGAATTCATAAGCTAAGTAAAAGTAAAATAAGCCCCATCGTTACTAACTGCAACATTAAAGTGATGTATATATTAGTGCATCAATGATCTCTATAAACAGATATCTGCATATGTATGCAGACAAGATTTTGGTATCAGAAACATTTTGGTTTCTGTTTGTAGTCTGAGTGGTATTGACCACTGGCCCAAATGCACTCTCAGAACCCATCAGCCATCATCTGACAACAATTAAAATTTATATAAGCTTTTTTTTTTTTTTAACTAATCTGCATTCATATGCAGATCATTCTCATTCTGGAGTCATCAAATACCACCACTTCGTCAGTGATTTTTGCATCACATACTGATGCAAAAAGGCACCTTTCACGGCGGTAGGCAGCATCAAATTGCAATGCCACTGGTAGCTGGAAAGTCCCTATAGGATGGGTAGAAGAGAAGAACGGATAGGTCCAACAAACACAGGACTTTCACCCAGAAGCCTGCCGTTCATTTCCCCTATGAATGTTGAGCCCAACCATGATGTTTTTTTCCATGTGCTTTTGTTGCACAAGGAAATAAATGTAAACACAGTGAGTTTTACTGACGTTGCAAGTTTATTTTGAAAAAGACATCTAACGAGTAAAAACTGTACATTTCTTGTGAAAATGAAAGTGTATTTTGAAGAGACACAATGCATGTGAAAAGAAAAATTGACACAGTGTCCCAGAATGTTAAGAACAGACGCAGGGAGGATACCTAATGTGTCATATGTGGACATATGTGGACATGAAAATCCATTGACCAAACAGTGATATTTGATGAGTTGGGATGAAAATGCGTTGTCATCAGTGGATATCTGTTTACAGATGAGCTGAAATGAGCAGTGCAGTAGATTAAGTCTTCGCCCGGATATGCACTGGTAACACCAGATTTCAAAAAATATTGGCTGTTGCCCCTAAAGGTTTGTCGCCGTCAGGCTGATAGCGAATGTGTCACGAGATTGCTGCATCAATAATTATCATTTAATAACTTTTTTGAAATTCTTCATCAAGAATACTTTTACTTTTTGAACTTTAAGGACAATTTAATACTAATACGTTAGTACCTTTACATGAGTAAATTTTAATGCAGGACTTTTTCTTGTAAGTGATCTGAATACTTCTTCCGCCCCTGCATAAAGTACCTTTTATGGAAACTACACCTCTGTTTCAATGTTTCATGCCTCTTTGTTTTCACATATCCTTTATCTTTCTCAAGTAAAAGCCAAGATTTGAAAAAAGGAGAATCGAGAAAGTATTTTAAGAAAGGGCTGAGAGGTGAAAACAGCCAGAGTGAAGCCAGAGATTGAAAGTAATGCAAGAGGGGAAAAAAAAGGGGTGGGGGGTGGAATGGCTCGGAGGGAGGGATGGAGAGGGCATCGATGGAGAGAGGCAGGAGGATGCTGTGGAAGAAAAAACCAAGGAAGCGGTGAAAAAGACAAGATAAGAAGAGAGCAACAGAGGGATGCAGAACAGAGGGATGCAGATGAAAAACTCTGAAGAAAGGAAGAAAGAGAGTGAAACAGGAGAGGTTGAAGGTTGAGAGGTAGACAGACAGATCACAACCAAACTGAGACTAGCCGACAGCTGTGAGAGCAGAATTTGATACTGCGGCACGGACACACAAACACAGACGCGCACGTATGCAGAAGCAGACGCGCGTATATGTGTGTGCACGTGCACACGCACCGACACAGGCTTACGGGGGCACATACACATGCTCACACTATCCAAAAGAGCCACATTACACATGAAATATTAATGGTGCAAAGCACTCAGCAAAAATGGAGATGGGGGAGACAGGGGGAAGAAAAGAGGGGGAGACAGAGAGGGGGGAAGTAAGAAAGAGAGACGGATGAAAGTAATATGTCTTTATTACTAGTCCTGGAGTGACATGTGGACTATCAGCAAAATGATATGCATTTTGAATCATCACTTTTACCAGGAGCATGATCAACCCACGGAAACAACTTTCTCAGTGTGTTTACTCCATCGAGCAACAAAGCAAGGTCATCCCGAGTGCTAAAATACCCTAATGCAGATCCATTCTGGCAACAATAAGAATATAAAAAATGCATATGTGTGTGTGCGAGTGTGTTTATCTGTATTTAATGCTGTGTTAGAAATGCAAAGCTTAATTCAGCTTCTTAAGCATGGGTGGCTTGTGTGAGTCTCAATAAATCATTAATGAATAATTTTCACAGGTGACGGAGTGTGCGCGAGGAAAAGCTGAAAACAAAATTGGGTGAGAACATACTGTCTTCCTTCACTAAATGCTAATGTTTCCAAAAAATATTGCATATGTTGGATAAGTGTGTGTGTGTGTGTGTGTGTGTGTGTGTGTGTGTGTGTGTGTGTGTGTGTGTGTGTGTGTGTGTGTGTGTGTGTGTGTGAATCTGAGTGTTAATTCCTGATGATAAAGCAGGAACAGGCAGGTGTGTTTGTTCTCTTAAGCACCTTTCTGCCCCTTAAAAGCTTCAGGTAATAACACCATCCATCACCAGCATGTGTAGACATGCGTGCACGTGACGTGTGTCTTTGCGTGCGCGCGCGTTCGACAGAAAGGTCAAAAACAGGAGGAGTTTGCAGAGACACGGGTGGTATCGCTTCACCGCAGGAGTTTAATCAGAAGGAAAAAATATGCCGGTGTGCACACACACACATATGCAGACACCGAGCCGCACACACAAACAGACACAAAACGCCCAGGACATGAACATCAGCCGAGTACATGCATTAGCGCACAGCAGCAGCTCCTTACTAATGAAGAGGGGAAACATTGTGGAACGGCATGTCTAGGCAGGTGTGAGGAGAAATAAACAAATAATGAGATCAACACTGCCAAGATTACAGCACATTCATTACGCCGCTTAATCTGTTCCCTTCAACTGCTGACTCTTTTCTTTTTCTCTTTATCAGACATGTCTTTCCAACATGTGACTTTCCTCTGCAACTCCCATCTCCCACCCGTCACTCCACACACACTGATGTTTGTTACTGCATCAATACAGGACTGTAATCACCTATTTAACATTGGCAGGGGACCATTTTCCTCCAGAGCGGTATGTGGGAAATTCACCTGAGGAGAAATGCTTCGAAACTTAACCGCAAAACTGTTTTTAGAGCATGTTGAAACAATAATTTAAGATTAGGAGTTCTCAAAGTTTTGATGACTAAGTGCTATTTTTGGGAGCCAGCGTGGGATTGAGGGCCACACAATAAAAGTGAACACTGACTTCTTTATGACTTTTCTGGATGTATTACAATACGACATTTTTAAAGGTCCAGTGTGTAGGATTTATGGGAATATAGTATTGGCAGAAATGGAGTATAATATAATATCCTTAATATATAATATCCTTAATATATCCTTAATGCATATTCACTTAAAAATATGATTGTGGTGTTTTCGTTACCTTAAAACAGTGGTTCCCAACTGTTGGGTTGCTGTCAAAAAGTGGGTCATGGGTCCATTCTGAATGCTTAAAGTGACTTGCAAACATGTCAAGTGTGTAAAAAAACAAACTTCATTTTTAATTACAGTGAATTTCTGGAACAGAGCTTTTATTTTGAAGTGATGTTTCCTGATGTAGAGTAAGTTACTAATAGTTAGCTACTTGACAGAGACAGTGAACTAGCTCGACAACATGGCCAACCTCAAGTACGACACTGACTTTATTAAACTGTGTGGACCTTGAAATAATGAAAGGAGAAATCTGGACCCCATGGCTGGACCAGCTGGGAACCACTGTCACAGACTGAGCTCTTTTTATCTACAGAGGCAGATGGCCCCAAGTTCACCACATTGCACTAGCATGTTTCTACAGTAGCCTAGAACTGACAAACCAAACACTGGCACTAGACAGGGCAATTTGTGTTTTCATGCTTTCATGTTGCCCACCATAGTTAGCAGCCCCTCAGAGTATAATTACTCAAGTAATGTACAAATTTGAGGCACCTTTAATTTGAGTAATATCATGCCACTTTCTCCTTCTACTCCACCACACTACAGCAAAATACTGTGCTTTGTACTCCACTACAATAATCTGATAGTTTTAGTCACTTAGCATTAATACTTTTACCTACCTTAAGGATCTGAATACTTTCACCAACACTGTCTTTTTAGGTGAAACTGCTTTATTTAGTGTTTTTATGGGTTTAAATCACCGGGTCTGTTTGTTTTGAAGAGAAAGAGACCTATATGGATAATTTGGCTCGTGGTAAAAACCCTCTGAACATCTGGATCTCAAGTTATCAGAGAAAAAAGTTGACGACAGATTAGCAGGTGGTAGGCTAGCATTTTGTGTCCAACATGCCAAACAGCGTCAGAACAACACTGATTTGTAATGTGCAACAGCTTTACTCAGTGTTTTTGGTGGTTTAAATCACCGGGTCTGTTTGTTTTGGAGAGGAAAAGACCTCTGTGTAATTCAGGCTCATGGTAGAATTCTCTTGAACGTCTGAATCGGAAATAAGGTGTGCACACATAGCAGGTGCTGGGCAAGTGAGCCGCCTACGAAATGCCGAACAGGGTAGGAGAAACATTGATTTGTAATTTGAAACTGCTTTATTCAGTGTTTTTTTTTTTACTGGTTTAAATCACCTGGGCCATTTGCTTTGGAAGTGAAGGGACCTCTGTGGAGAATTTGGCTCCGGGTTAAAAACCTTCTAAGCAATGAATACTGTAGGAATTGACATACCAACACTTTATCAGAACTATAACAGTCAACAGTGATGCAGCCTACACATCATTCATATTCAGTTTTAGTTTTCTAATTTGAAAGTAATGAAAGAGAGAGACAGCACAGTCTTCGACAATGATTGTGCCCACAGCAGTTGAGCAACTACTTCTGCTGGAGTACAGCAACACCACTTGAACAAACCTCTCACAGAATTTAAGTACACCATAAAACTAGAACCTAGAAATTTGCTGATGATTGTTTCGGACCGCGATGCGTGGTTGCCTGTCATAGCATACCAAAACCCTTTTTTTTGTTGTTGTTGTATTTTCTATCGGTATACTGGGGGAGGCATTTTCAGCATATTTGAACAGCCCTCCAGTATATATATTATAATTACTGCCTAGCAACACTGACTGCAGTGTCATGTTTTGCATCTCTTTTCCTCTATGGCAAACAGGACCTGGAAGCAACACTGATGTTCAAGTGCGGAAATTCAAGTCATTCAAGCTGACTTATAAAAATCTGACACCAAAGCCTCAACCGTCAACAACCACACTGAATATCAGCCGGCTGGTTGCCAAGTGTGGAGTCACATTTTTCACAAGTATTTGGACAAATTGAAATGAAATCCATTGCATCTCCAGCTAGGCCAAATGTATCAGCTGCTGCTGGCATAAAAGAGAGCAGGAATTTCTGTCGTAATCTGCATTCTTAGACGATCCTGCTACTGAGACAGTTTTCTCTCTCTAAACATTGTCCAAGATTTATGTATGCTGCCTGACAACCGCGCTTAGTTTCTGCTCCATGCATGACTGAATCCGTGACATATAGTTTGGTCTGCACACAGTGTCGGAAATTCAGAGTTTAACTGCAACGTGGTTTCATGCCTGGGATAATATTTGCGCAGATGTCAATAAATATTATTTGCAGCCAAGTGTACACAGTTTCCTCTTGCCTCAGGGGATTGTGGCTACAGTAAACTATGTTTTCTGCAGCAAAGGATATCAGCTACAAAAGATTTAGAGCCTGCTGATTCTTTAATAGAGTCTTTTCTTTGCTATTTCTCCCTTGGTATTACTTTAGCGGTCACTCTGCGGCCATCCTCAATGGTTTGACTCAACAACATTCTTATGAGATTTTGAACAATGCAAATCAAGTACCAATATTCGTGGAGGAGGAAGAGGAGGGGGAACCTGTTCTGACAAATAAAGGTGAAGTGCGGAAAGTAAAAATTTGTTCTGGTCCTGCCTTTTATTTGCAGACGGTCTGTAACTTTTTGACAGCTAGTGCTGTAGCAGTAAATTTCCAGTGGGGTAAGCCTATGCTGTCTGTGCCAGCATGCTTGTTATTCTGATGATGGAGGGAAAGGAGGAAAGGAGGAAAAGCTTCCTGATCTTCATTAAGAATGACTCAGCTGCTTTTTCAGTCTGTCAGCATTTCCAAAGCTGATGACGTTCCAGGGGAGAGCTGCTGGGAGAGCTATTCAACACAGGAATTGAGAGTTTAAGACTAAAGCTGCCACTGCTTGAATTAAACTATTATTGGCAAGGGTGAGAGACATTGTGTGTGTGTGTGTGTGTGTGTGTGTGTGTGTGTCTAAGACTAAGAACTTGTCAAAAGCGCTTTATATTAATATTCTTAAACAGATTATAAAAGAGGCAAAAGAAGAGCTGAGACATAATTCAACCTTTACTCTTTATATAAATACCAATTTTAATATGGCAGAAGGATTTCTGATGTATGTAAGTATGTTATTGCCATTTTTTGTTTTTCAAAAAAAAAATTATAAATGTTTATTTACATTGTGTGTTTTTTCTTAATCACATTTGTAAGATTAACAAAAACAATCTTGGTGAAAATTGGAGTGCAGTCTATGTACTTTGATTATTTAGTGTTTATTTCAATACCTAAAGGGATTCTGGTGTAGAGGATTGCATTGGGACAGGGATCCTTCAGGACCCAACACAAATCTTACAGGAGCAGACGGTCAAAAAATAAACTGCAAGCCCTGTGATTATGATTATGTAATAATAACCATTGCTGGAGTTATTTACCTTAAAACATGACTCAAAATGTGATATACACTTGCATATTTTGTGTAGGTTAGGGTTACTGTTTAAGGCAGGACTTTTGGGCCATTATTTCACGTCAGGGCTCTGTACACATGGTTTGACCACAGAATGGGGCACAGAGTTGTCTTGCCTTTAAGCCGACAGCAGATGTAGTAATGACACCAAATCAGTGGCTGTGTGTAAATGGAACGGCCAGCAAGACGGGGCCATAGACTGGACAGGTGAAATATTTTTGCGACGTGTTATGTGTGCTATCCACCACTGGGAGACTTAAAAAGCAGCCAGCTGCAGTTAGCAGCTACCTCAAAGAAGATGAACAGCAGGCGAAAATGTCGAAAACAGGGAAAACTGAGGTCCGGAAGCTCCTTACTCTCAGAGCAGAGGATGACAACAGGGCTGGTAAACAATTATTATTGCCATGTTAGTTTTTATAAAGTGCAGCAAACACCAATGTCATATGTCACACTAGAGGCTAATGCTGTTGTGTTAAATGTTATGCCCGTAATGCCTCTTTTGCTACAAGATGAAGGCATGCTATCTGAAATCACACACTGGAGTGCTACGATGCTGCCATTGTTTGGTTCTGTGTAAAAATGCAAAAGGCAGCTTAAAGAAGGGACTTCGTAGTGGCCCTATAGGGCGAACTGTGTGAAAAAGGCTACTGACTGCTGTGCGTGTGTACTCAGCCCCCCACCCCCCAGTGCCACGGGTGCTGGTGAGCGCAGTCACTCTAACTGTGGGAGCAGAGAGGGTGGGAGTAGAACACGCACACTGCGGGAGCGGGTGGGAAGAAAACAGTCCTGCACAGGGCTCTACTCTGGTGCATATCCAGCATCTGTGTTTTCTAACTATTTTTCTCTTTACTTATTGGAAGTATTTTCTGAGCTGCAGGAGCAGCTTGTTAACTGTATGATCAGTGACTGCTTGCAGCAGGAAACACAACAACATTTGGATGTGTGGGACCAAATATTTGGGTGGAAATCAGATGAGAATGTGGACATTTCTTTTATGAAACTGTTGGGAAAAAAGCACGAGTCTTGTGTTTTTTTTTTTGTTGTGACTGACAATTATTTGTGTGTTATTGTGTGTTATTCGAGTGTTAATTGAATAATTCAATCATTTGCTAATTTCTTTGACTGAGCAGTTGTTCTAAATAGACATCTCAGATGGTGTGGAACTGCAGGTTTATATAAAATACTGGCATAGACTGAATTTTTACAATAATGCTGACAGTTTTGCTCAGCATTATGGATGCTTCTTTTTTCCTCTCTTTCCACTGCAGCAAAGCTGGCTGAATTGTAATGCATTAACAAAGCAAATGGCCACTGTAGAGGATCAAGAGGGATTTCTTTTATTTCTTTCCTTTTTCAAAGAGACATAAGAGCTATGGTGTACTGTATGTGTAAGCTTAAGAGTAAAGAGTGAGACAGATATGTGAAACCTTTCTCAATTTCTTGTCAGAAAAAGAATGAAAAAGAATGGAGACATCTTTATAGACAGCATAAGAGAGGGTTAGGAGAGGAGCCTTGGAGAGGGATTTAGAGAGATGAAGGATCGCTAGGAAATAAAGCAAGTAACTGACTTTGGTGTGTGTGTGTGTGTGTGTGTGTGTGTGTGTGCGTGCGTGTGTGCGTGCGTGCACATGCATTGTGCATAGTCGCTGCTCTGTCGAGACCTATCTGCTCGTATACCTTTCTTCGAGAACTGACAGGTGGGAAGTAAAAAGTAGTAATAGAAGAGAGGATGTTTGTGTTAGTGTGCGCACGCGTGTGTGTGTGAGTGTGTGTGCACGTGTGTCTGTATGCTTGCATGTCTGACTTCAGTAAGAGAGATAGTAAAAGGAAACAAGAATAGCATATGTGCAATTATGTATGTTGTGGACTCATACTTTAGACCACGTTTGTTTTGTATGCATGTGAGGTGACTAGAAATTCCACTTCCTGCATCGTGATTGTGTGTGTGTGTGTGTGTGTGTGTGTGTGTGTCTGTGGGTGGATGGATGGATGGATGCGTGCGTGTGGAGGTGAGAATGCCTGAGTGAGAGAGAAAGGAAAGTACAGACATCTCTCTCTCTCAGCTTCAGCTCTCTTCTGAGAATCCACGAATGTGGCAATGAATCAGAATCACACTATATATTGCAGTGAATTAATGAATATAGTTGATGGGATTTCTGGCATGTTTCTCAAAACACATAAGTGAAATATCCCCTGCTGAACATAAAAGAGTCAATTTTAAAACTTATGAAGATGGATTTTGCACTTCTAACTGCACTGAGGATCCGCTCCAGTACTGATATGGCCTTGCATAAAGATCTAAAAGATCATTTTACTGAAAAAATTAAAAATTTAAAAAGCCTCTGTGAACACAGAGGCAAGAGTTAATTATTCAGCCCTGTGGAAATAAATAATATGATAGTCATGTAGAATAGAGACAGTAGTGGTTGAACTTAACAGTAAATGCTTTTTTTGTAGTTTTTTCCTTTATTGAGGAACTTATATTTCAAACAGTCCAAAACCAATGCAACCAACTTTGATCATGAAAGCACAACTCTGTTTAAAGAATTTACAACAATAATAAATAACTTCAGTACAGGCAGAACAGCTACTCTTTTTCACCTGAAATCTAATCTGCAGTTTTTTATTATTTGGGCATTGACAAAAACTCCCGCTATCACTGAGATTGAGAAATTGAGCTAAACCATGGCACAATCAAGCTGCAAAAGTCACTGTAGAGTCTTGTATTGTTCCAACAACAAGCCGATGCAGGCTTATTTGAGTTTCCACAACTTTCCATTGGATGATGGATTCCAGACTTGCTGGGTTACAGCAATCACAAGAGACAAGGGTGCCACATTCAAAATTCTTCATGAGAGCACCTATGTCCGAGTCTTCATTTTAAAAAGGATGACATCTATTAACCCATAAGGCTTTAGACATCTTAAAAATGTGGCTGTTTTTTGAGGTTTGTTTTGAACAACTGGGGAAGAAGCCAAAAACAGCAATCAGTGTATTAGATCAGCGACTTGGATTTCTTGGATGTCAGGAGGATGTTAGCTCGCAGGCTGTTCTCATGTACTGTTTATACGTATACCTTGGAAAACGAATGCACTACAACTTGTATAACCAACGTAATCATAAGCCAGTAATTTGTGTTAAACCCAAGTAATTTGCAAGGCTGCGATCAATGACCAATGCTTTAACGGGAGTAAAGAAGGAAATAGTATTAAGACCAAAAGTCCACATAAGCAGGCAGGTTGGGGTGGTGGATGGTTCAAACAACACAAGACTTTCCCCCAGGAGTCCTGTGTTTGGCTCCCTCGTGAGAGTCAATATGATAGGCTACTAAACTCAAAAAGGAAACTTTTTGTAATACATAATAATGAAAACTTGACTGTGTGCTAACTTAGTTTTAGAACACTTGTACTTGCATGCAACACTAGCATGCACAAATACTGCAATAGCCTGACAGAAATGTGTTGGGGATTCTGTTGACATCAGTTATTGTAGTCTTTGGTAGGTTGTGTAGAAGCATGGTCAAAATCATTTTTAGCCTCTACTATCTATAGCCCCTTTTACACTACCAGATTTTCCACGAATGTTGGGCCGTTTTGCCGGCAAGCTGCGAGCGTTTAGACACACAGAGCCGAATTGGCGAGTTGATCCGAGGTGCCCAATTTTCCGCCTCGTAGGGTAGACATATTGGCGGAACCCTTTTAGTTTTAACAGACCGAGGCAGCCTTCCGCAACAGGAGGGGCTGTTGATGACTTGTGGGAGGAGCTGTTGATGACGCCGCATGTGTGAGCCACTGGCGGTGGATAAACAGGAAACAGCTGATAGCAGGAATTAGCGAGCAGCTAGTAGCAAGAGGGAAACACAAACCTGACAGACACTGTAAAGATGAGCAACTGGGGAGACAAGGAATTGCGCGCCCTCTTTGCCCTCGCAAATGAAGAGGCCATTAACCGTCAGATGACAGGAACGGTGAAGAACGGCCCAACTTACGAGAGAATCGCCGTCTGGCTATCGCCATGGCTTCCCTCCCACGTCACTGTTTACGTCACACGCTGAGCTACACTGTTTGTTACTTGCTCACGCCCCCATTGCCCCGAAAAAGGCGCATTCTGTATAAACAAAAGTAGGTAGGCGGCATTTTGCTGCACTCCCAGATTTTGTTTTTAAACTGCCAATGCTGAAGAAGACTGATTGGGCTTTCCTGCAAATTTGCACAATTCCTGTTTAAAAAGGGCTCATGTTTTTACAGACCGAAAAGAAGATAAAAGTAAGTCTCCAATGCCTTTTCCTACTTCCACTCTCAGAACACACAGCATGGAAAGCCCCTGTTTAAAGCCAACAGTAGAGATATGACAGGAAATGTGAGGATAAAGTGACTGGAAATGACAAAAGCCCAACATAAGTCCGTGGCCAAATGCACACAGAGTATATTGCATTTTATGCAATAAGTCAATACCTTAACCTCTAGGCCACCAAGGTGTCCATTAAATCAGCATTTTTTCACAAGGCTATAATTAATATTTTCATATTAACAATGGACATGACTACTACAACATTACTTTAATAGCTGCTTAAAGATCTAGTGTTTAGGATTTAGGAGGATCTCTTGGCAGAAGTTGAAAATAATATCCATAACTATGTTTTAATTAGTGTATAATTTACTTGAAATCATTGTGTTTTCATTACCTTAAAATTAGCCGTTTATATCTACATACAGAGTGGGTCCTTTTCATGGATGTATAAGAGACCTGGATACAGGATTGAAGGCGCATCCCGTTCATTCCTATGGAAGTTGCTCAGTAGCACATGAAACCAAAAAGCATGTCCGCACTATGATGTCACCCAGACGATCGCCACTGCTTCAGCATCATCAAGCCCATAGAGCAGGCATACTGGAGACTTCCCTCTGGTCAAACTGGCTACTTCCAATTAAGTGCTCCTCACATGAATGGGGATACAATGATTTGATTTTGTGGCTCTTCTAGACTAGACAAAAAGAATCCTGTTAGTGAAAACAAGTCACTTTGTGGGGGTTGTGGTGCTCAAAAAAATTATCCACTAATTTACAGACAACTCTATACCAATGTAAGTCTACAGGTACAAGTCTTTTGGGGCCTAATGGCATCATGTGACTTACTCGGGTGTTGTAATTCCACTGTTTGACCACTATGAATATTGGCCTCAAAGTCAGGAGCACTGGAGGCCTGGTCCTCTTCTATGGAGTTCACCATATTGTTTCTACAGTAGTCCAGCACGGACAAATCAAACACAGCAGCTCTAGATAGGCACATTAGTGTTTTGTGTTTGCCGCTGTAGTTCGTCTACAGGCTTGTCTCATGGGAGAAATTTCAGCTGATTGCAATCTCACCTAAACCTTACCGCTAAATGCCTCTAAATCCTACAATCCAGACTTTAAAGAGCAAGACAGTCCCTCAAAAGTTGGTGGAACCCAAAACAGGGCTAAAAGGTAAGTGAATACTGACCATTGGATGAATATTGAACTTACATTCATCAGCTTCAAATGAATGCTAATGTTCTATATCTGCTGGTGGTGTAAATAGGCAACTGTTCACTAACCAGTATGACCACTCAGACAGACCAAGGTTCAAATCATATTTTGCCAGCTATTCCCAGTGTTATTATAAAGAGACAATCTTTCACTGACATTAAAACAGGAATTTCACAGGGTTTCACAGGTTCTTCACTTTACAGTACATCGAAGTGCACACCTTTCGTTGAAATACAAACACCTGTATATATTAAAAAGTGTTGGTGTTAGGCCATTTAAACATTCATCAGTTATTTTAGCAGCCTACCAAGTGAAGTTGTCGGTGATAAGAATCTGGGCTGATACACAAGGGTAAGTTCAAGACACTACATATCCCACCTGACCCAGTATTCCCCATAGGGATTGTTGGAGTCTATTCAGTCATTCTATCCTGCCAGTGCTGAAAATAAATCCCAAAGGGAAGCTCCACATAAACATTCACAGTGGTCACAGCCACTGCAGATTTGTTCTGTGTCTCAGTGCAGATTGTTTCTGATGTGTCCACTGGGAGAAAAAAAAACACATGACAAAATAATAACCAAAAAATGTTCTCCAAAAACATAAAGGTAAAACAGTGAGTACATATGTGACGTCGCCAACTAGAAAACTATACTGTATGTGTCCTCTGAGGCAAATCCACAGTGTATAGATCAGAATATAAATCAGAAAAAGAATCAGAGCACTGTTCTGCTCCACCAGGCTGTGGGAACAGCACCCTTAGGTTCAGTTACTATCAACTCAATAGTAATGTCATCTTTCCTGTGCATTTTTGCTGTATTATTGAGTTGGTGAGTGCCTGCTTACAGAAAAAATAGTCTAAGTGTGTCAACTCTGTTGCACCTTTAACCCATTCGACCTCACTTATCTAGTCAGAAAGGTTGTAAAAATGAAGTAAAAAAAACAAAGTTAAAAATAAACTATATAATACAATATATTTAAGCCACAATGTAATGAATGTGTTTTGTGAATGTGTGTGAATTTTAGGCTGCTGCCGCTGTGGTCACAACTGCCATGACAATCTATAGGGCTGAAAAATGAGCCAACACAAAAACTGCAGTTCTTTGAATGACCACTTGAGGGTGGCTCCAGAAGCCAGTTAATCCCCACTGTCCCGCATGTTAAAATGCCGAACTTCACAGCAGAAATAAACATGTTTACAGCCTGGAACAAAAAACAGTTTTAGTCTCTATGGCTAATTTCAACATCCATGACAAATGTTCGGTGGATGAATTTTTTTATATCTCACATTTTATTAAGGCTCAAAGTTAGGCATAATGAAGGGCGGGCCACTTTGAGTGATAAGCTGTCTGCTGATAACGCCCAAGGTTTCTCAGTCAGATCCAACGCTTGCTCCAGGGGGGGCACCCCTTGACGGTCATCTTAAGTTCATCTTAAGTTCAGTGGAAATGTTATTCCAGACCCAGTTTTTCTTCTGGTTGTCCTTAAAAGTTGTTGTGCCACAATTTGGGGTATTCAGACACCAACATTTTCAGCTCCTTCATCTTGTCCTCTTTCTGCTTCCACTATTTGATCGTCCAAAGCCAGCGGCAACTGCCAGAGGTTCAAGACCGTGAAGTCTTTGCGGCAGAGCAAAATCTGTTTGTGTTCATGTGGGTGGCAACCACTTCATACCCCACAGCCTCGTTTGAAACCACTCTCCCTCTGCCACCGTTCCCTCATTGGAGGTAGAGAGTTACTGCACAGCAGTGTGATAGCCCCTTGAGCTGCATTCAAAGTCATCACTAAATCATTACACACATTTGAAACATTTACAGGCAGCACAGCGGTGCCACCACTGTCACCTAAACGAAATACCAGGTTTGAACCCACTTGCTGGCTTGGGCCTTTCAGTTTGGAGTTTGCATGTTCTCCCCATTTTAGCATAGGTTTTCTTCTTGTTCTCCGGCTTCCTCCCGTAAATGTGAATGTGAGAATGAATGGTTGTCTGACTTTTGTGTCGGCCCTGGACAATGGATGGATGGATGGATTTAAAACATTTAGAGCCATGTAAAATCCCTGCATTACATGTAATTATAAACATGAAAAATAAAGGAAGTACCCCAGGCTAATAATACAAATAAGTTAGGGGGTTACAGAAATACAGTTAACATCTTACTGTAGGAGCCTGATATGCCTGTGCTTACAGCGTCAACAGGGGTATAAGCATAACAATAGTGATGTAAATATAACTATATAGGCCCACAGGGGCATGTAGGGACATTTGCACAAGAGGGTTGAGCTAGTTAGCAGTCAATATACAAAAACAAATGCAAAGTGGATGCAGCAGTACACGATGAAGTTCAGTTTAAATGGATAAGAAGGGAGAGACACTTTAAAAATATATATTTTATGAAGTCATTGAATACTACAACAATTAGACATATTATGTTGCAGGACAATTAGCAGTATTTGTCAGCCCCCTGTACTGTAAATGTGTCATATCCCTGTTGCTTAGTTTCAGCTTGCAGCTGCTGTTCCTCTTTGTCACTGCAGTTTGTCTGAGTTGGCATATGCTATCACGATTTTGGAGTGTCATCCCTTGGACATAATACATTTTTTATCAGTTTGTTTGACTGATACTCCGGCGGTTAGAGCGCAAATGATTTGGCCTCTTTAGAGCTCTGTTACAGTAGTTGTTTCATGTTGCTTTGAAAAGACATCAAACTGCTGACTACTAGGTCTTTATCTCACTGACAAAACCAACTAATTGGCATTCGACCTAATATGGCCCACCTCTGCAGCAGTGTTTACAGTTGTGATTAAGCTATTACAGAGTCTAATTTGATGAACTGTTTACATGGGAAATGCATACAGGAAATAATGTAGACCAAATGTACGTTAGTATAAAGGAGGGCCAGGGACCCTCGTTGGTGCTGATGGTGCTTTACTCTGTTGATTCTATCACGAGGATAGGGGTCATGCAGGATTGATTTAACCTTGGTCCTCATCCTACTCTCACAAACTACCTCTAAACAATCTGGACTCAGGCCTACAACAGAGCTGGTGTTCTTGACCGGCTTATTGAGTCATTTACCTTTACCAACCTTGACGCTGCCTCTTTAGCACATCATAAAGAAGAGTGCATCGGCAACTGAGTGTCCTGTGTGAAGGTATTGTACACAGTGAAGGACATGAGCCTCCTGCCTACTCTGTGCTTTTCTTTCTGTGCTCTTTATATATTGCAGAGGATAATAAATTGGTGCAGTCCAATGTTCTGTACAGACACACAATATGTGCAGTGTAACTGTTTGACAATAAACTATTTGTCAGCTATTCAGTTTACCATCACTCCAGACTAACTTTTTGACAGCATGTATGACAAACTTTTTCTCATGAGGGATCCGTCTGTTGCACTGTGATGTAAAGCACTTGACAAAGGGAATTCAAGTATATGGCAGCATGAGGGATACTACTTTTACTGCTACCTAGAAATGTAACTAATACTTTTCAAATTATAAAACCTAATTACAATTACTGAAATTTAAATGGGCTTGTTACTTTTGTCCTGATCATAGCAGACAAACGCAGCCTATTCCCAGACTTTTTCAGGGTTGCGATCTAACAATACCTGATTTTATGGTGGAGCAATAAATGGCATGAATCAATCAGTCAGCATTATGCTACATTTACGTGGATTTAGGTAGGCGGCAGACAGACAACAGCTTCTGGACAGCACAGGAAAAACAACAGTCCGACGGATTGGTAGGACAGCAAAACAAAACGCGCAACAATATGTTGCTATGGTGATGTCGTATTGTTAGCAAAGAATGAAATAAAATGTATTTTTCAAAAATTATTTCATGTCAATTACTCTATAGACAAAGGGTAAAAAAGAGCATTTAAACTGTCTTGAGTTGCTTGATTTGAAGGCCTGTCAAGGCCATAATAAATAGGCCTATCAAAACATATCTAGTTTGTTTTATTGTTCCGCTTTTCATCATTGTGATAATGGGTACAGTCATAGATGAAATTTGACAGTTGTCTGGTCCCACACTGTGCCACAGCAATACTTCCCCAATATGTGTGCACTAACAAAAGAATTGAACCAAACATTTAAAAGTAATGTAAATTTACTTTCTCAAGTAACCAACTATGGTAAAACTTTTTTTGGGTAGTCCACCTACAGATAGTTGATATTTGTAACATTTCAACTGCTAATTCGTTGAGATTTAAGCGATTATCTATAGAGTATGTGACAATTAATGCACACACCTACATATTTTCAGAATAATTTAGTTGAACTTGAACTATTTAGTTGAAGGAGCAGTTTAAGTTCAACTAAATCATTCTGAGCATATGTAGTGAATTGTCACAAAAACTCTAAGCATCTATTAAAGATGTAGGTAAACATCTAAAGACAAATAACAATTGAATTGCTGAATCTCAACTGTTGAAATATTACAAATACTCCATAAACTATCTGAGGGTGACTATAATTTATGGTGGAGCAACTTTTATTATCAGCTGACTTAGGGTGAGGGGCAGGGTACACCCTGGACTGGTCGCAAGATTACCTGCATGTCTTTGGACTGTGGGAGGAAGCCGGAGTACCCGGAGAAAATCCACGCTGACACAGGAAGAACATGCAAACTCTACTCAGATAGGCTACCCCACCCTGGGTTCAAACCAGGAACCTTCTTGCTTTGAAGCGACAGTGCTAATCACTGCACCACCATGCCGCCTAGTAACTAGCAATGTAATTCAATGACTTTTAAGAGAAGTACCTAGTAACTATCACTAATGGCAAATTTTCAGCAACTTACACAAAACTGCTTATTACTGGTTTCATCCCTTATAAATCAGCCTTACCCTAACAACTGTCTTAAATCCATTTCTCACTGCTTCTGTAACCTTTTCATTTTCTTTTTTCCTTGGGAAATTTGGCCTGAAGACTTCAACTGGGGACTTTGCCCCACCCTGAGTTATATCCCTCTGATCTCCATCAATGCCTGACCTCATGATCTCCATACCCCAGGCCTTTTTTTTTAACTTCTATACTCTTTAGTAAAACTGATAATAGGCTCTTTGTATCCTCTTTGGTGACACAGCCATACCAGGCAGTTAGACAGAAATGGTTAGGACAGAATCACTAAGGCCCCAGTCACAATGAGACGTGTTGTAACAGACGTGGCTGCTTTAAAAATGTCTTAGCAAGGCGTCAGACATCGCGCGAAACAGTGTGGTGTGCCTGAGGAGCAAGGCTGTGTGCACAACCGGGCAATCAAATGTGATCAGGGGAAAAACCCACCCCTACATGTTGTCTTTCTCCCAAAGACAGTAACCTATTTGAAACTATCATGACATGAGATGTGAATTCCCCCTTCCTCAAAACATACTCTGTTACTCTCGCACAGCTAAATAGTTAACTAGCTAGCTAGCCTATTTATCAGCATATTAAACACCATTATACTCCCCAGAGAGATTTACCTTTGTGCATGCATCTTCTTGCATGCAATCGCCCATCAGTGTTTGAATTATACTGTAAGGTGACCATCGTCATTTAATACAGCCAATATCCATGTTTCATCTGCAGTTGATTGCCCCACTGTTCCTACCACATCTACCAGCATCAAAACAGTAGCAATGCCCACCTCTTGTGACACTGAAGAGTAATGCGACTCTGCATCTTGTGCTGAAAAGTTGAAAATATTTTAACTTATAGGCGCTTCTACAAATGCTAGAGTAATGTGACATGCTGCACAAGGAATGAGGAGGCCAGGCAGGATGCAGGCTAGGTGTTTTGTCGGCTACATGTTTTACTGGCAACATGTTTCTAGCGATGGAATTCTGTGTGATTAGGCCCTTATTCTGTGTAACCAACTGTTATGTCTCCTCCTTTGGTACAACAGAGTATTCATAGACTTCTACTTATCTCAGAGTGTGGTTAACAGGAATTCGAAGGTCACCACAGCCATCACAGTTCCAAGTTAAAGGCATGCAGAGACAGGAAGCTTCTTCTCAAGTCAACCCTCATCTCCACTGTTTTGATCACATTTTGCTCATGGTTGGTGGGGTTGCCAAAGCTGAAAGAGCGCACATCCCTGGGGTTCACCACTGATGATTGTCAAGGTATTGGATCTGGCTTTTCCTAGCCTCATTTGCTCTCTCCTGCCGATCAGAAAGCTGCTGATCCCATGACAGGTGGAGGCAGACATGGTGAGTTGGGAGAGCTCAGCGTAAAGCAGTTCATGGATCAAAGTGGTGAACAGTGAGCTCAAGTCCACCATCAGGCAGGATCATTCCATATATCCCCAGGCTTGTACATGTATCTTCTGGTCTGCGTAGGAGGTGACTTTCAGAGGATCCAGTGGGTGGCCTGTGATGCGATTCAGGTGAGTCTGCTCAAGACTGTCAGAGGGCTTTTTGACCACTAAGGTCAGGCTTGTAGTCATTAAGGCCTTTGATGCAGAGTCTTCCATGGATAGGACTGCTACGGTTGAGAGCAGCTAATTAGAGGTTCCATCATTAGTGTTAGTGCTCTAACAACCAAATGTGCCACAAGTACACTACAATTAGTGTTGTGTCACTAGACAGCCCCTCCGATCTTTCGTGTGTGCCTGCACCAAAATAGAAATCAATAAACAATTTGCAGTGCTCATTTAAACTGTCGATTGTGTGCAAAACATGAGAAACCCAAAGAATTTTCAAGGTGAATAAAGGAGCAGTGCAATATAGATTGTTATAAATGTAGGTGAGTGAACTTTTTAAGAGCTGGTTGAGTTTAAACTGAGCTGGGGCTCTGTAATAAATTCTGGATGAAGTCAATTGTAAAATAACACTCACTGGAATCTAAATTAAAGGGATTAAAAATCTTTCACACATGCCACTTCACACTATTTCCCACTGTTAGCCCACTATTTTCATCCCACTGATTAGTTATTATTAGTTTCTCTTGACCGCACCTCTAACGTTGTCAGAATTCAGTTGAAAACTCCAAGATTTTAAAAAATATTCTTGGGAATTGGACTGGGGGGCAAATAATTAGTATTCTCCAAGATCGCGCACTCTCCAGACTTCATATCCTGATGCTAATTCAATTAAATTTGCTGGAAACCTATTTTAAGTGGGGGACCTAGCAACCTCCACCTTCTGTGATGTTTATCCATGTGAATACTCCTCAACTCACCCAAACAAATAATCACTTAAATCATATGAATGACTGCTAATAATGACAGGATAAGACATTCTACATTCTTATTTTTGTCAAGAAATTCCAGTGTAGACCAAAACCAAATGGTTGAATTGAGTGATATATAATTTGCTTTGAGTCAATCCCACATACACCATCCTGCTGATGTAAATACTGACTAAAAACACCGAATGTCAATCAATCAATCAATCAATCAATCAATCAATAGGGCGGCAGTAGGACTTGGGTTGGGAACCGGAGGGTCGCCTCTTCAAGTCCGCGTCCAGACCAAAAATATGGAGCTTGGACTGGTAGCTGGAGAGGTGCCAGTTCACCTCCTAGGCACAAAAAATTAAAATTAAATAAAGCAATTATTATTTGTCATATGAATTTGTACAAGGTATAACTACAGCAAAATGTGATCCTGTCAGCATTCGCTGCTTTATAAATGTGTGTTGTTGTTTTCTGGATGGCTCTGGAAATCAATGGTTTCTGGTTGTGAAACGATTTGTCTGTCCACACATCCTGACCTAAACAGCCATATGGCTGCTCCACCCAAACACAGGCAGTGACACTGCTCTGCAGCCGGCTCTGCACAGTGTATAGCAGTGATCCACAGCAGGAGCAGGACAGCGCCTCACATTCCCCGCGTCACACCAGTCCTTATTCACCACAACACACACACCTCATTTCCTTCTCTTGCCTGAATCTGCTGGTCTGTCAGATTGGCATATAGAAAAAGAGTCATCTGGTTGAGTGGCACTGTCTAGGATTTAGCCAAGTTATGGTGAATCAAAGGACATTACAGTTCATGTCCCGTAGGAAAATGATGCAAAACGGAGGTCGTCCAGTTTATTCCCCAATGTCTGTGAAGCAGGATTTTAGTTCAGCTCGTGCCCATTTCTTTTCCATTGTCTTTCCTCAGTATTTACTGATACATTTAAAAAACCTAAACTTGGCTAGCTAGAAGTCAACAGAAAGAGAGTTTACAGACTGGTGAGTTGATTTCCGCATCCCAGTGAGTAACTTGCAATCACACACCACACCAGGTTTAACCAGGTAACTTCCACTGACACCAATGATTTCTATTACAAGGGAGACCTTGCCAAGACAGCCGCATAAAAAGTTAAAAATAATAACCACAAAAAACACAGAGGATATAAATTAACATCTCAAGATATTAAAATACCTATTCACAGTGACAGGTACAGACTGATTCATTCACCCTTGTGCTTATGAGAGCTTTGAAATCAGGCAGAGAGACCAATTCTCTTAGTTTCTTTGACTTTATGAAGGCCATTCCAAGTGAGGGAAGCAAAGCAAATAAAAGCTTTCATTTTCAGCTAAGTCCGTGCACTTGGAACAGACAACAAGACCACATCTTGAGATCACAGAATATGTACAGTCAGATCTCTGTGCAATCAAAGTGCAAATGTATGAAGGAGTTTACCCAGCATAGCTTTATAAATGAATAAGTACGAATGACTGAGCTGAGCTGACCATGGCCAAGCAGCCTTGGAGTAAAACGTACAATGATGAGTGAAGGCTTCACAGTTTGTTGCAAATCTCAATGCACTATGATTATAATTTGCGGTATCTAATATGTGAAAAAATGTGCGATGCATTCATGTACAGCAGATCACAGTAATCAAGAACAGGTAAAATGGTAGCAGAGACCAGTCTTCTTTTGGCCTCAAAGGAGAAACAGGATTTGTTTCTGAAATAAAACCCTGATTACAGCCTCAGCTTTTTAAGAAGATTATCAACCTGAGGTTTAAAAGAAAAGCTGTCATCAAGCCAAATACAGAGATATTTGTAACTGGAGACAACTGCTAAAACTTCTTTACCTGGGCAGTAATAATATCCAAAGTGTTCACGGTGTGTGTGAATGTGCAGTCCTCATAACAAATAAGCCTTTCAAAATAAATGCAGGTCCCTCAACTAACCATGTGTGCGTGTTCTTGTGTGTGCGTGTGTGTGTGTGTGTGTGTGTGTGTGTGTGTGTGCAGGGGGTCTGACAGTAAGGAAAGTAGAATAGAAGTGGCAGAGCATACAGGTCCAGGAAAAAAAAAAAACTCTTTCAAAATTTTTTGGGATTTTTCCAACAGAGAAGGAAGGGTAAGTATTTGACCACCAAATATTAATGAGTTCAATGTTAAGTCAGAGTGGACGTTTGTGCCAAATTTGAAGAAATGTCCTTGCGGTGTTCTTGACATATTGCATTGATGAGAATGGGACAGACAGACGGACAGAACATAATGCCTCCGGCCACAGTTATGGCTGATGAAGGGGCATAAAAACTCTCTGTTATGCCTGGTTCACACTACACGACATTTCTGTCCATTCCGACAGTCACTATGTCACATTACACCATTGTGGAGTCATAAAATCGTGCCATGACTTGGCTGACAGACATGACACACTACATGATCGTCCACACCAATCATCCCGGGTCGGCTTTCAACACTCATTGTCGTTCACGATCCATGCCGATACTGTACACCACTGCGTTGGGCTCGAATCGGGCTGATATCGTATAGTGTGTACCAGGCATTACAGTCACAACAAAGAGAGAGAGAGACAGAAGGACAGACAGACAGCAGCACATGATGGAGAAGTGAACAGTGGATGCACTGCATGAACTGTATCTTAAAAAAATGAATTGTGTGTGTGTATGTGTAAGAAACCCTTTTTAATATTCCAACAACATAACTACAGTTAAATGTTTTTCCAACTCTTGTCAATAAATGTTTCAACAGTTGTGAAGTATTCTGTTTCTACTCAATACTAACAACTTTTAATATTTTCTAACATGAGAATTCATAATCTGGAAAGTTGACAACATTTCTGAGGTATACATTTCAATTTGTCAATGGTTATGACATGTAGGTCTATTCTGAATATAAATAAGGTGCCAAAGTTGTTGTTTTTTTAAATGGATCAAAATAGATAGGCAAGAAAATAGGATCCCCCGTACCCTCCTAGGTCTGGGCTGAGCTCCCAGTGTCTTTAAATCCTAGATCACCCCTGTTTGTGACCTGTTTTCAAAGACCTACACCTTCAGTCAGAACAAATTATCTTATGGCTGAGCGCCACAGATTGTTGATCATGTGATTCAGTGACAATAAAATAAATATAGAATAAAAAGCAACCTTATTCTTTAAGTTGAAAGCATAAATGTATTTGCATAAAGGTTGAGCTCCATGGAAACTGGAAGGCAACATAAAATGTCTCATTGCTAAATGACTAGTGCGGCTGTTGGCCAGATATGGAAGTTATTTTCTTTGTATCAGCAGTTCAAACTAAGGGTACTGAAAACTAGAAAGTGTAAGATGTTACCGGTGTGTCTGAGCTGCTGTGATTTGTATTCTTGATACCCTGTCAATGGATGGATGAACAGTCATCCACAGGTTCATTATCCCAGACCTGTGTCTACAAAGAGCCTGCGGAATGAGCACAAAATGCCTTCAGGATATCTGGCAAATTTGATCTCTGATACTTCACTTAAATAACAGTTGCCAAATGCTATCAGATATGCAGATTGTCTTCATTTTGTCCACAGTTATCCTTGTAGACCATGTGGTGAAGCTGTGATCCTCTTTTGTGATGGCACAAACAGTAGATTAGGCCTTTAGGCTATAACGGATGTCAACCCAGGTTATGTTTCTCCAAAGAAGAACATCCTGCCTTTAGCTAGAACACACACACACACATATAGACACACACACACACACACACACACACACCAGTTCACTTTTCATTCAATATGCAAATTGAAACTGCAGCTCATTTGCTGATGAAAGAGGATTCATGCTCAATTATATCTTAATGGGTTGGATATAACAGTATGCTCAGGCCAACAGATTTATTTTAGATGATTTTTTTCATTAGGTCGAATCTGACTGAAATTTTCCTAAATCAACTGAAGTAGCGGGAAAGTGAACTGAGCTGACCCAGGGAGCAAAGACACACACACACACAAACACACACACACACATACATCTCTCTTTCTCCAAAACTTTCTCTCAATTGAAATTCACACGCATGCTAATGCACGCGCGCACACACCACTGGGCGAATCCCCGACTGATTTCGAGGGAAATAAAAGCGCGCGTAGGTCGAACGACAGAGGGCGTGGGTGCGCTTGGAGCGGACGCGTGTCGATGCCTTTGGAATGCTAAGCATATTGGCCCATAAACACACACACGCACAAGTTCCTCCTGGTGCAGCTGAGAGAATGAGAGATGCAAAGGGAAGTGAGAAACATAAGGGGAAAGTCGGGGAGACAGGACTGGGAGATGGGGGGCATACAAGAGAGATAAAGATACGTGACCTCTCTCTGCAGTTGGTCAGTCTCTGTTTGCTCTCTGCCAGACATAAACTGTTCACTAATAGCCGGTACACTCTCTTGGTCAATAACATTATGTTAGGGAGGATCTCCCTACTTTCTAGCCAGGCCGGGCGGCGCAGACAGTTGAGTCCTGACTGGCTTGGAAATCAGAAATGCAGAGGGGGTTTAACAGAGCAGCAGCGTGGAAGCCCCGGTAGTGTTCAATAGCAGCAGACCGATGCTGCATTGCGCTCCTCACCGAGCAGGTCGGTCCGCCGAGAGACAACATCCTCACGGCAGTGTGTGTGCATGCTTGTGTGTGTGTGTGTGTGTATAAGGTGCAGGTTACTGCCAACAAAGAAACGCAGAGCATGTCTGAGTATCATAAGAAATAATAAGAATATAGAGTATGTATATGCTTTTATTTTTGTTGTTATTTATTTTGCCATTGCAATATTAGTTGTAATAGTGGGATATAAATGACCAGTGGATTATAGTACCATTAGGCTAGACAGTGTACTTTGTGTTCAACTAGCCTACAGTATAAATTACTGCAGGCCTTGAGTATCACTGTAATTTCCCATCAGAGAGTATGTGACCATTTCTGTCTCCTGCAGAAAAGAATGAATGAAGCCTTCTACACTTGCCCCGGCAAAAAAAAAAGCTGCACCAGCAGAAATGTGACTGAGCACTGAGCTGACTTGTATTAAAGCCAGATCACTCTCTTTTCTTCCCCGTCTCTCTTTGTCCTTTGTATGAATGTGTGAATAAAGATATTTTCCCACCAGGAGCTGTCAGCAGCCGGGACACCAAGCCATTTAATCTTCCTATATGACAGGGGGAGGTGAGGTCTGTCCCCGGTAACCGACATACACACACGGCGACCCAACACCGCCTCTGCTGCCTCTCCCGTTACAGCTCAGCGATCGAGTTACGCGGCCGGGGAGAAAAAAAATGTTGCAGTAGCGAAGAGAGAGAGAGAGAGAGAGAGAGAGAGGAGGCAGAGAGACTGCAGCATCGCTGGAGACCGGCAGCAGCAGCAGCAGTCCCAAGCAGTGCAGGTGAGAGGGAAAAAAAGCCAGAGGAGGAGGAGGAGGAGGAGGCGCATGTGGGGGAGAGAGCGAGAGAGAGAGAGAGAGAGAGAGAGAGGAAGAGAGAGAGAATGCGGGACTCTTGGAAAAAGACGCATCTACACTCGGTCCATCACCGAGACATCCATCCCGAACACAGGCTGCATAGGATTACGTTAAACTGATGATGATGATGATGATGATGATGGTGATGATGTCGGAATCTCCATTTTTAGCCCATCAAGACAGGCTCTGATTTTTTAGTTTTATTGAGGGGAAAATATATATGAAGAGAAACTCGCTCTGAAAAGCACTCTTGTCTCCTCATAACTTACGTGAAGGAATCCGACGGCTTGGCACGTTGCTCCACTGCGGGAAAAAGAGGAAAAAAACGCAGCTGGATCTGAAGGTAAGAAAAGATCCAGTAGCATCATCCCAAAGACTTTTTTTTTAAAACTGTTTTCCTCTTTGGGGGGGATGAGTTAATTTTCCTCGGCGTCCGGAGAGCTGAGCAGTGTTGTGTGTTTTTTTCTTCCTTTTGTGCGGTGCTGCATTGCAGTTTCTAACTGTGAAAAACGCGAGAAAAGCCGCTGTCCCGAATGTGACTGGAATAAAAAGAACTTACAAATGGCATTATGAACTGATAAGCGTCCTCGGGTGACAGCGGGATAGCTCACCGATTTACGGCAAAGAGTGAAGTGGATTAATCAAAGGCTGATGAATTAGTTGTTCCCTTTTTTACGCAGCAGGATGGATTTTTTGATATCTTCGTGGCATGAACAGCCCAGCAAGAAATTATTATTATAGAAGTTGAAAAAAGCACTGCTGAGTATTGGAGGGGAATAAAAGAAAAGGAGCCTGCACCGCTGAAGTGAACTACAGTGAGAGTGCGGAAGCTTTTCCCCGGACCTCAGGCGGCAGTCCGCAGAGAGCGATAGGGAGAAGGTAAGAAAGGATAAATCAAACACCCACGCTGTGAGCTACACCAGACCACAAAACACCAATAAAGAAAAAACAAGCCGCAGCTCAGAGGCAGACAGCGGGAAGGAGAGAGGCGAGAGGAAGAGGGAGCCATGCAGAGGCTTGGTGCAGTGCACTCCTCCGCGGCGCAGGCTCTCAGCCTCGTGGTCTTAGTGCTGCAGCTGCTGACTCAGCTACCGGGTGCCGACTCAGCTCTCCGGTACCGGGTGGCGGAGGAGGGCCCACCTGACGTCAAGATAGGCAACGTGGCCGCAGACCTGGGCCTCACGGCAGGTACGGGCAGCGGGGATGTCACCTTCGCCCTGGAGAGCGGCTCAGAGTTCTTCAAGATTGACAATGTGACAGGTGAGCTGACAACAGGCCCACGGCGCATCGACAGAGAGAAGCTCCCACAGTGCCAGATGATATTTGATGAGAATGAGTGTTTCTTGGACTTTGAGGTGTCAGTGATAGGGCCGCTGCAGAGCTGGGTGGACCTGTTTGAAGGCCGGGTGGTCATAACAGACATCAATGACAACACACCTTCCTTCCCCTCACCTGTGCTCCAGCTCTCAGTTGAGGAGAATCGCCCAATAGGAACCCTTTACCTGCTGCCCACAGCGACAGACAGGGATTTTGGGCGGAACGGTATTGACCGCTATGAGCTGATCCAAGATGGTGCAGCTGGGTCAAGTGCAGCAAGACGCACAACAGGAGGGAACCCCATTGCTAGAGTGGATGGACTTGGGGACCGGAGGGGTAGAAGTGGAGATAATGGAGGAGGACCCAGGAGCACTGTGTTCGAACTACAAGTTGCAGATATACCAGATGGTGAAAAACAGCCACAGCTCATTGTGAAAGGCACATTGGATCGTGAGCAAAAAGACTCATATGAGCTCGTTCTCAGGGTTCGGGATGGAGGGAACCCACCACGTTCCTCCCAAGCCCTGCTTCGTGTTTCCATCACTGATGTGAATGACAACAGCCCACAGTTCGAGAGGTCCACATATGAGGCAGAAATGGCTGAAAATGCTCCTCCAGGTACACCTGTCCTCCAGGTCAGAGCGTCAGACCGTGACATTGGAGTCAACGGGCAGGTGGAGTATGTCTTTGGAGCGGCCACTGAATCTGTCAGGCGACTCCTGCGGCTGGACGAGGCGACTGGATGGCTCAGCGTCCTTCACAGGATTGACAGGGAAGATGTGGCTCAACTGAGGTTCACAGTAACGGCCAGAGACCGGGGTCAGCCACCCCGCACCGATCGCACCACTGTAATTTTGGCTGTCCGGGATGAAAACGACAACGTTCCAGTTGTAGAGATCCGAAAGATTGGAAGGATCCCTGTTCGAGATGGAGCAGCGTTAGTACCGGAGAATGTCCTGGTGGATACGCCAGTGGCTCTGGTACAGGTATCAGACCGAGACCAGGGAGAGAATGGGGCAGTGACGTGCACAGTTGTAGGAGATGTCCCATTCACACTGAAGCCAGCTGGTGAAACAGCACTCCCACCCCTACCTGCAGATGAAGCCTTTGACAGGTAAGCCAAACTAAAGGTAACCCATCACAGTAAGCTGCAGAGATGCTCAGTCATTACTGCTCATAAATAAGCACTTCCTAAATTACTCTGAATAAGGACTACAATTAATAGTTAGTTTCTTGAAAACAGACTGCTAGATACTGATGAACCTGTATCTAATAATCAGCCCCTGTCATTTGGCTGGGATGATGCACTACTTTTCTTGAGGGAACACAAAATGGTTAACTAATGATGAGGTAATCATGAAGTAATGATGCATTTTAAATAGGAGCTCAGTATAATGCACCACTTTACCTAAGGGGGGGACAAAAACAACTATGCACATGATAAGCAAATATTATTTGGATATGTGCCATTAAGCACCAGATTCACAAACCCAAGGAACAATTCATTTTAAACGGGTTATTATTCATTAAGGAAATGGCCAGAATGTTTAGACACTGGTTCATTAACATGACATTTAGCAGTCTGTTCTTAAATTCTCTACTAGACTGTCCTTAATTCAGAGATATTCAGGACCTATACACTGATTTGAAGAGACTTCTTGACTCATTCCTAGGTAGCTTCCCAAGTTTGTATAATGTTTGTGAAGAGTTAGCAAATGTAAAAGTTAACATTATTCACAGACGAACCGTAAGTCTTTTTACCAGGGGCTGAGACTGTTTTTATACCGTATGTTCTCTGACCTTGACAACTTCACATTCATCATGCAGTTGCTTTAAGTCTCACCCACTCTACTGCTCCAGGAGGAATTACTACAATTTCTATTTTCCCACAGAGAATTCAGAGAAGTGTGGAGTGTTGTTGCATGCAGATTTCATTTAAGCTTGGTTCAAGTGGTGCCACTCATTCATTAAGGCTACAGAGTAGTTAGAATACAGTCTGTAAACTTTGAGCAAATATTCATCTAAGTCAAGGGCTTTAGACTTTTTAATAATAATATTATTGCCGTGCAGGCTGCAAATGTCAGTACTCTTCAGTCAACTGTAAAGATACTTCCTAAAGCTATTGAATGGACGGAGTAAGGTAAAATAGTGAAGGCCATAGGATATCAGTGCCACTGCTTATGACACCTGTGCAGTAAGGCTGGTTTGTTGTAAAGCGCTGTCCTTGACTAAAGGAATTTTAGTCAAAGTAATAATCATGAGAGCTCTTCAGCAAATCGATCAAGACATTTAATTAAAAAAATCTGTCACAGTTTTTCCACCATTATTGTCTCTCTGCAGATGACTGCAGTCAATCGGGGAGATCTCTTAAAATCAAGTGTCTATTAAAGACCAAGGCATACTAGAGCTGAAATGATTAGTTGGTTCATCGATTGGTCTATTGACTGAAAATTGACTGCCAGCTATTTTGACAATCGGTTCAGCGCTTCAAGGAAATATTCCACTAAATTTTTTGGTCCCTGCTTCTTAAATTAAATTGGAGGTTTTGTTGCTTGCCTTTGTATCAAATTATTGTAATCTACATATCTCTGGGCTTTGGACAGTTGGTTGGACATGGAAATAAGGCATTTTTTAGGATGTTGCCTTGGGCCCCGTGGAATGAAAATTAGAAATTTTCACTAATTTGTGATATTTTGTTCATATATAATAGAACATTCCCCATAAAAAGATCAGCACAATGACTACTGGCAAAATATTAGCAGTAATATTTTCTATGACTACTTTGACGACAAGATCTGTAAAATTAACATCTAGGGCTGCTAATACATTCATGAAATATATTTTCTAATTATTTTCACAGGAATAAGAAAAAATACTTCTTACATACTTCTGCCTTGCTGGACTACGAGGCCACCAAAGAGTACAGCGTTACCATTGTGGCAGTAGATTCTGGCAGCCCCAGTCTGTCCAGCAACAGCTCACTGATGGTGCGAGTGGTAGACATCAATGACCATGCCCCAACCTTCGCCCAGAGTGTTGTGGAGGTCCACTTTGCTGAGAACAATTCACCTGGGGAAAGGGTAGTCACTGTGGTAGCCACGGACGCAGACAGCGGCAAGAATGCTGAGATTGCGTACTCCCTGGACCCTGCTGGTAACGGGCCATTTTACATAGATGCAGATAATGGAGATATCCGTGCCACCGGGGTTCTGGACCGTGAGCAGCGAGAGAGATATGAACTCCGGGTTATCGCCAAGGACAAGGGTACCCCCTCTCTGCAAGGCTCTGCAACTGTTGTCATTCAGGTGACAGACCGAAATGACAATGCACCAAAATTTGTTCAGGAAATCTTTACATTCTACGTGAAAGAGAACCTGCTCGCCAACAGCCCAGTTGGCATGGTCACTGTGACTGATGCTGATGAAGGCGAGAACGCAGAACTTAGTCTGTTTGTGGAGATGGATGGAGGTGACGAGAAGAAGACAGGAGAGAATGGAGAAGGAGAAGATGGCGAGAAGGAGCGTGAAGAGGTGTTTTCCATCGAAAACAACACGGGAACTATCTTCTCTTCTGCATCATTTGACCGTGAAAAGCTTTCCACCTACACCTTCCGTGTCCGGGCTGTGGATGGAGGGGAGCCTCGCAAAACTGCCACTGCCACTGTCTCGCTCTTTGTAACTGATGAAAATGACAACGCCCCTTCAATCACCTCTCCAGCCAATGAATCCTACACCCTACTTCCACCTGCAAGCAGTGCCCGCACCATCGTCAGGACTGTAACAGCTGTAGACTCAGACACCGGCCCAAATGCAGACCTTCGTTATGCTCTAGTGGGGGGAAATCCCTTCAGACTGTTTGAAATTGGCCACACCAATGGAGTGATCACCCTGGCAGAACCTCTTGAGCGGCGCCACAGAGGTCTGCATCGCTTGGTTGTCCGGGTCAATGATAGTGGAGCACCCTCTCTCTGTGCCACTGCCTTGGTCCATGTCTTCATCAACGAGAGCTTGGCCAATGCCACCCTAGTGGATGCACAGGTAATCTTTATATGTAAAGATATATATTTTTCAGCAACATCAAAAAATACATGTACCTTGAATGAATACGTCTGAAGTAGAAAAGGTAATGAAACCCTCTGTGCTATTTTGATGTGTGCAGACCTCTATTAATCCACACAGTTGGTAAATGATAACCCATAATGACAGTGATGATATTGTCCTTTGATCCATTCAAATAATGGCCACTCTGATAACACATTACAATGGAGGAGGGTGGTAATGACAACTGATTGTGGCTGTTTAAACTAAAACTGGTAAGAAGATTATTTTCTTGATAGAATGAGATAAATGCACAATTTCTACAGTCTGCATGGTGTTGCAATTTTCTGCCCATTTTTGAGGAAATAATTGTGTCTATATTTGTCCCAGATAAAGAAGCCCTCTTTTGAAGGCTATTGGCAATGCCTGCTTCTTTGTAGTTTGAATGTTCTTTGTCCAGAATGCATTCTTATAATGACTATGTGGTTAAAATAACTGTCATTATTGGAGTGGTTCTTCTTTTATGGTACATTGAACTCAGAGCTGAGAGCATTAGGTGTGTGTGTGTGTGTGTGTGTGTGTGTGTGCGTGTGTGTGTGTGTGTGTGTGTGTGTGTGAGAGAGAGAGAGAGAGAGAGAGAGAAAGAGAGAGAGAGGTAGAGAGAGCGAGTATTAAGGGTGAGTGTGTTAGAGATGTCCCAGTTCTGGCCTTTCAATACAGAGTAGGTTGAAGTATGTTCATTTGAATAGAAATTGTACTTTAGCAGTGTCTCTTCACTATATGCCTGAATATTGATGAGGTTTGGGAGTTTTCATTGTGTCAGGCAGCCCATTCTGAGCAGAACAAGTGGTCAAACTTAGAGGAAAGTAACTGAAAGCCACTATAATCTTTGAATGAATAATTTTTACGGGGAGGGAATAAAGAGAGTGTGAAATATGTGTGTACTAACACATCCGCTATTATTGAATGAATCTGTGTGATTTAGATTAGAGCTGGCTTGAAGGATCCACATTGAAGTGAAAAGGTAATTGACTAGACTCAAAGGCATTACCGAGATACCAGAAATAACATGAGTTCAAATTTAGCGTACGTTACACTGGCGGAAATCTTCCTTTCTTCTCTGCCCTCAATGTATTAATCAAACGAACTTCCCATTATGCTTTAAAAAATGTTCAACTGAGCCATAAATGTTGGCAGGTAATAATTACTAAAACTTGGTGTCTGGTGTGGGTAAAGTAATTTGTATTGACTAATAATTAAATCGCCTCAGTGGTCTTGTGGTTGCAGCGTTTGTTCTGAAACTAACAGCTTGTGGTTTTAACCCCCCCACTTGAAACTTGGTGTAGAACACATTCTCATATTTTCTCTGAGGAAAAGGTCTTCAGCTGTCAGGTCTGTGCATGTAACATGACGTAAGCAGTGCGAGCCTAAGTTAGCTCTGAGACATTTAAGAGGGAAAGAGCAGTCAGACAGATAAGAGATGCATATCTCCAAAAATGTGTCAAACACAGATTGTGTTGGTTGTCCAAAATACCATGCCATCCCGCCAACACTCGAAAAAAGGTGTTTTATTGCACCTTGTCTGTGTGAAAAAAATCAACCGAGGACTGTGATCTCAGAGGACACACCTTATTGTGCAGATGTTTGGAGGAAAAGTGTCTGTACTGATAAGTTTGCATTTTGTGGTGCCTTCCTAGTTGTTTCTACTAAAAAAATGTATGATTTCCAAGTACATAATGTAAACTTTGGCTCATTTTTCATTTTCAGTTATGTTACTATATAGCCATACTAGAGGGTAGCATAGCAACTACAATAACACTGTGCTCTGTGTGCCCTTTGAGTTCTCTGCATCCTTGTTTTTGAACGGCACTTAAAACTAAATCTTGTGTTTTGGCAGGAGAAAAACACCTTCTGTATAATGACAACCTGAGAGTTTTGACTCACCTCATATGGAGGCAACCTGGCCTCCAAAAAAAGAACGCTGTGTGTCATTGCAGTGTTGTTTTTTTTGTTACACAAAGACGCACGACTGAGCACAGATAGAAGGTGTCGTATTTGAGCGCCACCCGGTATGTAGAACACCTCATGAATGTAAGGCTTTCACTTAAGGGTAGAATGAAAAGTACAAATTGAACAATCAAGGGGGTGAGGATTAGAACAGAACACTTGGTAAGCGGTGGAACAATGGTGTTGACAGGTGGAATTAACTGCAGTGTGCCTAAATGACCGGGGCCATTGAATCGAACAATAGGGTGTAATATGTCCAAGCCCAGTATAAAAGCCGTCTTTGATTACAATATGCATAGTTTAGTTTGATTGTAGGGAGGAACTTGGCGGAGTAATTGAGTAGAAGTCATTGAAGAGAGAATACCTCCATCTCATAATGAAGTCAAACTGAGTGGTGGATGCATGCCAGATGTAATTAGGGAAGGAAAACGTCTGCTTCTGCTGCAGCACCGCGGCAGAAAATGACTCCAGTCTCTTCTATCCAACAGTACTGGGTGAACCACATGTTGGGTAATTAGCTACAATATGATACTGCAGAGTTTGAGCTCGAGAAAGAATGACTTAGAAATAGTTGTGGTAGTTTAGACATGGCTGTCATTTGGAGAACTTTGTACATGAGAAGTACACTCCATTGTGAATCTGATTAAGGCTCTTGGTGATATTTTCACATTCTTACAATTTGTGTTTCATCTCATATCAAGAGGGTTTTTTAATCTTGATATGTGGAATTTTTCCATGTCTTTAAATATGTACAGTCAGCCTTCTGTGAACATGAATAATAGCTAACAATTATCAAACTGCGGCTCTCTGTACTGTGGATGCATCGAGCTACAACTAAGATCAGGCACCTGGGTCAATAGTGTGGTCAGGGGAGAACTCCTCACCGTGGTCGCAGCATCGGCATCTGCAGTGACATGCAGATAGCAGAGTCCTTGGAGAGTGGAGCAGATAGATGGTGGTGTTAAGCCCAGCTGGAACAAAGCTCATGCAGCAGAATGGAAGATTCCACTGGGAGTTTGGGATGCATCACAGGGATGCACTCCAACACGGCGGTAGAGCTGGCTGTTGCGCTTATCCTGCTGAACACTTAACAGTCTTGCATGCACCCGCCCACGCACACGTACAGTATACACACCTGCACTTGGACGACTATACATAGCTTGCACTTAGCTTGTAACTTGACACACAGCCATACACCTTACTAATGCCTCTCTCCGTCGCATATGCCTGCATGCACACTCCCAACACACAAAAACTTGGCTGTTCTGTCACATAGTGTACACACATATGGCACTGCATCGCTATTTTCTCTCTGTGTTTTGCACACACAATACGGCAGACAGCGCGGGGATGCGCTAAGCCAGGGAGATGCCCAGCAGAATGAGAATGGAAAGGAATACTGCAGGCAAAAGAAGAACAATGGGGCTGAGGAGAGAGCGGAGCCTGGCGGAGAGGCCCTCTGCAGTAGAAGCGGAATAATGGAAAAGAAGCAAACACAACTCTGCTCAAAAACAATGAAACTTAACCCAGAGATAGATGGCGATGAAACAATGAAATATAACACAGCCCCGTTCTTAGCTCGGGGGTAACTAGAAGTGCGAGTGAATAATGTGGCTCTATATGAGAGAGTCTAATAATATGCCTCGGATAATGTAATAATCAAGTTACACAGTGCAGTTGTGTGAGCAGCACTCTCTGGAGTATTACCAATACTCCAGGTGATACTGTAGTTTTTTTATTTGGTTATTGCAAACTAGGGCGAAAGAGAAAATGACATTTTTGACAAATCATCAACAACTTATCAGTAATATGTATATAATGACTAAGTGGGTAGAGGTAAATTATAGATCAGTATGGTTAATTCAGAAAATTACATTTTACTGTAAAGCAGCCTTTAAAGGAATACTTCACCAACAAAATGACCATTTGTAAATCAGTTGGTCATGCCGTGTTACCTTGAATTCTTGAAGAAAACTCTGACTGTCTCACATGCCTCCATGGAAAATGGCGAACATATTGATTTATTGATTGATCGGGGTCCACATTAAGCAACAGCAAAACTATATCAAAACATCCATTTACAAACTTTCACACAATCCATGCAGTATAGTGCAATACTAAGGGTTTTAAGTAAAAATGCAGGTGTTTGTCAAGTATTGAGCATACTGAATAAATGGGACTTAGTGGGAGCAATAGTTTTGCTGTTGTTAACCATTGTCCTCGATCAATCAGTAACTCAATATGCAGGGTTGGGGAGTTACAGAATATAAGTAACTAAGTTATGTATTTAAAATACAAAATATGAGTCACTTAAGTCTGTTACAGTTACAGTTTTAATTGTTTGTTTGTTTTACAGATTGTTTGCATTTTTTTTTTTTTACGTGAATGTGCGAGTTGGCCATGAGCAATGCAGCGCTGCCATTTTGAGCTGAACTTTTGGCAGAGGCCTTGTTTCTATGTACTCCTGTTGCTCGATTTGAAAGCTCCGCAGTGGACGAGAAATGGCTGATTTATAAAGTTATCTACACAACACTTCCTAATTTAACTATAAAAACCTAAACAAAGTGGCATCTGGCTGTAGAGAGATCGCCAGGGGGCTGAAAGTTTCTGGCCAATGATTATCGCTAATAACAACCTGCTTTTTGTTGGCTATATAGATATCACAAATTAAATGTATTTTATGTTTTAAAACATACAAATGTAGAAAGATTCTCACGCATCTTTGAAGTGGTTACATCTCCAGTCGGGCTCACAGCTAATAGATGACCCACATGGTTTGTTTGCATGATGTAACAGAAGTGCATATTTAATGGATTCACTGTGGACAGAGAGTGACGCTTACTTGCTGTTAGGACACGATTTATGTTTCATATGAGGCACGTATTTTCCATTAACAGTTTTTTTTTTTAATAAGTGTGTGCATTGCAGCTGCCAGAGGACAATGACAAAGGAGATGTACAGCCAGGACACTTGGAAATATAAGACCCAAACAAATGAGCTCAATTTTGAAGTATTCCAAAAGTAATCCAAAGTGTTTAGAATACATTACATAGTTTGAGTAATCTAATGGATTACATTGCAAATGACATTTTAGGGCATGTATTCAGTAGTCTGTAGTGGAATGTGTTTTAAAAGTAACCCTGCCAGCACTGTTAATATGTTCACTGTTTCAAATGAAGGCATGCAAGAACAACAAAGTTTTCTTCCTGAATTCAAGGTCACACGGCATGACTAGCTGATAAACACATTGTCATTTAGTAGGCGAAGTACTCCTTTAAAACCAAGGAAGGGAAACAGTTGCGATGTTATGATATGCAAAATCTAAGATGATATCTAGTCTCATATATGATATAATAGTAAAATATTGCCCAGCCCTATAGCAAACCGTATGGGCTCAAATGGAACTTTTCTCTCTCCTCGCTCTCTGTCTCTCTCACGTTCATTCCTGCGAGTCTTATTACCCACCGTTCTTAAGGCAGCAGGGATTACACGAGTATATAATTTGCAGCCTTGACAGGCCAAAGGAATTGTCGTATGAGCTCTGAGACGAGGTGTCAGGGCTGCAGAATGAGTAGTCTCGCTAACGGACAGCTTACACAATGTGTGGGCTTGTGTCAGAGCATTCATACATTTGTGTGTGTGTGTGTGTGTGTGTGTGTGTGTGTGTGTGTGTGTGTGTGTGTGTGTGTGTGCGTGTGTGTGCGTGTGTGTATTTTGTCAGGTCTCTGCGTAATGATTCTCCCAACATAGTTGCTATGTATTGATTAGCTATATTCAGATTCATGGCCCTGCCCCATATTACCACCACGGCTCTGCAGACCAGAACTCCACAGCCTCATTGTCTCCTGTAGAGCAAGACTCCATAACCAGTAATGGCTGTGTTTGTGTTTCAGCATAACCCACTTTCTTGTAATGATCCTTTTATTAGTGTACAAGCTCAGAGCATGTCTGTGTGTGTATGTGTGTGTGTGTGTGCTCTCAGCCATGTATATGTGCTCATAACAGGTTATTGTTTGTCTCCTCTATCTTCAACCCAAATACAACATATTTTATAAGTGTTATATAAATTGGTTTAAACAGACCATTGTGGATTTGCCTTTCGTCAGATAAAACTATTATGCTAACAGAACAACAAACTCAAGACCCTAAACGGAAGAGAGAAAATGTCTCTAAAATTATTCCGTAGAGCGCACACATTCACAGTAGCCCTCTATCTGTCTATCCACCCAATTCTCAGTGCAAAAAATTGTGATAGCAAATCCTCAACAAATCCACGCCTACGCTATCTTTTACAATAGGGACATTGTTCATTGATGAGACAGTAGATGTGTTTGTGTTCTGGGGATACAGTTGTAGCATGTCTTCTGCCTTTATTTGCACATTTATTGACTGTTTCTCCTACTTTCCCTCTTCTAACTGTTTCTGACCTTAGGTTTTCCTTTTATTCTTTTAATCAGCTTTAAACAGCATAATCCCAGGCATTTCCTGCACCAGTGCAGATGATGTGAGATCACAAATGGAGAATTACGACTTGAAATGCTGCAACTGAGAAGCAAGAGCAATTATATATTTAGTGACATTCTATGTGTCTGGGAATAATAGAGGAGCTCCCCCACTAAAAGACGGTGATGAGTTTAATTAAATGGAAGATGCTGTTTGATGTGTCTTTGTGGCTCACACCCAGTGTGTCATCTTTTACAGATGCTGCTTTGGACTTTTTTCCTCATTGTCTCTTCTTGTTTCTTTCCCTCCTTTACTTGGCATCTCTCCCTCTCTTTTTTGTCTCCTCTCTACCTTTCACCCCAGGTGGCCCGCAGTCTGATTGCTCCGCTGTCACTGGACATTGCAGGGGACCCAGACAGCGAGCGTGCACTAGGGAAACAACGCCTCAGTGTAGCTATCGGTGTCCTGGCGGGAGCCGCAGCGGTCATCCTGGTTATCCTCCTTGTAGTCACAGCTCGGCAGTGTGGTGCTCAAGGCAAGAATGGCTATGAGGCCGGTAAGAAGGAGCCAGAGGAGGATTTCTTCAGTCCCCCGGGGGCTCAGCCACAGGCCGGCCGCAGCAGGGGCTCAGACCGCGGACGCAAACCTCGACGGGACAAACGAAATGGAAGTGGTGGCGGTGCAGCTGCAGGAGGAGGGAAGGCGGACAGATCGCTTTACAGCGGTATTGTCACGGTCAACGGGCTGCGACGCCATGCCAATGATGATGATGAGGAGGATTTGAGCAGTGCTAGTGAGCGCTTGGCAGCCCGCTACTGTGCAATGGACGGTGACCCTGGCAGCCCACGGATGGGCGGCGGCAGGAGGCACCAGTCGAGCCCAGATCTGGCCAGGCACTACAAATCCAGTTCACCTCTCCCCGCAGTCAATCTACAGCCACACTCCCCTCCAGCTGAGGGAAAGAAGCACCAGGCGGTCCAGGACCTGCCTCCCTCCAACACGTTTGTGGGCAGTGGGGGTTGTGTGGGGAGCGCCGGCTCCAGCAGCTGCAGTAGCGGGGGCAGTGGTAATGCAGATGCCATGTCCCTGGGATCTGACCAGTGCTCAGAGTATGGCTGCCAGACTGGGAACAAGTACAGCAAACAGGTAGGAGCTCTGGGAAGGGACTGGGATGACTTACTTTCTGTGGATCCTCAATTTTTATCCCTCCACGCTAGTGATAACCTTTGCCAGAGGCATTATGTTTTTGGGCTGTCCAATCATCTGTATGTATATCCATCCATTTGTCTCATTCTCGTGAATACGATATCTCGAGAAGGTCTTTCTTCAAATTTGGCACAAACATCCACTTGAAGTTCAAGGATGAACTGATTTGAATTTGTTGATCAAAGGTCAAGGTCACTGTGACCTCACAAAACATGTTTTTGGCCATATCTCAAGAATTTGCTCGCTAAGTATGACACAATTTCACACAAATATCTAATAGGATACAAGGATGAAGTGATGACATTCTATATTCAAAAGGTCAAAGGTCAACTGCATTGTGACATCATACTGTTCTGCAAAAAAACACTTTTCTGGCCATTACCCAACATCGTATCTCAGGAACAGAAGGGGAGACATTTGGTCAGGTACTGAATTGGTGACACTAATCTCTGTGCCCACGCTGAAACTGCAGTGATTGTTTAGATCTTCTGTGCTGCCAGGAGGGAGCATCCGTGTTTTTCACAGACATGGATGTAAAAACTGTAACTGCAAATTAAGTGGTTTTTAGAGGCATACAACCACATGAGGGTAACTCTAGTTTTTGTTTGCTCTGTCCTCTTTATTTAAATCTATCTTTAAAAAATCTCAGTCAGCTCTTTGTGACACTTTGTCCGCTCTCTGACTCCTGATCTCTGTCTCCTCCTCCTCCTTCCCAGCTTCTTTTCGCACATCTGCTGACATACTCTTCCGCACGCCCCGTCGCTAACGTCTAAACACCATTTTATCTCCACAAAATAGCTGACAGTGTGTGCGCACACACGCCCGCACGCACACTCGTGTGTCTTTGTCAGCATCCTAAGCCTGTGAGCAGTGTGACGGTACCCTGCTGTCAGAGTGTGTGTGTGCTCCGTGTCAAACATCAGCCCACTGTTTAGCAAGATCTAATGCAGGGGACATGAGTCAACCCCCTACTGTAGGCGAACAATATGTGAATGTGCATCTGTGTATACATGCATGACTGCGTGCGTGCGTGTGTGTTTGTAACACATGTTTACCGTGCGTGTAAACCCCTGAGGAGTTCAGTTGGAGTAAGGACACGGAGGGAGTGGGCGAATAGTTGCCTCCAACAGGGTAATTGGTCATTTTGTGTTTCAGTTTCCCTTGTCAAGCTGTTATCTTTCTTTCATTTAGCATATATGTTTATTCCATAAACAATATTAGTTGCACAGATAATGGATGCGCTGGCTTTAGTGTTTGCTCGAGAAGCTTCAGTTAAAAGCCANCTTTCATTTAGCATATATGTTTATTCCATAAACAATATTAGTTGCACAGATAATGGATGCGCTGGCTTTAGTGTTTGCTCGAGAAGCTTCAGTTAAAAGCCAGCCTGCTGACAAATAAATACTGCATAGAGACGGTCACTCACCCCTCCACCCACGCGCACATACTAATACTCACACACACACACACACACACACACACACACACACACAGGCACCATCTATCATCTTGGACACACTGACACAGCAGGGTCTCCCTAGTCCATGGCGAGTGCTCCCAGGAGTGATGTTTGAGTGACAGCTAACCCTTCTTAAAGGGGCGGCGTCTCATTTCCGTGATGGACAGCTCTACATTTATCCTCCCCGTGGTGAAAAAGTGCTGATGTGGTCATTAAAAAGGAAGGAGAGGAGCTTCTTAGGCTAATCAATTCATACATGGGCTCTCTGATCCCGCTCAACACACACACACACACACACACACACACACACACACACACACACACACGGGAACGCGCACGCACACACACACTCCAGAGGTTAATCCATTACGGAGTCAATCCTCTTAATCTGCCGTTCCCAGGGAAAGAAAATGCTTACTGGGAGAGTTTGGTGTTCATGCTTACGTGCACTCAAAACATGCCAGCACACATACGGAGACACGTAGACCCACGAACTGACAGCGTAATGAATTATTGATCGTATGGAGTAATTAACTCCTCTGCTGCAGTTGAGTGTGCCCCCCCGCCCTACCCCACCCCCCCCCCGCCCCTTTTAAAAAAATATCCAGCAGCTAGTGGTTTCACACACAGGTCTGTGTGTGTGTACGTCTGCGTGTGTGTCTAAGACTTTGGGCGCTCGTGTGTGGCTGCGTTCACGTACGTGTCAGAATTTGTTAACTCGAACAGTTTGGCGACACGAGCCGGTTTGTGTTGGTGGGTGCCTGTCACTGCGCTCGAGGGACTGCTTATTTCATGAAGACATATGCATTTTATATGTGAGTGCAAGTGAGAGATAGACTCAGGGAGTAATAGGTGGCGAGTATGTGCCAAATGTAGGAACTGGGGCGCTGACAGAATTTAGAATAGCATTAGATCAGGAGTGGGAGAGAATTATAGGAGGTTAGGAGGGGAGGAAGATGGAGTAAACGAGATGGGGAAGGGGGGGAGACTTTGAATTTCAAAGCTACTTTACTGGGTCAGTGAAAACTCTAAAAACTGTTTATCTGAAGTCAGCACATCATCAGACCAACTAGGGTGCTCCAAATAGGGAAAAAACGAACGCAAAAAACAGCAAATAATAAAAACTGGGCGTCATGGGTGAAGAGCAAGATTGCATCAAAGAGGCAACAACATGATAAAAAAAAGCTCAGTCAACAGTGTTGGGCATTTTTTAAATCAAAGTTCTTCACCAAGGAAAGTGAGAGGAGAGGGAAGAGGAGGAATATCAATATCAGTGGGAATGAATGAATACAAAAATGAACAGGGGAAAAAGGAGAAGTGTGTGAAAGAGTGTGTACTCAAGAGAGCATGGCGGCAGGATGGAGAGATAGAGGTTAGCTGAATGGGTAGAGAGGGGTAAAGATATGTGCAGTGGAGAGAGGGGCAGTAATAGAGTAAAAGGGAGTGTGAGCCAATAAAAAGAAAGAAGAGCAGTGTGTGTGTGTGTGTGTGTGTGTGTGTGTGTGTGTGTGTGTGTGTGTTTTGCATTTTGATAAGGGATAGGTATCATCTGATATTAGTGCAAGTATCATATCCGAGTTTCAGTATGACTAACAAAATTATTCTTCTTTTTTAGAAACCTTATGCCTGCCATACATTAGAAGGTTTTGAAAAGACTTTCAAAGACACCCTTTCACATCTAAAGAAAATGAGATTTTGCAAAAAATGGGGATCTTGCAGGATCACTTTTTGCAAGACTACAACTAGATTCCTTTTGAGATTATTTCCCATCCTGCTCTTAGTGGAAAACGTAACGCCAAACCCCCTTTAAGAAATGGCATTTGAACAATTTACTATGTTTCCACAAAAGCACCTAACTCCAGAAACACAAGATAAAAGGCGTCATATGTCGACAGTTTTCTCATCAATTCAGCATCAAAGTGATCACACACTCGCTCAACTCAAAACCAGCCCCTGTTGGTTAGCTGCACTATTTCAGTGGAGGGTAGACCATGGGAATGAGAGGCAAGTCATTTCAAAGATTAAGATTTCTCATTAAAAATAAGTGCTGGTTGGTGGATCAGATCACGCACTCTTGTTCACTTGTTCACTCCACAACTAGTTTCTCCTCCTTCTCCACAGTCCACGAGAACCGAGACTTGTTCACATTCTTGCTCCTTTCCTCTTGTTTAGTGCTGGAGAGAGCGAAGCTATTGGTTGTTTGTGTCATTGAACTGCAGTATTTGCATGAGCCAAGACTAAAAACTTGCAATCTTATTTGACATGCTTGATTTTCTCAGAACGTCAAAGTGAGAAAAAAGACTGACTTCACACAGCTTGGATTCATTGATGGATTCCTGGAAGGGCCTACTGGGCACAGACCAAGGGGCTTAAAGTGTCAGGTCCCCGCCCTGGCCTCCAACTGCAAAATGTCACTCAAATTAACATGTATTGACCAGGAAGAGACTAAAAATTATCACAAAGAGACACAAATACACCACAAAGAGATACAAAGAAACTGCAGAGACACAAAATACGTACAAAAATGGGAAAAACAACCACAAACAGACACAACACAACTACAAAAAGATGCTAAACAGCCACAAGGACACACAATATGACAACAAAGTGAAACAAAACCACCAAAAACATACACAAAATTACCTCAGAGAGCCCCAAATGACTATGAAAAGTCACAAAACAATCACAAGGGAACAAAAATGACTACAAAGAAACACAAAACACCAAAAAAGACCAGAATATTTTCTCAAAGAGGCACAAAACATCACAAAGAGACACAAAATGACCATAAAAAATTGCAAAACCACCACAGAGTCTGTGTGTCTTGCTCCTGTATAGGAGAGGTGTTTGAGCCCTTTGCATATCTGTGCCCAGGGGCCCACTGTCTCATATTTCACCTATGCTTGAAGTGAGTTTTATGACCACCTTACATCAAATGATCGAGATCACAGAGAGCGCACAGCATCTGAGGTTAAACTCTAATGATTTTATCCCAACCTTGTAGATTTGTCTGCAAAAATCATTTCTTTAATTCAATGTATATTTGATAGGGGCACATACAATATGCACAGAGAATTGTGTGACAGTTATGCAATGCATTACTTTGTTTCTCTACAAAAAAAACCTTTTTGTTTCATTCCATAAAAGAAGCTAAAGTTCTTGAAGTTAAATAAAGTCTAGAATGAGCAAAACTGTGACTCAAAACAGTAAATGTTCAATACAAATAATGACTAAACAAGTCAATTTATACCTGAATGAACCTTCTAAGGGTCCACAAAATCAGGCTGTCATTCATTGTCTACGAAGCAGCTCCAAACTTTATACCAGTGTTCCTCAACTTATGGCCCATGGGCCAAATCTGGCCTGCAACAAGGTGTCGAGTGGCCCACTGACCATTTTCTAATTCATAATGAAAATCATAATGAAAATTTGTTTGTAATGTGAATGTAAATAAGGTGCCAGAGCGCATTTAAAACATGAAAATAGAACTTGTTTATTAAGTAAAAGTACCAGGGGAGGATTCCCCCCAGACCCCCTGACAGAGGTTGAATGTCCTTAAATCCTTAAAACGCCCCTGCGTACACCTGACCTTTGCATGGCTGCTGCATCTAGCTGCACGGGGTTGGCTCGACTGGATTTGCCTCTTGGCAAAAACGAGTTAGGGCAGCAAATATCAAAAGGTTGAACACAGGAATGTTGTTTATTATATGTACTGATAAATCATTTTCATGGTTGTTTGTTAACTGGCCCCTGGTCGTCTTTTATTTTGCAATCGTGGCCCCCCAGAAAAGTAAGTTGAGTATCCCTGCTAATATATCACAGGTTTGAGACTTCTCTGGTTTCCGGCTTTGAGAGCAAGTAGCTAATGTTCACAAACATTAATTGACTTTTCCATGGTCATGGAAGTAACATATTGGAATTCCTAATTTGGCTGAAAAGAAGCCTACGTTGTCAAAAGTCAAGTATTGTCTAATTGTAAGAGGAAAAATAAAGTCTAAAATAAAAATAACTGTAATTTAAAACAGTAGATGTTCAAAAAAATGATGAGTAAACAAGCCTACAAACATTTGCTACTTGACTGTTTTTGATACTCAGTGCCCCAGACACATTTCGGTCGGCACCAGAGAGTATCGAGGTTCGATACCCGGCCCTGATGCTGATGGAGGAAGTGTAAAGGAGAAGGTTGGAGTACGTGCTTCCAAGTGAGGAGAGGCAGGGAGAGCGAGAGAGAGAGAGGTCTGGTTTGGGAAGCAGCCAGAGAGTGAGAGTGGACTGCTGAGATGTGGGTCATCAGGATACCCGTTGGCATCAGGACACATTAATGATCACAGCAGTCACATGGCACTGCAGTCAATATGGGCAAAGTGGCCTCGTTCTACCCTCTAACCGCTACCACACACACACACACATAACTCACACTCCACCACAAAACTGTTTTTTTCCCTGTCTGCTGTCCTCAATCAACCACAACAAAGGTCATAGTGGCTGTTTGATCTCAGCAGGTCTCTTTCACTTTTCTCAGGTTTGGATCGTTTTCTTTTTTTATTACAGCGAGTCTCGATTTGCACTTCGCACCGTCCTTTTCTTTGCTTTTCACCTCCCCGTTTGACTCTCACCCTTTTGTTCCTTTTCTACAGTTATCCCTGCTTTCTTTGCCATATGCGTGGTCATAAATCTAAACACCCAACCGCTGCTACCTCTGCGTCTTCCATGCGCCACACTGACCTCTGAGAATAAATCGACTCAGCGTTTTCACTAGTGCGACTTCTTCTTTTACTGTAGTGAGCACTTTCTCTCCCTGGACCCAGCGTGTGTGTGGGGGCGGGTGAGAGAGTGCGGTGCCACGAAGGCTGAATCGAACCAGACGCACACACACACACACACACATACACACACACACACACACACACAGATCCAAAGCCTAATCAATGCACCGTTAACAAGGCCAAGACTGCAGCACAAACAGGTGGGTTGACAGCACAGTTTTTTTTTTTTGTGCATTGCACAGTTTCACAACGCTTTGTCAAGGTCAGCATTGGGCTCTCACGACACGGGGTGCCACAGCATTTCGACACAGCAAGGACAAGCTATGGAGATGACTTTGTGGCGAATAGGACTCATCCGGCCGGTTTCGTCCATCTAATTGGACTGTATGGACGGGCGCTGGCGGAGAGATTAGGTCTACTGGATTATAAAATTGAAAAGCAGCTTTTCATTTCAACGAAATCCCTCCAGGATTAAATATGATGAGCGTCTGTCATAGACTCACACTCACCCCTCCGCGCAGTCGGGCTCACCACATGAACGCATCCACTCGTACACCTCCTGTGATCACATGCAGCGTGCATTAGGGTCACAGGGGTGAAGGCACTGTCAACCAGAAACAAAACAGAAACACACACCAAACTCACCCCTCCCTCCTTCTCTCGGTTACACGCACACACACTGTAATCGACCCGTGACCCCTGTCATGGTGATACCAAAGCACTGATGTATTTATTAAAAGCCACCGCGAGTTCAGGTCGTGCTGCCGACCATATGCTCACGGGGTAAGTAGGTGGGGAGGTGAGGAGGTGGGGGTAAGCGAGAGGTGAGAAGGACGAGGTAACCAAAGCGGGGATCACCCGACGAGCCAGACTGAAAACTGATCTACTGACCTGGAGACAAAGAAGGAAGGGGAGGGGGCAGGGAGGAGGTGAGAGTCAGTGGGCATCGGGGAGGGAACATGAGCCAGAGAGAGCGAGTGAGCGAGGTACAGATGATGAGAGGAGACGAAGAAAGGTTCAAACATTACGGGAAAATGGAGACAGATGTGTGTTTGTGTTAGATGCTCTGCTTGTGGAGATGGAACACATGCTTACCCTGTAAATATTGATTTTCCACTTGACCAGGATTGTATGGAGGCCTTAAAAATAGCTGTGTTTAAAGGTGCAGATCAGTTCCATAAACAAATCATCAAACATTAGTGCCATTTACTCAGGGTCTTTTTTGTCTTAAAGGTATACAATGCAGGAATTGTTGATTATTGTTTATTAACAGTCTCAAAAGCCAACTCCAGATTCGCTCTCATGAATCAAGCTTTGTACGCGTTTTGCCTTACTATATTTGTTTTATCCGACGCTGTGTCTGTGATTCTCGTAACTCCCCTTTGGATATGTTCTGCTTATGGTCTGGCACCTGGTTGCTACCTTTAAATGAAGTCCCAACCTCACTTGAGTGCTGTGCCCAGGAACTTTCTGACCACAGCAAAATAAGAATAGAATAAGACAGTACAGGCAGAGGGTTCTCTGCAGACAAATACACCGCCACACACTTCTCGTGGGTCATAAGTGATGATTGAGAGGGATTACTTTTGTATATGCATTGTTTTATAGAAAAATCCAGCGTAGCATACCATTAAACTTGAGCCAAGATTATTAAATCACTTTGAATGATCTGTCATCCTGCAGCACTATGCTGCAAAAAGCAGCTGGTGCAAAAAAACAAAGAAAAAAACCCATTCTGGTATCTGACCACAAGTCATGTTGCCCTTTGTTGCAGCTTTTGGCTTTATATATCCTCTCTGGCAGTCACAAAGATCTTAACTTTAACAAAGTTTTTAATGAGAAATTTTAGAGAAAAAAATGCATTCATGTTGCTATGGTTACCAAATAATCTTTGGTAACTGTGTCGGAGAGGGATAATTGCTCATTTGCTAGGATCAGCAGATAAACAAATCCTGTAAATCTGTTTAGTTAAGCTTTTTAATATTTATATTGATGTCACATACTGTATCCTCAGCCACAGCATCTGTGAATGAACCGTGTTTCATTATGGTTCAAGTTAACTTCATAGATGTCCACTGGTTTGGTCTGCACTGAAAGTCAAATGATGGTGTTCAGTAGAAATGCCATGATTTCAATTTTAAGCCAGAAACTGACTGAAATGAGCCTAGCTCACTGGTAGCCTGCAGCTGCACTCCACACCATACACACTATACACCTGAAGTTAGTGATGTGCCAACATGCACTCTGAGTTATAGAGAAGGTTGACAGAAAAACTACAGTTTGTAGACTATGCTAATGAAGTGAAAGTGATCTAATTGCTTATTTTCAAGTGAAGAAACACAGGCTGTTGTTGCAAAGTACCCTTTGGCCATCACTGGCTCTTCTATTTGTACCCAACTGACTGGTGAAATAAGTTTGCCTGGTTACAGACCTTTGAATCCGCCCACTCCACTGAGCCCAAGCAGATTGTTTCTTCCTGCGTTGTGACTAGATATAATAAAAACAACTAAATAGTGCTGCAAGGGAACTCCATTAGCCAATCAGTGCCACCTATTGGACTAACTTTGTTGTTAAGTTGTTGTTAAAAGTTGTCAAGTGGTGAGCAAGAGCCAGTGAAGAGTAATAAAAGCAATAGCCAGTGCTATTGACAAGATAAACGCTGCCATCAAGGCTGTTCTAAATCAACATTTTCCTCTCAAAGTTGCCCGACATCATAGTTTGTTTTACTTCACTCTACTTCAATCTTAAAACTCTGGCAAAACCGCTATGTTGGCATGGCTACACATCAGTGTGGACTCAAAATGACATTAGATTCAGGGGAATATGTTGGTCTCTAGTGATTGGTTAGGGAAAATTGAATCCCTCTCTCCCATGGAAATTAGCTCAATGTCAAACTGAAGATGGAAATGGAGTATTGACAGTTCTGTCTGATATCAGGCAAGAAATAAGTTACTGTTTTAAGTCAGTTATTAAAATTTGACCATATGACCTTAATGTGGTACATTCCGAAAAATATGGCATAAAACCAATGATCTGCTGATCTTAACAAATTGATCTTGTGTGACAATGATATAGCCCCCAGTGCTGAAAAAAAGTCAAATCAAGCAGTGACCTCGAAATCGAAAGGCAAACTGAATCATGGATTTGGAGAATCTTGACACAGTAGATAGTGTAAAAAGCCCAAAAACTTCCAGCGCACACCAGAATATCAGGATTGACAGGAGAGGAGGGGGATGTGCCAGGAGGGGTGAAAGTTGAGCCACTTTCACCCCTCCTGGCACACCCCCCTCCCCTCCTCTCCCTGTGTAGACAGGAATGCTTGAGTAGATATTGTAGATTGTGGTATAACCTTTGTAACTTCTGGAGTATCTCCTCTTTTGTTCATATCTCTTATATTGGCCCACTTGTTTTTGATATGTATTTCTAAAAAAAATCTGACTATTTGACTATTTATACTGTACTCACTCTCCCCTGTTTGTATGAGTTGGTACAGCCAGATTATGTATTTTGCATTTATATCTCATTGTTGCAATGGGTCTTAACAAGTATGTAAAAACATTTTTTCTTCCTTTTTGATCTATACTATGTATATGGTTCACACTCTACCTCAAAATTAGAGTTGAGACTTGTCAGATGATGAACTGTGCAATTGTAAAGTATTTTCTTGTATCACTGTTTTGATATCTATTTCTATTTATATTGTATGCACTCTCCCTTTAATATTACAGCTAGGTTATGTATTTTGTATTTGTTTCTCATTGATTGATTGATTGATTGTCTGGTTGTTACTTGCCCTGACTATTTAAGCACACACCTGATGACAATCAAGAGCGAATCTGATGAAGCAACATGCGAAACGCGTTGTTCGCTCCTTTTGTTTTTAAAAATTTTTGAATAAACTCTGTGTCAATCCTGATATTCTGGTGTGCGCTGGAAGTTTTTGGGCTTTTGACTGTGATTTGTCCTGCACCAGCTGGCACCTAGAAGAAGCACTGCGCTGCTGTGCACAGGGATTTACTAGTTTTTTTACAGTAGATAGTGTTTTTTGCTGTTCTTCGTGACAGATTTTACAATCAGGGCATACAGTTATTTCTACACAAAGCTCAGCATTTATCAATGTGGATACGCGCAACATAGCAGAGGCTACGATCAAATCTCAAGTCAGGTCTCAACTTGTGTACTCAAATTTGAGTCAGCATGGACTGGTGGTGCAGCAAAGTGAATCTGGCTGAACTGGAGAATTGTTATTAGACCATATTCTGATGAGCATCTTAGTATTTGCAGCCACGTATTCATCACTTTAAAATATATAACCGCGGCATGAACACGTGCTCTCTGTTACAGCTCACAGTTGCCTGGTTCTGTGGGACTGGCTCCAGGCTGACCGAAGGCTGACCACCACTGATGCCCGTCTCTAATTTATTCATTCATTTATCATAAACACTTATCATGTTGGGGGTCGCAGGGGGCTGGAGCCTATCCCAGCTGACATTGGGCAAGAGTCAGGGTGCACACTACACAGGTTGCCAGACTATCACAGGACTGACACATGGAGACACTCACATTCACACCTACGGCCAATTTAGAGTCACAAATTCACCTAGTAAGCTGCATGTCTTTGGACTGTGGGAGGAAGCTGGAGAACCTTGAGAAAACCCACTGTGACACATGGAGAACATGCAAACTCCGCACAGAACTCCCCCACCCCAGATTCGAACCAGGAACCCTCTTGCTGTGAATGACAATAGTAACCACTGCACCACGGTGCTGCCATATCATTAATCTTTAAAACATCATTAAAGAGAAAAAAATAAACCCTGCAGCAGTATTATTCAAAGACTAGTGGGCTGTAGTCCAGCCTGTGTCTCCTCCACTACCTGTTGTGCCTGAAATGAAGCAAATCCAATACATGCAGTCACGTGCTCCATGGTGTGGGTCAGTTATGAGATTTTCTATGAATATTATAACAATAGCAATATTATATAATAAATAGGCCAATATTAGTAATCCATGTAGGTTAGTACATATCAATGATGTATAAATGAAATATTCCAACCTCAGCTGGAGTTTGATAGTCCACTGCGACACTGTTGACCACAGCAGTGATTTCATTCCATACTGCGTTATTTCGACTTCTGTTGATGCCACTTTACAGGCTGCCAAACAGAACCAATTAGTTAAACTGGACTTGGGAAGTCAGCGCTTCCATTTCTAGCTTCTTGGCCGTATTACATCTCTCTATGTCGTAAACTCTTGGGGCGAGGCCTTTAAACCTAGAATATATTGGGAAAGGATATGTTAATGACATGTTGTTATCAGCCCGCATGTTGATCAATGCCCGACCATTCCTACGCTGTGATTGGCAAGATGAGAATGTTTCATGAATCACACATGAACTTTATCCTAAGATGATTTCTCTGCTCAGATCTACGTTGGTTCATTCATTAGATTGATAAATGAGGGCCGTTGTGTATTGGGCTGCTTTCAAGATCTTTCCGATTGAACAGAGGTGCCGGGGGTGAGTGTGGAAGGTGACGAGGGACTGCAGCTACTGTTGCTCTGCTGACGTGCTGCATTCACTATGCAGCCAGAGTAGACGAGGCATAAGTTCAACTGTCGTCAAAAATTATATTTTGGTCACCCTCTCTTTAAAGCTTTTGGGTGTTCATAATGGAATTCAGGTTAAGGTAAGGGGAGGCATGTAGCGGCGAGGGCTGAGGTTAGTTTTAAGAGTCATGAAATGAAAGTCAGTGCAAAATCAGAAATGTATTAAATCAAAGATGTGTGTGGGTGTGTTTCTATGTGTGTGAGCTCAGGACAAAGACAGACAAAGCGAGAGGAGAATCAGAGGGAGTGAGATTGCGGTAGGCAGAGGGAGAGAAATTGTCTGTTTCCTCACACATCAAGGTCACCCAAAGCTGGAATGTGATTGGAAGTCCCCTGTCTGTCTTGGCTGTTTACCACACAAGATAATACAGACTGGCTGTTCAGCTGATAATGTTTCTGTGTTAACAACTCCTCCCTTCAGCTTTTGTTTCAAGCTCTCTGTGAAATGGCAGGAATGTGGGAATGTCATTCTGACACGCACGCTACGCAGACAAGCCGAGGCAGGGACGCGCACAGCAGACGCTGTCAGACGTGTGATTTTAACACACACAGACGTGCCCAGTGAAACACGCTCTTGTGTGTACATAATAGCACATAATTACACACCCTCCCAGATCCTTATGCATATACACTTTTCACCGCGAGCAGACGAACTCCGATAAGAATATGATGACACATGAGCAGAGAGGAAAGTTTTCCGGCTCTTACATCAGTTTCTTCTTCCATTCCCTCTGGATCGAATCACATGCACAAACCCGGGCACACTCTGTCTCCTAGAATCACACACATCCGTAGAGGCTTGCAAACACACTAACTCTTAACTCTGACACACACACACACACACACACACTCGAACACACACAAAGACCTACATAGCAAGCCCCTCGCTGAGATGCTTCCTTTTATTTGCTTCTTGAAGACTCTGCTCTGTATTGAACAGCTCTGCATTCAGCTCATCTGCCTTCCAGCATTACCTTAATGGCTGTCTGTGGGTTGAGCAATTTTACCCAATATTGCTAAACAAAAGCTCTCTTTCTCGCACTAGACAGGGATTCAAGACAGCTTAGTAGCCCTGTGACTGGCTTTATCCACCTACACAAAAGAATCTTCAGTGCATTAAGTGGCATTGAGCCGGGTTGAATTAAATTGACTTGAATGGATTTTGAATTGAACTGAATTGGACTCAGCCCAACTCAGCTCAATTAAATAATTCAAATTGTGTGGAATCAAGTCAGATTGAGTTAACTCAAATTGAATCAAACTGAAGTGAAGCGAAGTGAAGTGAGGTGGAGTGAATTGGTTTACCTTGCCAGCAGATGCTGCAGGTATCAGCGCACAGGGCAGTATGGGAATGATTATTATTGTGGATTCATTTTGTTAAAGATTTGCTGAAAACAAAGTTTTGCACTTGTAATCTTAGTTTTATATGCTTGTACATTTAAGTTCATTGCTGTAAACTGTGCTCTGACAGTTTACATATTCAGGTCTGTGCCTGCAGCTTCATTTTTTTGAAGCCTGAGCATTAAGGTTTCTGTCAGTAAACTTGTGAGTTTGTGCAGCCGCCTCTATGGCTTCAAGCTTAATCTTACAAGCTGCGCTGTAAAAAATTACACAAGTGCTCTGTCCACCACTAAAGGGCTCTGCATGCCTGAAGCAAACTGGGTTGTACAATGTCTTGGTCGACTACGTCTAAAGTCCAAATCGTTTACACTGTACCAGGCTGTATACCACTGTCTCACAGAATCCTCTCCAAGAACTCTTTATGAAGCTACACACTGAATCTTAAAATATAGATAAGTGTGCACATTTTCCGAAAGTCTCTCCTCAAAGGAGACAGAATTCAGCTTGACAGAGAAGTTCAAACTAGAGGTCCCCATGTGTCCAAAATGACGGATCCAAACCCAAATCTGTTTTGAGATCTGGTTGGGGCAGATGATTTAAAAATATATAAAACCCAACCTGTTGGTGCCCAATATATATAAGCATGTCCAAGGTGAGAGAGACCCAGGACCTGGACGGGTCTCAAATCTTCGTACTATTTTATGGAATGGACAAAGCAGATGCCGTTCTCTTTGTTGTAGTGACCTTCACCTGCCCGATGACCAGTTTGCAATAGTTCTAAGCAGCTTAGATTGCATATAAGTATGCATGTTTAAACGTTTAAACGTAAACATGTTTAAAGAGACATGCTACACATTGTTAGATTGGGTAAATTGTCCATTTGTCCAGTTCATATTACAGAATCTATGAGCACCAAAGTATAATCCATGCAGATTTACTGACGGCATGGAAAACAGAAGAGACAGGAAAAACAGTAGTGACGTCCTCCGTTTTAAGTGCTTATAAAGTCAGAGTACTGTATGTGTCCATTCCTCAATTATTTATATTCCTTTTGTCCGTTAAGGGTCCACCGATCAAAAATTCAAGGATTTTTCTACAAGTTGTGAATATTGTCGGGCTCACTATCTTTCCTCCATTCTGCCTCCAAATTTTTATTTTTTTTTGGTCACCTTACTTTTGCTCTTCTAATCTGATCTTAAGTCAGTTTAATCATCACACACATTAACACACACAGCGCTAATGTGTTTCCCTCTTGTTCAGCACTGATCACAGGTTTTCTTAGATTCACTCAGGTATTAGACACAATGATAAACAGACCCAGGACCTGCAGTAATGGACCCTACCCAGATCTGATTAACCATAATAAAACATCGATCTTAACCCATACAGGTCCTGGGTCTGGTCTTGGTCCCAAGGGTGCAGGTAGACCCATGAAGACCTCTAGTTCAAACCCTGCCTTAGATTTTGATTTACACATACCTGACTTATCATTACGTACAGTGGGCATGACTGTCAGGTTGTCTGCCTTGAAAGTTACAAAACAACAATCCAATTAGCACTTAATTTTACAGTTAGCATACTGAGGCGTTGATTACCTCCACCAAGGAGGTTTTGTTTTCAGTTTGGTTTGTCTGTTTGTCAGCAGTCTTCCAAAAAAACCTCTTGGCTCCATTTCCATAAAACTTGGGGAGAGGCTGAAGCATTGGCTAAGGGATAATCTTATACATTTTAGAGTGGATCTGACTACGTAAATTATTTTTCACTTTTGTTAACATTGTGATATAGGGCATTTGGCCCATATAAGTCCCTCTTTTATAGGGTTTATACACAAGGGATCCCTTCAGGATGATTCAAGACCTGCGTCACCCTGTCAGGGTTCATTCCATAATAACCTAATAATAAGGACTCAGCAAAGCTTTATAATAAGATAGGTACATCACATTTAAGGTTTTTATGCCTCTGCACTGGTAATAGCCGTGGCTGGAGGCATTATGTTTTCGGATTATCTGTACATACGTACGGGTATATGTACATACTCTGTCCATCTGTCCATCCCATTCTTGTGAATGTTGTATCTCAGGGACACCTTGAGGAAATGTTTTTAAATTTGGCACAAATGTCCACTTGGACTCAAGAATGAATTGATTAGATTGTGGTAGCCAAAGGTCAAGGTCACTGTGACCCTGCATCCGTCTCATTCCCCTGATTTGATATCAAAAGAACACCTTAAGGGAATTTCTTCATATTTGGCACAAATGTTTTGTTGGTTTGGTCAAAGGCCAAGGTCACTGTGACCTCACAAAACATGTTTTTGACCAAAACTCAAGAATTTATACGCAAACTATGACAAAGGTTCACATAAGTGTCCATTAGGATAAAATTATAAAATGATGGTGTTTTATATCCGAAAGGTCAAAGGTCAACTTCACTGTGACATCATGATGCTCTTCAAAAACACTTTTCTGGCAATTATTCAACATCATATCATATCCATGTTTCATGCTCCAACCACACGCTACAAAGAGTCTGTGAAGCAGGTTTAAAAGAAATCGCTTTGCTCTGCCTACGAATAGCACAGTGTCCTGTTCCAGACTCAGGGGGTGGAGAGGGATGGCAGGTTAACAAAGGGGATGCATTTTGGTCATTTTGCTAACAAGGGGGTTGGCATACCCCCTCAGATCACCTGCAGCCACCTAGAAAAAAGCCTGTCAGGAGTCTGTGAACATGCAGACAGACACCTGCTCATTATTTTGAGAAGAAGTTGTAAAAATAAGCTTGAAGCCATGGAACTGAATGAACAAATTTGCAAGAGATTATACAGGCAGGAACCTAATGTTCAGACTTATAAAATTAAGCCCACAAGCACATGCAGACGCAAACTTTTTAAAACAGAGTTTACAGGTACAAACTCAAACATACAAACTTATAAAACTAGGATGACAAGGGGGAAAAAAAACTTGATTTTCAAGTGCACCATTAATAATGATTGAATATTCCATAGATTAGTCGCCTGCACTGTCTGCTTCTGAACTCCTTGCTCTGTAACTCATCCAATAAAAAAGCATCTCTTTCCAACCCTCCATCCCCCCCAATGTCTGTCTGCTCCCCCCTCCCACTCACACACACACACACACACACACACACACACACACACACACGCACAGGCCCACACACCCACATCCTCCTCCGTCTGTCTTCCCTCTGATTGATCTCTCTGTTCTCCCTAAGTGGTTTCATCTCTTTTCATCACTCTCCATCTGGATCCATCTTTTCAAAACCTGTTTTTTTAATGGTTCCAAACTTTTTTTTTAATAACACTTAATAGTTTCTTTAAATTTTACAAATGGCTCTTAACAACCCACTCCATTTTCCACTCCCCTTCCTGCTCTGTTTTAGACCGTAGTTAAAGTCAGCTTTAATCTTTGCTTTTCATTTTTTCTGATTGGATAAAATTAAGCATGCTACCAAGGAATAAGCCTAAGGTGTGAATATCTGCACTGTGCAATATGGTTTATGCATTTTTGCTACTGGCGAATCGGAGCACATTTCTCGCTGGATATCAGCTTATTAGATCTTGCGTGAGTGTGAAAGACTGGCCCTGGTAGTGCTGTAGTCCAAAGCCAATGTTTTTGCCCCAGGCGTGGTGTAGCCATCTGTTTTAGAATTGTTGGTGGAAGATAGATAAATTGGAAGATCAAGATGGAGATAGAGGAAGAGGGAGAGAAGGAGACATAAAAATGAGTGGAGGAGGAGAAGAGAAATTCCTGGTCAGTGCCCATGGCTTAGAAGAAAGAGGATGGTGGTGGGTGGGGAGAGGATGGGGGTTTGGAGTTATGAGAGCTGGGCAGGGAGATGAGGAGAAATAAGGCAACTGGGAGAAAAGACGACACTTTAGTGAGTGGTAGGGGGGAGATGTGAAGCTACAAGATGAGAATGTGTTCGTAGGTATTGCCTAGGGGTGCAAAGCTGATGGAGAGAATGGAGAAGGAGGAGATGGAATGAAAAAGATAGAAATGAGGTATATGGGTCTAGGGTTAGAAGAAGACCGGAGAGGGGAGGAGAGGGGGGAGCTTCACTCTGCGAGTAAAGCCAGCTCAGACTCTTCGGGCTATTTTGGTGTGAGTGTGTAAGTGTGTGTGAGAGAATGAGAGCTTTCTACCTGCCCTATCGAAGAAGTTACATAAATCTGAGTGGGCTGGCCCCTGCCTGCAGCAGTGCCCCATATTATACCACTTTCAATGTATGTGTGCATGTGTGTGTGTGTTTTGATCCTTGTTCAGCCCCACTTGCCTGTTCATGTCAGAAATAGACCAGATAAGAGATGCTCACCTATACACGTACACACATACACACACGGAGACAGGTAGAGCTGAACTACAAGAACTAGCCGGTCAAGCCGCCAGAGAGAAATCCCCTTGGTGCCTTCAAACACAGGCATTAAAATAGTTTGACCTGTTTGACACACACGTACTCACACAGACTGCATAATCACACGTCCACACCGCACTGCTTTTAACTCTCTCCCGTGGCCATAACCAATGAATATCTTCCACAACAACCATCAGCCGCAATATATAAGAAAACATATTTGTTTTTCTTTTTTTACCCATCTACATCCAGACACTCCCAAACCAAAACAAAGGGAACTTTGATGAATTAAACTGCACTTTTAATCGATGCATGCTCCTGATACAGCGCAGTAATTGCACAGCATTACAGTAAAGCTGGCTCTTAATGGGTCAACACTGCACAGGTACAAGTCAGACATGCATTATTTAAGTGACGCTGTTCTCCTGTTTCACAAATACAGAGATATTATGAAGATGGCAACAAACAGCGCTTGAGAAAAAAGAGAAATGAGAGAAGCAAAACAACACACTGGTTTTGAACATAAACTCAGATTCACAGACACAGACAAACTTAAACACGAGCACACACACATACAAAAAAATTTAATCAAAGTCATGCAAATCTGTCTGCCAATTAGAGACCCAAACAGGTTTCCATGGGGATGAAATGGCAAACTCTAATTGGCTGGATAAAAGAATGCTCACATCTGAGCCGACAACCTGAGATGGTTTGGAAAATATACACACCCCCGTGCGCATGCATGCATACATACAAACAAACACACAGCGTAAGTGGGGATCACTGGCAATTTATGCATGGTTGGGGGAGTCAGGCACAGTATCGCCGGTAAGATGAGAAGCAAGGATAGAGTGTGTCGACATAGATATGGCGTATTGTCAGGTGCAAGCACACACACACACGCATGCTCATTGACTGGTCAGTTGCTTTTAAAAGCGTGAATAAAGCTTTGGTCGCGGTGTCGTGTTAACATGAAAGCTTTCACGGCTGTTAAAGAGAGCAGGCTTTGATTAGAATTAGATGTGTGAGAGTGTCTCTTAATGCCGGCCCTTGCTGACGACAGGCCTTTTAAATCCAGCAGAGCCATCGCAGGGAGCCTTCCATCAAAAATATGTTGAATCGACGATTTCACCTTAACATGCTCTCCATGGGTTTTTTTCTTTTTTTCCCCCTTTTTTCAGAATTTTCTAAAAGGCGGGAGTCAAGCGTGCAGCTTGGCCACATTTTAAGTGGATCTCAACCACAAAGCAGCAGCAGCAGCCGCCGCAGCAGTGGAGTTTCAAGGGTGATCAAACGTTGAATTCAAAATTATTGACTAAACTACTAATTGAATATCAAAGAAGCTGGTGTTATTTTCATGTGCGTGTTGAGTAGCTGCTGCCGGAAAAATGGCTCTGTGTGACTTTTACAAAGTGGTGTTACTCTCACATGGCATGATCATTACGAATGGTTTAATAATTCATTCCCTACTCCCATATGGGGCTTTATGTAGAATGTGAGTCTGAAATCTGGATTGTTAGGGAACCAATTTACACACAGCTTGTTCTGACTTGTGTAGATATTAGCTGGTGCACTTGTATCTACAAAGTGCTCCATTTCAAAGACTGACCTTTCACTACAAAGAGTTAAATTATGCAAATATTATATAGGCTACATGAGAGATCTTGTTGCTGTCCCATCAAAACCATATATCTTGGTGAATTTTCAGTTCAGATAAAGTGAAGGATTAATGGGTTAACAACTGCTCAATTTTCCCTTTAAAAGCTTTAAAAAGTCATTGGTTTGTCATTGGACGTAGAAGTCGTTTGGACAAAATTACATGGTGTCAAAACGTGAAACAAGTCTGTATTACAGTTAAAGAATAATCAACACTTTGGAGATACATAGTTTTCACAGCACTATCCAAGTGTAATAGTTTCAAGCTTAAATGATTGTTCAGTCAATCGATTATTTCTTCAACAGAAATTCAATTTTGATAATCAGTGTTTTGTCATTTTAGAAGCAAAATGGCAATAATCACATTAATATTTTAGAAATTGTATAATCCTCTATGATTAGACACTCAATATCTTTAAATTTTGGACTGTTGGATGGATACAACAAGCATACGTTTATACAACATTTACCCTCAGTATCATAGGCTTTGGAGAATTGAATTGCATCTTTTTAAAAAGAGGGGATGGCAGGTTAACAAAGGGGAAGCTAACCTACAGCAGGACAACATTGGCAAAGTTTACATGTTTCCCTGACATTAGCATGTAGCTACATGTAGCCGTGTACTTGCAGCCAGTAAATGATTAACAGAGTATAGTGGCATTTTCTACCTTAAAAAGTCACTAATAAAAGCTCTTAAACCAAAATCTTAACAACTGGACATGTTTCAGTGGGAATGTGATCTGAAATCAAGGAGAAATTAACATCTGCAAGATTACATGTTTTCCCTGATGTTAGCACGTAGCTACATGTAGCAATGCATCTACAGCTGGGGAAAGACTGTAACCTGCAATAGCAGCACTTTCTATCATGAAGAATCCTCAATAAAAGCTTCATAACTAAAATCTTCACAACTGGACCTGTTCCAGCAGGAATACGATCAGAAATCAGGGAGAAATTTAACACTGGCAACCATGATTACGCTACATGTTATAGCTTGTTCCTACATGTAGCAGTGTGTGCTGACACTTAAGTTAGTGCCACCCTGGTTTGGTAATAGGATTTTTCAAATACATTTTGGATGACAGCAGAAAATTAGCTCTGTGGCTAACAGAAGTTAATGATACTTACACATTTTGCTTAGATGTGCACCACTTTCAAGATTTTTGAATCCTCAATACAATTGCCAAAAGTAAAAAGCTAATGTTTGGCAATAAACAAACTACACCTTGGTCTCGTGGCTCAGCATTCTACCATAGCGATGTTGTAAAGACAAGGTTGGCGTGATGATGTTCTGTAGTCTCATTTCGCCAGTAATTAGCAACTGCTGTTTTTAAGACACCTACAAGCTTCAAAATTCACAAGTGGGCACAAGCTTGTGTTAACCACAGACCTTATTTCAGGCATCTAACCAAAAATCCATTCAAAAAACTCATTGACTTTAAGACGAGGGAACCAGGAGTACTAAAAAGCTAACTTATTTCTGGGTTTTAGGACTCAGTCCTGGGGTACTCTATGTAAACACTTGCCTGGAGCAGATGACCATTCGAAGAAATCCATCTTGAGCTGAGGTATTAAGAAAGGTCTGAAGTCTGAGGTTTTTGCTCAGGGATTACTTTTACATATGTTTACCTCATTAGTTGAAACGTACATTTAATATGAACGTCTGACATTGTAACGTTGGAACAAAAAAAAAGCACACTACGCCCCCTTTAATGCTACATATCCCCAAATGACCCCCATAAGGTTCTGCTAACAGCTGAGGTAGACATACATTAACATACTGATAAGAGAATATACATTTACTCATTATAAGTCAGTAATTAGTGCAGTATATACCTTTAGTTTTAGTATGCAGCAAACATGTTTTCAGCTGCAGCTTAACTTCTTTACCGCAGTAGCTGTGGAATAATTTGCATTTTTAAACTTTTTTTTTTTCTTAATGCCAGGAGTCGCATAATCATCAGGCCGACTCCTCAGCAAAGGCTCAGCTCTCTGAAACTCTGCTGGATATGACTTCACTGAAGTCGTTTCTTAACCCTAATGCTGAACCATAATTTTCAAAGGGGACTGCAAATATGGAGCCAATGTACGTATATGCTTGAAGTGTGGTGTGGGGTTATCGATGGGAACGGGTCGGATTCTCCCCTGCTTTCTCATTAACTCTCCTCCTTCCTTCTCCTTCCGCTCAATGGCCTGACTCTGCACTTGGTCTCTGGTGTATCGAACAGCACAAACACACACAATCACACACACGCACACACTGATCCGCACGCTCACATGCAAGAAGTCTGTTTGCATACCAAAAGCATACTTCATAGCTCAAAGAAATTGAAAGCCGTATTAATTATACAGTCTGCGCTTGTGCATGCACACACACACACACACAAGCGCAGAAAAAAAGAGTGAGAGAGAGAGAGTGAGGGAGCAGTTGTTTTATGTTTTTCCTCTGCGTCAAAGGAGACAGAGTGTGAGAATGATTGAGTCTCTCTGCGTCAGGGAGAGAGGGAATGAGAAATAGCGCAGAGGGAGAGAAAGAGTGCACTGTCTTCCCTCTTTAATGTTTGTGTGTGTGTGCGTGCGTGTCGTCTACCCAGCATAACGCCCCCTCTGTGTCCCCAAGTCACTCTCTGTCACTCACACACACTGAGACTATTGTCAAGACATTGGGCGAGGCGCCCCAAGACATTTCTGTGGCACTGTGTCTGTCACGGGGGTGATAGGGCTGAGATGGGGTTCACTCACACACGCACAAACACACACACACACTCAGAAATATCCAATTCTCATACACAGATATGCCGTATTACCATTTTAGGTCATGTAGGTGGCTGACTTAATGCGGTCTTCTCCTGGAGTGCAGAGCGTGCACGTGAGCGCACTTTATGGCTTTTACGTGCACTTGTGTGTGTGTGTGTGTGTGTGTGTGTGTGGCAATAAGGCCGATGTGGCGTACGTGTTTGTTTGTATCTGACAGCACATTAGGCAAAGCTATCTTTAACCTTGTAAAATGAGTGACACTGATTCTAAACTGACAGGATGGATTTCAGTTTGCCGTGGCGTTCCACCGTGTCAGCCTCTGTCAGCTCAGCCCCGTCCGCCCATTTTACAAAAGACAGGAGTGCCACAAAGGAGACTGGGTATATGAGAGGAGAGGAGAGGAGAGGAGAGGAGAGGAGAGGAGAGGAGAAAGAGGACAGAGACAACAAGAAAATGAGAGAGATACAAAGCAAATCAGGGTCAGATAAGGTAAATAAAATTGCTTTGAAAGTGGAGGAAAAGAGCTGTTTTTGTTGCGATAAAAAAAGAGAAGAAAGTGTGCAGGATGTAGAAAAAGAGAAAATATGGAGGAGGAAACGGAGGTGGAGGTGGAGGTGGAGGGGGAGTGGAGGGATAGAGACCTTGCGCTTGTATCCGGATGTCTCCGAGGTCCTTTATTGACTCTGTCTATTGTTCACAGCAGCACTCCTAATCACTCTCAACAGGGAGGTTGTGTTTCTATGTGTGTGTGTGTGAGTGTGTGTGTGCCTGTCCGTGTGTTGTAAGACTACGCATCTTTAGCCTCATCCTCACTTTTACTCTTTCATACACTGGCCCCCACAGTGAAGCCATTGTTCACTCTCCTCTGGTCAACCTTAATGGACAATAGCAGTGGGTGGGAAAAGCCTGCTCCTTACACGCATACTATTAGTCTAATGGTCCACACACACACACACACACACACACACACAGAATGGGCAGTAAAATGCCATCTAAATAGCACGCATACATATGTATGGTCTCTCTTACTCACACGCGCACACAGAAGGCCAGTTGTACGCCACCATCCTGTTTGCATCTTTCCAAACAATGGCCGCTGTCATGGATATTAAGAGAGATGACTGTTTTAGAGACTGGCAGTGGAAAGCGATGAGCATCACGATCACACACACAAACACACCAACAAAGGGGCTAATCTGAATCATGGGCATTTGTCCGGTAAGCCTCGCTTTACGTCTCACTCTATGAGCTTTTTGTTTCTGTTTTGTTCATCCCCCTATAGACAGCCACGGCCACACAAAAGGATAAACATTTCAAAGGCCCCGATGCTGTGAATAGAGTCAGTGATTTTCAATGTGTATCTGCAGGGTGGAGAGCCCAGATGGAGGCAGGGAGAAGGGAGAAAGCTCAATGCCAGAGTGGACAGCTTGATGGTAACAAAGCTGTGGTGGATGGCGATGCAGTAGACCCGCATGCGGTGAAGCGCTTCTTTCTGTCTGTGCCTCTCCACACAAACACACATACCTACAAGACAAACACACACACACACACACACGCTCGCAGTAACTAGTTAGGAAAATGATAATGAGAAGTGGCCGCAGGGTTTGCCTTTAATTGCTCCCGGTAAGAGGAAGTGATTTATGGACAGCGAGCTCCGGCAAATTACATACATACATTGTACGCCGCAATAACTGTTTATCGGACCAGGCGTGCCAGTGGACAGCGTGGCAGGTAGTTCCGCTGGCGTCCACGGGGGGGCCGGCAGCAGACTGCAGCAGTGTGAAGAGGAGTAGGGAGAGAGAGAGGGACCGCATAGTGCCGATCAGATGACCTCGCTGCTGCAGTTAATGTTCTCTGGCGCTCAGACACAAGGCTAAGGCTCTCCCTCATACCGCGGGGCTGCTGTACTACAAGCTATTGTGGTGGTAGGGGTGGTGTTGTTGGAGTGAGTGTGTGTGTGCAGGAGGGGAAAGTGGTGCTTGTGTTAGGGGAAAGTGGGTGCATGACACCGAGGAGGTATATGTTACTAAAGCAGTGCTCGGTTTCTGTAATCCTCTCACTCTTTCTTTGTACCCTCTTTTCTCTTTGTCCCGCTCACTTGCCCTCCTCCCCTCACCCCCTCCCCGCTTTATTTTGCCCCCTCTTTTCTACTGCCGCACTTGCCCCCCTTTCGCTCTATCTCATGCCCCCTTTCCCTCCCTCTTCTCTCTCTCCCCGTTTCTCCCTTGCTCCCTCTCTTCTTTCTCTCTCTGCAGTGCAGCACAGTGATTATCATTCCTCTCACAGAGTCAGGCCTGATAGTCAGATACTGCTGAGCACCCTTCTACATCACCTGCTTCTAGAGGGAGCAATGGAGAGAGAGAGAGACAGAGGAAAGAGAGAAGGGAAGGGTGGAAAAGAAGAGAGGGGGGGTGGACTGCAGAATAAGAGGGATGAAAGGAGAAAGAGGAGAGGAAAGGGGAAATGAGAGAAGGGAGAGTGAACGAGGGGTGAGAGGAAGCAGAGAAATATGGGAGGGGGGAAAAAGCAGAAGCATGGAGAAGGGAGGATTGCTCTTACTGCAGAGGTGGTCCCACTGCAACATACACGCTGCATGGTTATAAATGTGCGCGTGCACACCTGCAAGTGTGAGCATAAGCAGAGCAGGTGTGCCTAATGTGTGGCTTTACCATATCTGCATGGAAGCTGTGTGACTGTTTGTGTTGTGGTAACGAGGCGCCTTGGCTCATCAACATCTGCGAGTCAGACAGCTGAAGAAATGTTACTCATATTGCTTCATCCCTCCCCGAGCTGAGTTTCAACCTGCTCAAAGCCATTTTCTGCATTCTGCAAATACCACCATAGTCCAGCCCCTCTCCCCTAAAGAGCATTCTTTGTCTTTTCATTTCAGCTTCAGACAGTCTGTGGTCAAAGTTTTACAAGTCTGTTCCTCTCTTCCTAGAGCATTTGTACCCTGCCACACATACTGATTAAAAGTCCTTTTCTCTTTTTTTTGCTCAGTCACCCATTTATCAGTTGTTTTATTCATCAGCTGTCGCCCTCTTTCTCCCACTTGGTCTCCCGACACTTGTCTCTACCTGTCTGCTTGACCCTAATGGGTATGCCGTGTAAACAGGACGTCTGGTCTTTTCAGTATAGCCTCGGGAAACCGCATTCCAACACCGCATCCGTCACCCCACATTACAGCACAAGATTTTGAACGTGGTTTTAGATCAGTTCTATATTTAAATAACCAGTGTAAATATATCATCGTCAAATGAATTGTTAACACGTCTGTCCTGTTCACACACAGCCCCTGTGAGATGCTTTCTGTCAGCATATTTCACTGTTTCCCTCACTCGCCTTTGATGCATAACTTAACAGTCGACAGCAAAGGGTTTCAAAGGATTTTCAAGCAAACGTTTCAAAGATTTTTGGGCAGATGTAACCTAAGAACAGAGACATCTGACCAGTTGACTCAATCGCTTAGTCAAAGTTTAGTTTTATTAATTGGCCTCATTGGCAATGTGACGAATCACAGAGGAAATGCAATAGAAAAAAAGTGTCTTGCTGAAGAACACTCACGATATTCATGTGATGTTTCACCACCAAAGTTCACACTTTAGGTGCGTGTAAAAAAAAAAATCTGTTAAAATGAAGACATCAGGAGTGTGTTTGAGAATCTCAATGGCAACACAGTTAAAATGGTAGAAAACAATAGTAAAGAGCAGCAAGAACAATCACACTTTAGGTTAAGTGCAAGTAATGAAACATGTCATTAGTAGAGCCACTTAGACCTTTCACTTTGAATATACAGATTAGACAATAGTGTGTAATCGATCTATGTAGTTATTATCACCACACAAAGCGTCTTTACATGACAGTTTAATCATGCAAAGTGATGGCATTCCTGCTGTCAAACTGCTCAATAATTTGAATAGAAAAACAGTCAATGCAAACTCATTATTTTCCAATAACATTTGATATATAATAAACTTGTAGTTCACTTATTCATTCCAACACTTACTCCACTCTGAGCACATACACATTTGCTGGCTGCATTAGCACTACACGATTTCTAAAACAAGAGAGCAGAGGCAAAGGTCATTTTGACTGATCAGCATTCCAGATATGAAGTCTGGGACTATACCAATGTGGTGTCAACAGAGGCATATTAGTTTTCATTGTGTGTTGTGGTAGCAGAGTGCAATATCACCTTACATATTCTGCACAGTTATAGCTGTAATATGCAGAAGACTTGACATTTTATCAGCTCAATTATTTTTAGGTAGTAAATAAGCTATCACGTTATGAGAAACAGGATGAGGCGACATAATTTGATGATATAAATAGTTATGTCAGACTGTTATATTGATCATGCATTGCATATCAGATATCTCTTCGTCGAGTGCAGTTGAGATTTCCTGAAAGCTACATCAAAATGTTAAAAGTTTTAGTCACTTATTAAAATGTGTTTTTAGTAAAGTAATGATTTACTAAAACCATATTTTGTGTGTTAATGCCAGGGGTGTTTTAAACATTCAATAGGTCATCCTGCCCACTAGAGCTGCCAAGCCACTTAAAAAATTCCATAAGTCTGCCCTTTAATTGAGACTTTCAGCATCCCGTGAGGGTCACACAATCCTATTTCTGGCATGAAAATAATCACATTTAGAAATATTGACACTTGGCATTAAATATCACGCACCCACAGGCTGAAATTGCCAGTGACAGACCACTGGCAGGGATATTAGCACGCAAAGCTACACCCCTCAGTCAACATTAGGAAAATTCCAGGTGTCTGGAGGGAGTGATTACAAATTGGATGTCAGGTGTCTGCTTGATTGACATTTGGCTCACAAAACTGTCCGACATCTGCCTGCCTCAACACAAAAACATGACCATCACAAAGGAAAGTATATATTTTCTGCCTCCACTTGCTCATTTCAGCACAGTTACAAATGCAAACATGCAGCAGCGAGGAGGGAAGCAAGTGAAATGTACTGGATGAAGAAATATAAAAGCATGATCTATCACTTGTGATGCTGGAAGACATGCATCAGAATGGCAAACGGCATCGTAACTGATGAACATTTGTGAAATATTAGAAAATATCATCCCTCATTCTCGGTCAGTAAAACGTAGGAATTCCTTCTGCCACAGTCTGATACATTTTAATAAAGAAAAGCAAGCAGGCAAGAAAAAACACATATTTTATGTAATTAAAATCTCAGAGCTGTTTAGTCCAAATGTAATTATTGAACAGCTTCTGTCAACTAATTTGGGTACATCCACTTTATCAAATATCAATTCAGGAGCAAAAAGCTATCATACACTGTCAGTGGATATTGATTGTAAAAAAAAAAATGTTAGCCTTAAATACGCTGTTTTTTTTTAGTATGGCAATGTTGACTGGAAAGTAAATGTAGTGGTATATCTAAAATGGAATATGTTGGTCTATGCACTTTAGCCAGCTATGGATTATGCATGACATCCTCTCTCTGCTTGCATGCAACATGACTTTAGTGATTGGATGAACAAATAAGTGCCTGCAGAGGGGATCTTACCTCCATTCTGAGTGGTGGTATGACTAAAACACTTGTTACCTATGAAAAGTAATGCACTATAATTTATATATAGCCCATCTAATCATGAGCCAGGAGGCTGTGATCATATGACCTATGCACGGCAGACTGTCATCTTTCATATAAGAGAGAGAGAGACACACACACACATACCTTTATTACTTTATGAGGACCACAGTCTTTTTAGTATATGTAAGGACAACCAGTTCTCATTTACAGGGTGTCAAATACAGCAGTTTAGTCAGTGGCTCGCAGCTTCTAGTAGCGACACACAAGGCCAATGTCAACCTGTCTGTGGCAGTAACGTAGTAGACAGAGTGAGAATGTCCAAGTACTTGCCGTTGGTTGGGGCAATCAAACACAGGACCTCCGCCCAGTAGACCAGGCTTCGTGTCGTGACTCCTGTGTGAAAATAAAAGTAAATGTTGAGTTATTTTAAGTTACATAAAGCATGTAACATGATAACACCCTATCATATCATCTTGTCCTCAACCTAACCTAACAAGTAGGGGTGCTAATTCATAAGATATCATAAGAACCAGGTACATAACTTTACATAAAATATCACACAAACTGTTGTATGAAGATTCGTTGAACAAACTAATAAATAATAGAATCAGCCATTACATAGTGACTCTCTCCTGAACCTAGATGATGTCAAAAATGAATGAGACTGAGCAGACAGTCAAAGAGAAAAGTGGCTTTAGTCCTACAGCCATATTTGTAGTTTTGGTTTATGCATAAGCTGCATCCTGTCAATTCATTATGCAGACCAGAGTGTAGCAGGACATAGACAAATACGAACACACTCACATCCACATGTGCTCACACATGCACAGATGTGCAGATGTTGCACATACACACATGCACACACATGTGTTGAATATGCAGACACATGTAACGAGAAGAGAGGGAGACTGTTAATTAACTAGAGCTCGTTAATTCTCTTTGAACCGACAGCAAGGAGGTTTACACACTAATTACCTTGATGACTGAGCCAACCTGCGCATGCACACACACGTGCACCTCCTCACACTGCAAACGCACACACACGTGTATTCTCACAGGCTGACATAACACATCTTGCAGGCTTTGAAAGTCTCACACTCATACACAGCCGTAAAAAAACACAAACATAAAGGTGCGAAATCTCACTCATAAGCATAAGCATATGCACACACAAGCGTGCGCCACAACACACTCTTGCCCTGAAATGAAAGCTATATTAGGAACTCTTTTTTTCACAGTTTGTTCAGAGCTGCAAGATTCAGATGGTTAAGTTTATTCTGAGTTCAGATCCATCATGCATCTGTTTGATTCATACCTATCCGCCAGAAATAACTTCACAGTAACTCCCATACTGTATTAGGATGCTCATATCCTTGTACAGTACAGTTGCATTACATGCACACACATACACACCCACTCAAACACACTCTCTATGCCTTGCAAATGAGTGAAGCTCCCATGTCAGTATTGAACTGTAATGGCCCGTGTCAGATTAAGGGGAAGGTTTTTTATGTCCTCCGTCAAACTCAATTAATATTCCATCAGGCATGAATTCATAGGCCACACTGGACCTTCGCCAATTCATCCGTATGTGTCTGTGTTCACAAGTGTGTGAGTGAGTGTGTGTGTGCTCACACATATGAATGTGTGCCCACATTCAGTAGATATTTGGGATATTCAGTAATCTGGGCTTTATTGCAGTTGCTCAGCCAAACATGCTTTGTGCTTTGTGAGTCAGATTGGAAAACATCAAGGGGCACTTGGGTGCTGAGAGGGTTTTTTTTAGAGGAAGGTAGAAGCGGGTAAACAGAGAGGAAATAAAAATCAATTTAAGGTATGAGCATTGAAGACAGAGATCTTAAAAGCTGAATAAAGACCAAATTGATGGGAAATGTTAGAATAAGTATTGAGCGGTAGCGGTGTAAGTGAAAGAAAAGTGAAACTACAATTATATGAGGCCAGAGGGACAGGGACAGAATGTGTAGACTGCACAATTAGTAGAATTTAATGACTAAAAGATGCCAAAATGTGGGATTTGGCAAAAGAATACTAGAGAGGTTTGTCAATGAGCAAAAGACTTTTAAATAGAGAAGACGGAGGATGAGAGAAAAGGAGGGGAAAAGGGGGTTAGGGAGTGTAGGGGAGTTATGGGTCAATAAAGCCTGCTGTGGGGAAGAGGAGAGGGACCCATAACGAGGTCAAGGACACATCATCGATCGCCACATCATAAAGCTGACAAGCAAGAGAAGAGGGGATGGGGAGGAGGGGGCGGAGGAAGTGAGAGGGAGGAACAGAGAAAAGAGGGAGAGTTGCAGCTGTGAAAAGCAGAGTTGACTGCAGGATCGTCCGAAGGATGGGAGGATAGAGGAGAGAAATAGAAAATAAAATTATCGGGATAAAGGAATGAAAGGGGGCAGCTCTGGCCAGAAAGAGGGTTAGGGGGAAATTGAATTAGATGGAATCATGGCTGAACAGATGAATTTTGTAATAGAACACACACACACACACACACACACACACACACACACAGAGCAACCAGCAGGCCTCCAATAGTAGTGCCTCTTCTTGTCTGTCAGTCAAGTTTGGCCCTGTGGCGCAGGCTGGATTTCTGCATTAGTATAGTAATCCTATATCCACAGTTTGTGCCTCTCATGTATTATCATTACATTTGAGTCATAGAGTTAAGCATCCATTATTCAGAAAAATAAATACTCAGCAATTTTTGAAAAATCCAGATGGCTTTTAGACATGCTGGTGCCATCATCAGGACAACATTTCAATCTGCCTAATACTAAGGCAGTTTGAGAGGGTGACAAGGGGGGACGCCATCCCCCTTGATAGCAGAATGACAAAATGCATCCCCCTCATTAGGCTGCCATCCCTTTCCATCCCCCAGATGCAGATCCTATAATGACCTATAAGCGATAATTTTTTGAGAATTATTCATTTTTGACAGAGCTTTTCTATGATATTTGAATCAGCACAGCATTTGTGGCACTGTCCATCCCCCAAAATTAACGAATCACCTACTGAATACTAGTACATTCCAAATTGACCTTAGCTGTAGTCTACTTTGTGCTGACAGAGAAATTAGCAAATGTTAGCATGCTATCAGGCTAAACTAAGATAACTAAGATAAACATGGTAAACATTATACCTGCTTGGCATCACCATTGTAAGCCTGTTACCATGCTGGCATTAGCGCCACTGTGCCCAAGTACGGCTTCAGAGAGTTGCTAGCATGGCTGGAGCCTCTTGTTTAATAGAACTTAACGGCTGCTCTGAAGGTATTTCCAGAATCCTCACAGACTCTTCTAACCATCTGGATGAAAAAATATCTGTTGCACAGTAAAACATCAATTCATCCTTCACATATTTTCCAGGGTGTGTATTTCCTATTACAGGTAGCTTAAAATTACACATGCCCTTGCTGTTTTTGTGAAACACAAGCAAATATGAATGTGTTATTTTGCATTTAAACATAAAATAAAAGGGACTTTTCTGTGTAAATGTGCTAAACAGTCTACCAAACAAAAGCACATGGCTAATTATTATGCAGAATGATGTCATCAGACCTTCCTACTATGGCAAAGGCATGAACCGCCCTACGCCCTATTTTTGGCAAATACTTGTCGCCTTTGTTGTTTGGGTGGGTTAGACTGAGGCATGACGAGTGAGATTGGTTAGGGTGAGGGTAAGAATATCAAGATAGGCCCATTAGAGGCAGACTAGGTTGGGTCATGCCTTCTGTGGTAGGACATTAGATGACTTCATCCTGCATGATTATTAGCCATGTGCTCTTGTTCAGGACCTTCACAGCAATGCCATTTGTTTTTGAGATACCAAGCAGTCATACAAATGGGCTTTTGGTCCAGTGGGACATTTTCCAGACTATTGGAGCCTTGATATTATTAGCTGTCTGAACAATGGCATGGCTCCATAAAACTTGAGCAAGGAGATGACATTTCCAGCTATTGTCTTTGGTTTAAAAATGAGGCACATCTCCAGAAACTGGTTAAAAATTATGGAATATCATTTCCTCCAGATGGTTAGAAGAGACGGAAACGTGTGCAGAGAAATAATGTCTCTTGTTGTCTTGTGATCAGAAATAATTATCATTTTACACCATCATCATCATGAAATAATTATTCTGTGAACATGAAAAAACATTCAGCCATGATGTTGAATTGTCATTATGCTATGATCGTAAGAACAGTTTTGACAGCCTGTTAAGTCAAGAAATAGAGGATTTATTTGTGATGTCATCATCACTGATTTCAAAAACTTCTTATGGTGAGATCACACAATTAACTTTCTTCTCATCGCATGACAACAAAAATGATATTTACCCGTGCCCTCTCTGGCCCTCTAATACTCAGCCCCTTATACTTATTCACCCACTTTTTCTTCTCTGTGCCATCGCCCCTGGTCTGAACGAGTGGAAAAGAGGTTGGGCTGCTTCATCTAAACTAATGCTCTAAAAATACATTGCTCTCTCTGTGGAGAGTTAAGATGAAGCCACTGAGATTCCAAGAACTGCTCCTTTTCCATTAGAATCTAATATCTCTTCCTCCTCCTCGGTCTTGCTTGTGCTCACAATCTTTGCTGTCTGAGTCACTTTCTCTCATCCCTTTTTCATCTAAGCCTTGTCAAGAAATGGCGGAAGAAACAAGTGCTCTGTTAATTTCCCCTCTCCTGCTTAATTAACTTTGCTGTGTTCCTCTCTCCTCCTGTCTTGCATGTTCATTAGGTGAAATGTTCAAATGTTCCCTTTTCTTTTGGTGTTTGGAGGAAAAAGAAGAATTGGTTCAGTTTGGTCTTTCATGCCAGTCGTCCATCCGTTTCCCTCCAGATTATCCCGAGGCGACGTTCCGAGCTGAAGTTTTTACCGCCTTAATCTGCGTCTTCCCTCTGTTCCCTCACTTCCTCGCTATACGCCGCGTGTTACAAAGCAGATCTAAATTGAAAGGGTTATAATTTTGCAAGCAGATAAATGAGTATGAGAGGAGATAGGAGGGGTGTTGTATGGAAACAGGCTTCCTGGTGCAGAGTGATCCCTCAGGCCAGACGGAGTCATTTAACTCCCTCAGATATTCTCTCAGCATGGACTTATTACAGTCCCTTTTTTCTCTTTCCAAAGTGAAAACTGGTCTGCTAACTAGACTGGGGTGATTTGTGTGGTGAAATCACAGCAGGTGTAATGCTCAGTTTGAGTGAATGATGTGATTTGTTACTGAATCACCACCACTTCCACTGCAGGATTGGGATATTTGTCAGTGGTGGTAGATGGCCTGTTGCTCTGTGTTCACAGTGATTTGCTTTTCAAAGCCACATGGTTGCACTTCAAGCTTTCACAAATTGTATTATTCACATCCCAGTTGACTTCAACATTGCTTTAAGGAATACCATCTGTATATCAATTACACACCAAGTGTTACCTGAAATTTGTGAAGAAAACTTTGTTTTTCTCATAGGCACACAAGGTGAAAGGAGAATCCAAAAAGGCAATCATTCTTCATAAATTGAAGTAAACAGTGACTGCATTTAACAACAACAAAACTTTCAAAACATCAATTGACAAACTCACAAACAACTGGTGCAGTATAATTCATGTCTCATTTATCCAAACGTACACTCAGTACTTCCCAAACACATGCATTTTTATTTAAACGTTACGATTTGAAATATGCCAGTACAAACAGTCTCAGGCAAACTCAGATCAATCTACTTGTAGGCGCAAGTGTTTTATAATGTAATGTTTTTGTGAAAATGCATGTGTTTAGAAAGTACCGAGCATATGGATGGATGAGGCCCAGGCCAAAGCTGTATGCATGTGCAGCATGTGATGGCTGCCTCACTGAACTACTGCTGCTCACACGCTTGGGGTGTTCACACAGAGAGCATTGTGCCGATACTCCACTCATTTATGGAGCCATGCAAGCAACTTACTGCACTGTTAACAACACGGTCATGCAAATATTTCACAACAAAAAGCCTTGTGTTATCCAATGAAGGGATTCTGTCCATAGAAACGTTGTCAGAGTGCTTTTATTGTGAAACGGAAACAGGAAAGGTTGAGTAAGACACAAGTGTTTAAATGTCTTGATGTCTGTGAGTGATCTAGACATTGAAACTGTAGTGAAAGGTGATAGATGAAGGTGGTATAATGTAAATATGAATATCAGAAGACCATTTTCATTGTCTATTTTTGTTCACGTCACACAGAAAAAATAAGTGAGCCTCCAAATCTCTAGATGTGCTGCAGCTGAGCAGCACTGCTCACACGGGCATTGTGGCTGCTCTAACCTGTCAACACAGGCCTGCACCAAAATTAGATTTTAATTATACTGTTCGAGTTGTTGCAAAGTTTGTAAATGGATTTTTTGATATAGTTTTGTGGATCCCAATGACTTCATTTCATGAAGAACGTTTGCCCTTTTCAGATTCTTCACTCACTGTCGAGGTATGCAGAGAAAAATATTCTTTATTTCTGTTGTTGTTAACAAATTCAACGAAAAAAGCTAAACCATCAATGCAATAATTTGCCTCCCATAGTTTCCAACTTTCCTACCCTGTCTGTGGCACTTAGCCAAAAGCCCATTTGTTCCCTCTGAGGATGTAAATCTGTAAAAACAGGTCATAAATACATAGTTGTTTCTTTTGTGTGTGTGTGTGTGTGTGTGTGTGTGTGTGTGTGTGTGTGTGTGTGTAAACACAGTAGTTGGGAGTGACTTAAAATAGACCACAGTGTCCATGTTATCTTTTATAAAGTAACATGTCATCCATTGCCACAGTATGGCTCATTGATGTGTGTTTAATTGACTACGATGGAGCTATATCAGGCTTTGGATACACTGTCAAGTCTTGTTAATAAGATCAATGCGTTACTGGTTTTGTTCTTTCAGCAGGATTTGTTGACTGTAATAAAAATATAGAATATCACCAGACTTTTCATTTAACACCTTTCACTTATTTTAATGGAGCACCAAGTAAGTGTTTTTGAGAGTGGAGTCTATTACCCAGCTGCTGCTACTGGGCACCATTCCAGATGAAAAATAAGTGTCTCCAGGCTGGCCAGAGGTTTGTAAACATCAGCCATGTCCAAGCAGCATTAATCTAAACTGGGATTAAAAGCCAACTGAAAACTTTGAAAGACCTCCGTGATTGGTTGATGACTATTACCCTCCATTGTAGCAGCTAAGCTCATAATCAAGGCGAACACGATCAGATAATCTCAATATGTCTTTGCAGACCCCTGCCCACCAGCCTAATCCCCAGATTTAGAATCTCAGATTAGGAATGCAGGATGATTAATCCCATATTGTGTTTGTATGTTCCCCGTAGGGGACCCTTCGCCGGGTGACCTTCTCGGTAGTGAGCCAGCCCCAGGACGGCGGTTGCTATGACAGTGGCCTGGAGGACTCGGAGACGCCGAGCAGCAAGAGTTCATCTGGGCCGCGGCTGGGTGCTCTGCCGCTGCCTGAGGAAGGCTACGAGCGGACCACACCAGAGGGCAGTGTGGGGGAGGAGGAGCATGTGGAGAATGGTTAGAGCAACCACACACACACACACACACACACACACACCAATACACATCATACAGTAAACAGCCAATAAAATTCACTGAACTCATTCAGAGTTGTGGTCAAGAGGCTACCACACACATTTGCTTTCGTATTATGTCTCTCAAGGCTTTACTGTATGTACTGTATTCTCTGAATGCCATAGACATGTTCTTATCATACGCACACTCTCAATCACACACACATGCACACACACACACACACACACACACAGTCAAACACTTTGAAACTTTGACTTGCTGTCAAGGTTTCAAGCCTTTTTTCTCTTCTCTTTTATGAATAAAGCAGTTGTCCTGTGTGTGTATGCATGTGCTGCACATATGTTTCTTTGAAAGCTTGTGTGTTATGTGAAAAGCTTCTTTAGAAAAGCTAATGTGCGGCAGTGCATTGTGCCAGAGGCTCATCAGTGGCCTTGCTGTCAGTCAGCAGCCCAAACTTTCCCTTTTACCAATGAAATTGTGTTTTTACCTTTTCCAACCGGGTCTCTGTCAAGGATGGAGAAAAGCAAAAAGAAAAGGTTTTTTATTATATCTTTTCTTTTTATTTGGTCTCGCCAAAGTGGGAACAACTGAAGCAACACACCAAGGTCACTATGACCTTGGGGACTGTGATTGACTGTACTGCAGGGTTAAATGCTGCTTTTTGCCTGACGTGGAAATCTTGAGGATGTTTGTGAGGTTTAATGCATTTTCTTCACGGTCAGATTGAGAGAGGAATTGAACAGAGAATTTATTGTGTTGGTTATAATTATACTGTATAATGATTGTTTGGTTTCACATGGATTTGCTGCTGCTGCTGCTGCTGCTGCTGCTGCTGCTGCTGTACATAGGCACCTAAACTGAAATTAGTTGTCAGAATACAACAGGAATATTTAATTTCTTGTGTTAAATTCAAGTAAGGCAGAATTTAGAAATTCAAACAGTGGATAAATGCATTGTTTTTAGTTTCTCATTAGATGTGCATGGAATGTTTAACTTTAACTATCTGTTACATGACACAGTTTCTGTAATTGACAGGAAAGTCACATTTACCTCATCTATCATCATTATATGTCCTGTCTCCATTTAACACCATGTCAGTACTGATTCATAAATGACTGATTTACATAGATAATAACCAGAACCTTTGACACTTGCCCCTGTAGATCATCAGCATCAGCATCTCTGTTGGCCTCACTCACCTTTTGAACCAACATTTATGGCACTTAATCTTTTCCCTGTATGTGAAGAAATTTAGATTTGTCACTCAAATTTCTGACAATTATCTTCAGTTTGGCCTCAGTAGTTGTTTGCTTTGACCTCACCTTTCACCTTTCATGTAATGCTGAGCACAGCTGCTATTTTTTTTCATAAACATTCTTTCAAAGTCAGCAATTTCCATTTTGCTCTACCAGCATTTTTCTTGCCTTTCTTGCTTCCCTCAAATTACATCCCCTCCCTTATAACCTTTGTCCCGTTTTTTTTAACCATTTTTTCTTTGTCTTGTCTTCCTCAATGTTCAGCTTATCTCCTCTGTTTGTACTCTGTCTGCTTTACTTTCTTATTCGACTGTCCAGGGTTCCCATGGTCATGAAATTCCTGGAAAAGCTGTGAAAGTAGAATTGTTTTCCAGGCCTGGGATTGTATTTGAATAAATAGATTGTTTTGTAAAAATGTTGATATACATTGTTTTGGCTATTGTTTAAAACAGTGGTTCTCAACCAGAGGTCCTTGAGGGAGTTCCAAGGGGTCTCCCAGGGGTATATATTTTATTTTCACCATTTGATTCACTATAGAAGTGAGCCCAATGTGAGTAAGACTCACAACGGTGATGATTCTAATCATAGGTTTCACTTCCTCCACACTTATCTTTTCAACTGTAGTTGACAACTAAAGAATTCTGGTTTGAATCTTGTCAGACAACCCAAATATCTTCAGATGGATGTCCCTGAAGCGATGTCTTGTCACCTAATGTGTATCAATTTAGGGGACCTTGACACCAAAAAAGGTGAAGAACCACTTGTTTAAACTATGTCCATAAAAACCCAAACCATGCCTAACATTATGCAAAATGCATTCCTGGTATTATACTTATTTAAAATCTGGTACTGCGCTGTGTAACCATTGAAACATCACTAGTATCAAGTGACACATATACCAGACCAGTATTGTGTCATCGCCAAGGCTGCACCTCTTAAGGGGGGAAGAAACGTGTTGTCACATCAGGAGAGAAACAAGAAAATGCTTAAAAGCTGATGTGTAGTGGGTTAACCAAGGCTTTCACACTGAGATCTGAGCAACAAAATATGCATAAATATTCACTGTCACTTTGGTAAATGGCTAAATGATGCTGGTGACAGTTACTACTGATGGATAGCTAACGTTAGCTTGAGTAAAGTCATTCAGTATAGCAGCATCAGACTGTTGTCTCCAGCTAAATCTCAGCCTATAGATTAAACAGTTGGCTGTTAACAGTTATTTACAGGCAACACTTAGCCAAACGATATCTGATGATCCAGTCAAATATACATATTTGATTGAATATCAAGAAATAAATCCAAAAAAGATCAAAATTATAATCCAAACTCACATCAAATTGCATTGATATCATTGGTTTTCTATCGCCAAAAAGGGGCAAGACCTTCATTTTATGAAAGTACCCTTATATGCCAGTCTGCTCTATTGTTAAATGCACCTAGTTGGTGGCAGGAATGTCAAGCAAGTGAGTAAAGTTAGCAGGCTCTAGCAGTCTGCTTATCTGCAAATGCCAGTGGAGTACATGTTTAAAATGTATGGCTGCATCATTATATAGGCCTACCCATTTTAAACTACTTAAAAAAAGGTCATAGAAATGGGGTAAAATATTGTGGGAAAGTTATGGAGACATTTTGAATATTGGTAAAAATGTGAGGAAATCCTGATTGTCTCTTCTTGGATTGTCCTGATGGTTAGAACACATACTGTGCAACGGCAGCCTCCCCACTGGATCCTGCTTGTGCACCTTAGCTTCATGTCATGCCCTCCTCCCATATTTCTTGTCTGTGTGTTTACTGAAAACTATCAAATGAAGGCAGCAAAAATCCTTATTTTTTTCTCTTCTTTTTACCCCTCTATCCAGATGCCAGACAGCTGCCAGACGTAGCTCTGACAGGAAAGTGTACCAGGGAGTGTGATGAGTTTGGCCACTCTGACACTTGCTGGATGCCCGTCCGCCCCTCACCTCGCCAGCGTCAGCGCCACGGCAGCGATCCCCCACGGCTCTCAACTTTCGCCCCCGGAGACGATAATAACAACCTCCGTGGCAATGACCATGAGAGTGACAGCGAGAGTGCCGGCAGCGCAGGGAGCTCAGAACCTGGGGTGGTCGTCAGCGGAGAAGGTCAGAGATTACCCTTAGCCAATGGGGATCCTCTCGGCACCCTGGGTAGCGGAGACCGCAACAGGAACATGGGCGATCACAACCGTAACCTTCTCAACCGCAAGATGACTTCAGCATCCTATGACACGTTTAGCAGCGCAGGCTTCGGAAGGCGCCAGCAAGAGGAGGAAGGAGGAGAGGGCCAGAACCCACCTGAGGTCATACCACTGACGCGGACGGGAGGGGACTACAAGACTACTTCCTGCCTCACGTTGTCACGCCGAGAGGTCTACCTGTGACAGCCTCGCAATGGAGCAATCATCACCGCACCACTCCCTTTTCTGAAAAACAGGGAGGGTTAAGACTTTACTGTAAAGTCGTCAGTTTGGAAGGCCTTTTAAACCCGCGAAGATGTGAAAATGTCAGAAAAGATGTTTTCCAAAAGCCGTATATCAAATTGGAACTCTTGGATTCTGATTATTATTTATAGGCACCTAAACTCAAGCAAGTGATGGATCGACTCTTTGGAGAGCTCTGACCACGAGTACTTTCTAAAAAAAATGAAGTCTTTTTTAACTACTAGTGAAAGTTGCCTACAGGCAAATATCCTATTATGTCCATGTGGAGGAGGACAACTTCATCTCTTCTTCTTTTTACCTGAATCCAATGCATGCCTGACCCTCTGCCACAGAGGGATCTGTGTGAAGAAGAGAGAGATTGAGACTGAGTAAATCCTGATGCTATAAATGCCTCGGTGCATATAAAAACTTTCACCGAGGCTACAGCAGGCAAGATTTGGACTCAACTGGTGAACCATCTGCTGAAAATATCACCGAGGTCTTAAACAGCCGAAAATAGATGAAAAGAAGTAACGGGTCTTTGATTGAGTTTTTTGGATCTAATTCAAACCAATCAAACTTTTTTAATGTCTAATTGACTCTATCGTAACACAAGACGGGGATATTAACCAATCAAACTGCTAATCCCGTGAGAATCTTAACAAACAGAGTATCAAAGTACGGACAAAATTGTTCTCACTGTACAGTTACACGGTAGAAAAAAATGTGCTGATCTCTAAAATCAGGTATCTTTAAAAACATGAACAATTCAGAACAAACTGCAACAATGTGAAAATGTGTTTTTTTTACAGTAATCAACTGTAATTCTGAATACATGGTTCTCATAGAGTGTCAGTAGTGCCACAGAATTCCGGCGTGTGTGAAAATATGTGTTTATTATTTTGGCCTTCACACCCAGTCTGTATGTATATATTGTATGTGTGTATTTGACGAGACGGCAGTGTTATCTCTCTGTGACCGTTTCAGAGTAGACTGAGGTGATGAGTTCACTGCAAACCTACGGTATCCTAACAGTGTTTCATGTATCATAAATGTTCTTTCACACACATGCACACACACGCATGCACGCACTGACATACACACACAGACCTAAGCATGTAAACACGAACTCATACAGTGCATTTACAGAATGTGAACATGCGTAGGGCCACAGTTTATGACATGATTCAGTGGCCATGTAACATAAAGTATATAATAACTTGCATTAACTTTCATACAGAGTACATTAAGCACACACACACACACACACACACACACACATTCAGCATATTAAGACCTAAGTAAAGACACAAACCCATGTTAAGATGTGCGCAGTTCATATGCACTATGTGTGTATGTGCTCTTAATCATAATTTTTTAACATATTGCCTCTCATTGAACTAGCTGTAGCATTTTGCCTGCTCCCCCTCCAGCCAGTATTTAAACATGAAATGTATTTAAATAATAATTACTCATCTCTCTGACTGATGCGTGGGGCTCCATTAAAGGGAATTTCAGACATTTCATCTATGTAATGATAGACAATGTGGGAATATGGGATATTCTGCATACTGTAAGTAGGACTCATAGAAAAACCAAATTTCTGTAAGAAAAAAAAATGGACACGAAAAAAGGACTCTGCATGAAAGAAAGATAATGCTAACTTTTTGTCTCTCTTTTTTAAACCACACGCCTTTTTTGGATACAACGCCTATTTGGATAAATCTGTATTATATGTGTGTGCTTATGGGGACATGGAGATAATGATGGCAGCAAGGGAGTTAGCTTTAGTGGATTAAACTGTTCCTGCTTTATCGTGGAGCGGGTTTGGGGGTAACCTTGGGCCTTTTCTCTCAGTTTTCCACGGCCCAAAGTTGGCACAAAAGGGTGCCGCAGGCTGTAACAAAAAGGAACACAATGTAGTGGGAGCGCAGAGTACTGCTGCACCCCGTTTCACCGCGCAGTGCCGACCTGAACACGCCCATACTGCTGTGCTGAACTGCACAGATAACAGACTCCTTCACATTCGTCCTTCCCAGCAGCTACTGCACGACTCCAGACACACTCTGCTGCACTGGGCTGAAGAGTGGGTGTGGATCGAGGCCAGCACATCTTAATTCCCATCATCAGTGTGTGGTTCAGTGGTGTGATAGGGATAATAGGGTTAGGTCGTCCCTGTGGTCTTAATGAGTTTCCTTTCTCCTCTCTTCTCCTCCCTTGATCTGCACTGATCTCATTAATGTCTGGATTGGCGAATGTAACACTGCTGGAAATTGCCAGTAAGTGTGTCTCTTCATTTTTCTGCTTGTTTTGGATGAGGTGAGGCGAGGGAGACATGCTTGTTAAGGATGTGCTACAATTTAGTTCCTAGATTCTTGTAGAGTTAGAAAGAAGAGCAACACTCAGGTAAGATGTGCGACAAACTTGTTCACTAACTACTTGTGGTTTTTGGCCACACACAAACCCACACACTGTTGCTGCTTGACTGTCCCCTCACTGAAAGGTAACCCAACGTGTGGACACAGTAAAGTACTCCTGTACATTCGTTTTACAATGGTTATCGTCCTGACAAATGGGTGTGCTCCATGTGTGTGATTACACTTTGTATACCTGTAAATACCTTCAACTTTACAACTCTGACTGACTCCCTCTAGCTTGTTTTAGGCCACTGATGTACTTACTCCCTAAGCCTTCATTACCCCCAAATCCCCAACATGGCTGTTTACTGAGCTCTGTCATTGATGGACTGTGCTGAGGATGTAACCCAACGCATGGAGTTAATCTGTTTATGGATAGTTCACGTTGAAAAGGGATTGGTGAAAACAATCACAACATCCTGCGGAGTTCATACACTGAAAGACAGAAGGACACACGCTGTTTCTCTGGGAGAAAGATAAGTGTGTCCCAATCCCTTGGACACCAGAAGGGTCTTAAAGAACAAACGTCTAGTTTGGAAGCTTTGGAAAGAGACTCTTGACACAGCCCTGCCTCTTCACAGTGGCAGATATTTCTTCAAACTGCTGTTTTATGGCAGTGTCATTATGGCACCTTTCAGACCCTCCCATCCGGATTTAAGGGAACTTGCTGTACATGAATCTGTGTGGGTGTGTATCTTTTTTTATACTGCACGTTTAAACATGAATATCTTTCAGTCTACTGCAAAACAGAGAGGGGAGACAGACAGAGAAGAGCGTACCGTCTGAGATCTACCATCACCCACTAATGGAGACATTTTTAAAAACAAGACACTTCAGCGCACATCATGTACCTGTCATCCCCCTCGTGCTGTTACCCCTTATAGCCATGTACAGATAAAACTACACTGTAGAACAGACAACTGGAACCCGTAACAGACAATGGCATGCCTAAGGTCTTCGAATCTGCACTTGAGAAAAAAATGAAAAAAAAAAATGTTATTTTTATTTTCCTCTTGTTTGTTTTCTTTTCTTACGGGGGCTGGCTCTGTTTTTTGCTGCTCCCTTCCTGTAATTACATAATGAACTAATTGCATTTGCTATGACGAGGAAGAGGAGCTGTCGACGAATGGTTTGGTATGAAGATGAATCATGTAAAGGTTTGACTTTGACATTAAAAACTTCAAACACTCTTGTTTCTCGTTTGTCTGTTAACTTTTAGAGAACTCGCACAGTCAGTAACTATGACATAAACAAAAATCATGAGAGTTTTACCTCAGTCGATGTGCACTTTCAGGATCTCGATCATTTGGTTTAGGTGGTCATAAAACTCAGCCGAATTGTCTTAAAGCTGTAGTTGATAACTTTAATGAAATCCACTTTTTTCATATTTGCTTAAATCTGTCAGAAGCCTTATTGCACATCTGACAGCTTTACTGTACGTGAACAAAAACAACCAATTAGAGCCAAGGAGTCTTTAATAAAGCTGTCAATCATGTCAATCACTGCTTGTGCACTGCAGTCAAACTGTCAAACTAGGCAGCATTACTCAAATATGAATTAAGATTCTGTTACTGCATTGCCTATTTCTCACCTCAAAAGTTTTCATAAACATTTTTAGTGTACTGTTTAGCTGTAAAACACCAAAGTTCACCGACTATTTCCAACATGGCATCCAGGACACAAACTTCTTAATTTTACAGCCAAACAGTTCACTAACGTGTATTTGAGGAGAGAAATAGGCAACGCAGTCACAGAATCTTGATTAATATTTGATCAATACTGCCCAGTTTGACAGTCTGACCACAGTTCATGAGCAGTGATTGACATGATCGACAGCTGCATTAGAGACTCCTGGGCTCTGATGGTTGCTTTTGGTGCATTGCTGTCAATTCTAGTGAATGCCAGAGGCAATTGGAAGAGGAGGAGGGTCATGATTTTGATCTTTGTCACGTAGAATACAGCGAGAGTTACAGCAAATATGTCTGTAACTGTAGCTTTAAGTGTTTTTCTTGTCTTAACATTCTGACAAAATCAAACATGTTTTATATTATTGTAAGTTTTCAGTCTGGGCTCATGCAAATGCTGAAGTTCAGAAATGTGAACACTGTCAACAAACAATAGCTGCATGCTCTCCAGCACCAAACAAGGAGCAGCACATCGGGTAGACAGTAAACATGGAGGGCACACCAGGGAGGAGCAAGAATGTGAACAAGTTCTCTCATACTGTGGAAAAGGAGGAGAAACTGGTGGAGTTTTGGAGTAAACAAGAGTCGGTGTTTAATTCAGAATGTATCAGATCCTCCAAGCAGCACATATTTCAGTGAGAAATCTTAGTTTTTGAATCTTAGCTTTCATTCCCACGGTCTCCTTCCACTTAGATAGCGCAGCTCACCAACGGAGGCTGGTTGCTTTCGTACGCAAAAACAGTTTATCTTTATGGATTACATTAATGCTGAAAGAATACTGTCAGCATGTGACACCTTTTATCTTGTGTTTCTAGAGTTATATGTTTCTGTGGATACATTACATTTGTTTATATATCATATATCCTAAACAGAGTTTGGCACAATATTTTCCACCAGGAGCAGGATGGGAAATAATCTCAAAAGAAATCTAGTTGTAGCTTTGCAAATAGTGATTCTGCAAGATTCCCAGTATTTGCAAAGTCTTAAAATGTGTGGCTTAAAACTGACCTTTTCTTTAGGTGTGATAGGGTCTCAGACTTTAGTCTTGCATAAGTCTTTTCAAAATCTTCTAGTGTATGGCATGCAGACTTGATGAATAGCTGTAGAAACTCTATAAATGATTGGCGTATAATTGCAGGTGACTGGCTGTTCTTTTGCTGATGGCTCATTACAATGTGAGAAACATTTGACCCTTTATTCATGCTTTGCTAACATTTCCAACTTAAGGGTGCCTCATTAGAAAATGGTACCAGACTGGCTTTTACAGCTGACATTTCCATGACAACTGAGCAAACTTCATCTGGCAGAGAAGACCATGTGATACAGTTGAAAGCTCCAAAACAAGCGACTGAGTGAGTGGAGATGGTACTGACATCCTCTGTTAACAAGGTCAAGACTGAACTGTGGAGCTCAATTTTTAAACCGTTTTCATGCCCAACCAATAGAGCCAAAATCCTCCCATTAAACAGAATGACACCTTGATACTCTTATTTTAATGTGTAATGTCAAATTGCACCTGGCTGAAATGCCAGCTGAATAGAATATATTTGGAGAGTATCACTTAAATGTGGCACAATCCATCAGCTTTATCTTTGAAAGGTGAATTTTCTGAACCGGATCCTGCTGCAAGAAAACTTTTAAAATGTAGAGGGCAATTTGGACTTAGACTTATCAGAAAACGCTTCCGAGGTGTTAACTGCTGCAAAGATTAGTGTGAAGGACTCAAAATGTCAAAAAAAAAAAAAAAAAAGTCCCGCAATCTGTATTCCCCTTAGTCCAATATACAACACTGACACCATGTGGTCATGAATTAATATTACTTTAGTTTTCTAGCAGTGCACATGATGGTTCTGTAGCATGTTGTGAGCAGTTCTCCTTTGTGTCAGATTCACCTTGGTCATAGCGAAGGACAGCAGAGAAGCAGAAGGACGAGGAAGAAATTGATTTATCCAAATAAATCTCAGAGAGTACAATATTGAAGAGCTATAAATACATTTCTTTGAATGTTCAGTTGAAGGCTGCTTCTTTTGAGCCAGCAGCTGGAAGATCCACCTGCTAGTTTAATTTATAGCAATCTGGAAAATTTATGAGTATAAGGCTCTTCATATTTCACAATTTATGTCATATCAGATATGAAAATGGATAATAGGTGGATGATGCATTTACTGTAGGTGTAATGTAGAAGTGTAAATGTGAGAAAAAGTGAGGGAGTTGTGACTGCCTGTATGGTTTGGATGTTATATGCATAAAGATTTAAAAGGCTTAAAGCACAGTAATTATTTATTTTTACATTTGTGTATAGCTAAACCACCATTACAAATGATACCAACCAGGGCCGTAGTCACTTATTTTACATGAGGGTGGGGGACCATTTTCAGCCTTCTGGACAAATTTTAGAAGTTTCACAGCTAAACTGATCATTTTGGAGCATTTTGGACAAAAAAAATTGATCAGGGATTTTCAAAGTTTTGATGACTGAATTACATTTGGAGAAGCCAGCATATGACTGAGGGCCGCACAGGAAAAGTGCACACACTGTTTCTTCTTTGTGAATTTTTTTTTATGACATACTATGACATTTGAATGCCTTGTTTAATGATATACTGCACTATGACTTTTTTATGACATTTTTATGACGTTTTTGGGTTATGGAAACACCACTTGCAGGTAGTGCCAGACCTAGAACATTTGGTGCCCTTTCTGTCACCTATAAGAAATACCACCTCTGCCTCCACAACCAGTGCACCTTAATAGTAGAATCAGTGTGAAAAATAAGTATATATATGATTATGATGTTTTCATAATGACCATGCTAATCATTATTTGGTGATGCGTGGTTGGTACTAACAAACCAAACATCTTTTAATGTTCAGTTACCTATTATCATCAAAACAACAGAAAAAGCAAAATTTAGACTGTTTTCCATTCCAACAGGCCAGGAAGTTGGTCTGCACTTTGTACCTGGCCTATCACTCAATGTAGATCCACTGCAACTTACTAATTAAAATTTTCAAACAATTTCAACTTAATATTCACATCGCAGGTTCAACAAATTATGTTGTTTCAGGAAAGGTTTGAAACAGTGTTTTTCTAGGCTGATGGGTTTAGCTGAAATGTCAATTTATGACTTCCAAGGCCATATAATTTTGTATCCTCATTATCTGCAATTAGTGTAATCGCTTGTATTAAAATGCCAGCATGTGTCACATCCAATAAAAGTCTATTTTCAACTGAAAATTATGAATTACTGACCACAATTTTAGGTCTTCGGGAAAGAGCAGTCCAGACATTACCATCCCCGAAGGACCGATTGTTCTGCAGCCTGCAATAAAGCCATAAAAACACACATAAAAGAAAAATCATTACACCACACAATAAAAGGTATTAGCAACCTTTTTTGAAACATCAAAAGCATCAGGTATCGTATCAATCAACTCCTTGTCCTAAGACATTTCATGTAAGTGCTGACCATAAAAGGCTTTGTAAATAAATCACACAGTTTCACCAGATAAATGGACGGGGAGTTGTTGGTGATTCCAAAAAAAAAAAAAAGAAAGAAAGAATGTCAGTGTCTTTGAACTCTTAATTAAATCCTGGGGATAGACCCAGTGGATGTGAATTTTATGGATTTTATAAAGATAGAGGAAAAGGTTGCAAGGGAGGTGCCTGGTGAAGTAAACCGCAGAATGTTAACCTCCTCACGCACTATCCAGTATATCAAATGGTCTTTGGAGTTGTCAGATGCTTTCAGGGGCTTAAGAAAACTCCTTTTCCGAGTAAAAGTGAGCTGAAGTGAATTGCCTTTACATGCAGAAAGAGAGGGCTCACAGCTTCAAAGTGGAAAAGATATAATCGTGTAATATGTTGAAATGTTTTCTGATGTCCAGTCAGTTAACATCTGTAGCAGGGTGCTGCATCCCTCCAACACCAAAGAAACATCCAGCATCAGTACAGCTGAGCATAAAGCCTTGCAGATGTGATAAATTCTGTCAGTGCTGTGTTCCTCTGTTCAGGAAAGCCTTGCAGCTGAGCTGTAAACATTTTTTCTCCCTGATATGCGGGCGGTTGATGTGAGATTTGATCCTTCCTGTGTTCCTCCGTAGGCTGTCATTTATGTCTCTTCATCTTTTCATGGTCACATCAGCTTGAACTCATCAAAGCTGCGCCATCACTACTCTTGGTAAAATAGCAGGAAATAACTCATACACAGCGTGGTTTTACATGAAAGCGTATCTCAGGATGAGATAAGTACAGTATGTATCAGCCACAAAGAAAAATACTTCAGATTTATTTTTTCACATTTTTTTTAGGGTTTATTCATGTTCTTCAGTCTTTATGAGAAAAGGTGTTCACTGTAAAAGATGTTGTTGCAGTTATTAACTTTTAGCTTGTTATTTTTCCACCATTAATTTCCAAACTAGCCTACATCTAATTTATTTGTTTAGCAGCGGTTTGTTGAAGACTAAACATTGACACTGCTTTTACCAACCCAACTGCCAGAAAGAAATGTTGGCACTGTACGTTCCTGCAAACCACAGATACATTACATTTACACATTATTACGTAGCAGATATGTTGAAACTTTTGTGTTTAGTGTAAGGCACAAAAAACATTGACTTAGCATAGAAAATATCATGTTTTGGCTTAAAATACACAAATTTAGGGGCACAATCCCCACTGGAAATATAGCAGTGTCTTGGTAATTATAACAACTGCTTTTTGTGCCACAATTTCAGCTGGAAAAACAGCAATTGGTCTCTACAATACAACCACATTTGTTGTCTAAAAAGCTCCTTGAAATACAATGTCACTTTAAAGACATTGTTGAGAAACTTATGAAATAGGCAGATGTAACATGGTTTGCAGAAATGTACAGTACCAGCTTTTTTTTCCAGGCAAGAACAGGTTGTCCTCACAGTAGTCTACCAGAGCCAGGTCTATCACCACAGCACTGTGTCAGCATTTGAGAAAGGTCTGGAGTCACAATATTACCATTCTGCTGTAGGGGAAAAAACATTCTGACTTGTTTTTGTTTCTTTAAACCAATCGCAATCACCCAGGGCGGCACTAAGCCCAGGATGCAGCAACGGTGCCCTTGCAGAATAGAATGACAGGGCTACACAGGGCACACACAGTGACAGGGCTCACTGTTAGCATCTTACAGTTGTAAACAGGTTTAACAACAAGCCGTTTTATTATCGGTGTGAGTTTGTTGGGACCGTTTAACAGCAAGTGTTTGGTGTTAGCAGTGCTGGTGTGTTAGTTCATGCTAACCACAGTCTCTGGCAGGAGAGTGACTCTGTTGACAGCAGCAAAAAGAAAGTTTGCTAATCTGGTAGGGATTCGGGATGGTCTGAAATCAGACTCCTGGCACAAACAGGATTGTATTCAGAAATCATTTTACTGGAGATGTTTCAAAAGTTGTGGCAAATCAATTCTGGCCTGCTGTGTCTGAAAACAGATCAACATCAGGCACGAGAGTTCTGCGAGACATGGTTTGGGCTTTTCTGAGGTGCATTGACAAGTTGTTTTAGTTATTGTAATTCTTCACAACAGTTCACTGAAAGAACAAAGCAGGTATGCCTTGGTGGGTCAGTCTTCATCAAAACTTGCCAGTTTCAGTGCGTACCTTGTTAGCTCGGAAGTTGTTGTTTCCTGTGGCAAAGGGGATTTTGAAAACGGTAACACATACAAAGCAGAAGGGGAACGCCGGCATAAATAACCAGCCAATAGCTAGCTTATAGCCACAGTCTACATCCAGTGAGACAGAGTGTCCTCACCTTGAGATTGGGGTCCTCAGAAAGTAATAAAGACCTGTATAGATGTGCGTGTGTAGCTGATGACCTGCAGGTGCTGATGTGTGATTTGATGCTTCAAGTGATTGCAGAGGTGAGTCTCATCTGCTGATTGGCAGATAGTTTACAGCTTCTAGCTTTTAAAAGACCTGAGACTCTGGTTCCAATCTCTCTGTCTCTCTCTCTCTTTTTATCTTTTTCTGTTGCTGTTGTGTGCTTTAACTTCTAATTGTTAGAGTGTTTGGCTTGTGTGTAGATAAGTGACAGCTTCATGCTGCAGTTGTGACAGTTGTGATTTGAAGGCAGGTATTGAGCAGCTCAAGCCTGTACTTGAAACTTGTAACTATTTTTCTTTTTTTTAAAAACTCAGGGGTAAGAGTTAAGCTGTCAAGGGGCTTGTGGGTGTATTTGGGGATTTTCGAAACTAAGTGTGACTGTTTGCTTTTGGGCATACTTCACCTTGACAAAGGTCTCACAATAAAAATAAAAGCTGTCCTTTAAAACTCGATATAAATTGGTCATCCTTGAGAGCATCTGGTAAAAGTCTTGCCATGTCATGTCAGATAAGTAAGGTTCACCTTGGTCAAGGCGAAGTAAATTTTTTAAAAACGTCTTGTGAATCCTCATCCATCGACTGTAGGGCTGCCTCAAGGACAGGCCTGACCTTTTAACAAAGCTCAACATGGACACCAACTGGACAAATGGGAGTGCTACAGCCTCAATATCATGCAGCTTTTGCAATACTTTGAAAATAATGTGATATGAATGGCACTTTGATATGTAAAAAAAAAGTAAATAAAGACTTTTTTACATCACATATTGCTTTTGATCCCTGAATTAACCAGAAATGTGTTGCTGACAGAGAAAAATTCTTCTTTGTTGTATTCCCTTGAAATTACTATAAAATCCATTGAATTTATTGAAGGTCAATAGACATCTTTATTGTTAGTTTTTGATTGGATCTTACTCACAATCTGGCTGCATTCAGAAGAGAAATCTAGCATATTTTTTTGCTTATTGCATAGTAGCTGGATACAGCTCTGATATGCACAGCAGGGACCTTCAGCCGTAGAAGAATGGCACAGCTGGCTCAGTAATTTGCCTGGATGCAGTCAACCCCCTGTTATTCCCAAACATCAGCCCGTTTTCTTCAAGGGATAGGAAGTTTCAGCATTGTTATGGCACCTGTTTAGACTTTTGTATACCCTAAACACACACTGACTCTGTTTTCCACTGTTTTCCATTACTGTGATTTCATGACCCGCTGCATAAAACGGGAAACTTGCATAATTTCAGTCTCACGAGCTCAATATTACATCTCTTTGGTTTGCTCCCAGAGCAGATGGCAGCGGCAGAATGTAGGTCTCTGTTGGTTTCTGTGAAGGTGATGTCTGGAATCAGTTCATCTGGAGAAGAAGCTGGAAAATGTTCTTTTCACATATCTGTATGTTATAAATAGAAAATATCTGAAGCCAGTCGACTCAAAGAGGCCTCACTGGGGAGATCACATAACTGCAGAAATGTCAAACTACTGTATGTGCTATACTACTCTGCTGTGCATTAGAGCATGCTTTTAACAATACATTTTTAACATGTGTACAGAACATCTCTATCTGCTGGGACATAATTTCAAATCCCTTATAGTTAAAACTTGGTTCGCTGACAGTCTTTGTGATCTTTGTATATTTAATGAACATTTAAAATGGGAACAAACCAATAGCTAGAAAAAAATGTTTTCACTCTATGTCTCTGCAAACCACAGATACATTACAACTGTGCATTATGATGTAGCAGGTACATTGAAACTTTACGTTTACGTTAATGTGTGGTTAGGTTTAGGCACAAAAACCACATGGTTATGGGTTAGGAAAAGATACCGTTCTGGCTTAAAATACCTAGTTTGGGGGGGCACAATTCTTGCAAGAAATGCAGTGATGTCTCTGTAAAAAAACAACCGCTTTTCATGCCACTATACCAGTAGGAAATGCAACATTGTCTTTAAAAAAATGACAGCTTTTCATGCCACTATTGCAGTAAGGAATGCAGTGATGTCTAAGTAAAAAAAACAACTGCTTTTTGTAGCACTATCTTGGCAGGAAACACAGTGATGTCTTGGTGAAAAACAGCCAGTTTTCATGCCAGAAATGCAGCAATGTCTGCAACCGCTTTTCGTGCCACTACTGCGGCTAACAATGAAGCAATGACTTGGTAAAATTAGCGCTTTTTGTGCCATAGTCTTTGCAGGCAATGCAGCAATGTCTCTGGAAAAAATAACCACTTTCCATATCCCCGCTGGAAAAACAGTGGTGGTAACTGTAAATCCCCCACATTTCGTGCCTAAAAACACTGCTGGAAACAACACAATAACATTAAATCACATATGTTTTTGTTGTTTGTTGGTCTTGAACAGTGGTCTGCAGCTTGGCAACACACCATCCCCCATCCCCTCCACTTCCTGATGGCAAAGTCAACTAATACACTTTGTCACTTTAGAAAAGATAAGATACGTATGAAATGTGCAAATGTAATGTCTTCATGGTTTGCAGAAATGTACAGTGCCAACATTTTCTTATAGTGACTGGGCTGATTGGAAAGTTGCTCCATTGTTTGTAAAGGCAAGATTAAGGACAAAGCTTGAGCTGGAAATGATGTATAATGTGTTGAGCATTAAAGGTGGGAAAGAAATTAAACATCTCATCACACACACTGTCAGTGTAGTCATTTTCCTGTCTGGTCTTGAACCTTACAAATGCATGTGAAGAATCTTAGTAGCTTATGACTCTAAATAAACCCTCAAGTGTGTCACAGTTTATGAAAGAGTGCATTTTTATGTGATACTTATCATAATATCTATGCAACTGTCTTATGAATAACATCTTGAACAAACTCATCTACCGAAGAGTTTTCCTTGGAGAAAACACTTAAGAACAAGTGCTGCCAATCTCTGCCAGATGAAACGTGAAAATTAAGTGAAGTAAATTAGCTGTTATTGTCAGGGACTACAATGAAGGGAAACATTCCTCTGGGACCACAGATGGGTGTGGATATACTACAGATGCAGCATAATTAATTATATACGGTGCTATGAAACATTGGAAGTGAAAGCACTTTAAAGATGATAACAAGCTGACAACTACAGTATACAACAAGATTAAAAGTTTTGTGGTTTATGTCTTGTTATATAAGTAATGCCACTTTGAGACTGTAACCGCATTGTGCTCGTGACAGTTTGCCTGTGAGATTTTGATACAGTAAAAGTGAAAAATGTGGTTTTATAAGCATCAGGTGGTTTAAAGCCTTGGCGGTTACATTTTAAGATACCTTGTCTTGGCCTGAACTTTTAGTCAAAGGCAGGGGTGTAATTCACAGGGGGGGACACAGGGGACATGTCCCCTGCACTATATCAGAGGACCGTATTGTACCCCCACACACTTTTTCCAGTCTCAAAGCCCAGCAGAAATGTCAGCAACATTCAAATCCCCCAGATTACAGAAGACAAACTTTTTTTCAGAAGAAGACTGTAAGTGATATAAGTTACAAATATTCACAATGTGGAAGATCAATATTACTTTGTAAACGCCTTCAAGATAGCTTTCCAGAGAAATTGGCATTATTGAATTGCTGTGTATTATTATATATCCACCACTGTGCTTCTTCACTTAACACATTCATGGAAGTATTTTTATTTTTATGCCTCTACACCGAGGACAGCCATGGCTGGAGCATTGTTTTGTCACAAATGTCCACTTGGACATAAGGATGAACTGGTTACATTTTGGTGGCCATAGGTCAAAGGTCAAGTTCACTGTGACCTTGTATGTCCCAATCTCACAAACGCAATAGCTCAAGAATGCCTTGAGGAAATTATTATGCCACAAACATCCACTTGTGCTTAAGGATGAATTGATTATTTTTGGTGGTCAAGGTCAAGGTCACTGTGACACTGTGACCTTGTGTCCATCTCATACTTGTTAACACAATATCTCGAAAGGGCCTTGAGGGAATTTCCACAAATTTGACACAAACATCCACTTAAAGATGAACTAATTACATTTTGGTGGTCATAGATTAAAGCTCAAGGTCACTGTGACCTCAGATGTTGCATTCTCAAAACCTCATTCTCATAATTTCTTCAAATTTGGCACAAACATCTACTTCAACACAAGGATTAATTTAATCAAATTTGGTGGTCAAAGGTTAAAGGTCAATGTGACTTTGCATCTGTCACATTGTCCTGAATGCGATATCTCAAGAAGACCTTGAGGGAATTTCCTCAAACATCCACTTGGACTCAAGAATGAACTGATTGTTCTGATTGTTTAGATCTTCTGTGTGAAGCATCCATGTTTTCACAGACATAGATGTTAACTGTAACTGCAACTTGACGGGTTTGTGGAGGCATACAACTGCAAGATGGTAATTCTAGTTTGGAAATGATTTATTGTGCCTGTGACTGCCCCAACAGTTGGTAGGCAGGGAGCATGTAGAAAAGTGACTGTCTCCTGAGTTACTTTATCCTGCACTATTCGGCCAATGGACTGAGCCAAAACATTGATCAGTTATATCACTTTCACTTTCACCACAACAAAGTCTGTGGATTATCTTGAGTAAACAGGTCATGATTTCTAAAAAGAGACATTGCTGCTGTGTTTTTAAAATGTATTTGTTCCAGTGCTTTGAGCATCAAAGGCTGAGTGCCATCTGGTCAGACATCTCTACAGCCAACATCTGCAACACTCTGTAACTCACTCCAAAACAATCCAGACTAATAAATAGCACTGGCAACAGATTTTTGATTTGGGATGGAACTGTCTCTTTAACTTACAGGCAGGCTTAGGTGACCTATTGTTGCCTGTTTATTTCTGCTAGCTGTGTAAAACAAGAAGCTATAGTTTACCAGTATACCTGACTTATTCACCACAGGCTGACAGGTTTAACTTACTAACTGCTTGTTCACGAGCAGTATTGTTTTTACACAGTCGTAATGTCTATATCTGCAACATGTCTTTCAGTTTTATAGCAAATGTCACTGCAGTCTGGAAGGTTGTTCACTGAAACATCTCTCTGTGGACATGTTGAACAGAGGGTCAGACTGACAGACTTTGTCAGCCTCAGGCTCCACCACTTGTGAGGTAAAGTGTGCTCAATGGGTTGTAAAGTAAAAAGTCAAATGTGTGTCATCTTATTGGATGGTGTCTCTTACACACAATTTAATATGTTGCATTTAAAAAGAAAGTACTAAAAAAGGTGTAATGTTAATATTCCATTATTTCAACATGAGTTTAGTAATGATGTTACGTTTCAACCTGGTTCTCCAGCACACTCATTAGCCTTAAATCATGAAACATATCCACCTTAATAGTTCTACTGGAAGGAAATGACAATTAGTGCCTCTCCTGTCCTTATTCTGTCCATTTATTTCCCCAACAGCAGACACAAAAGACTTCCATCAAAGTATTTTTCAGTTTAATTTGTCAGAATGAATTTCTGAAAGGAAGCTATAAACACAGAACTAATTTCATTGCCACAGAGCTTTTACTATGTCATTACATGAAACCTTTTTCTCCTGCCTCCCGTTTCTTATGCGCCCCTGCTTCCTCAACTGATGGAGTAATTGAAGATTAGCTTAATTACTTTGTTATTCTATGTATTCTATTTAACAATTTGTTCGTCCTCCCTTTTCTTTCACTATCTATCCATTCCCTCTCCCCACACAGAACTAAATTCATTGCTATAAAGCTTAAAATGTCATTATAGCATACATTCAGTCCTGATCCATGTAGAATGTTAATTTCATACACAGTGTAATATTGGCTTCTGAGGTAACAGATTTCTGGTTTTAGTCATTTGTGTGCTGCTGTTCTATACATTTTTCTAAATCAAACCACTCTGACATGAATTGAATTGAGACCTACAGGGAGCCTGCAATTGAATTGGAACCTGATGGTGCAGACTCCCTGTTGGTTTCAATTTATATAGGGTCCAACCTTTTATCTTGCCTGATATCAGCCAAAATTGTCGACTTGTTGCACTCAGTTTCCATCTTCATCTTCAGTCAACTCAGTGGAGCGGGCAGATTCCAAGGTCTGTACTCAGGCATCCTTTTATCCTCATCATTGTCACAAAGTTCTCAAGGCTTTGACGCATTTCCCCTTGTCAAAAAAGAAGTGATGCCTGGAGATTAATCAGACACAGTTCATGGCTGCCTGGCACAGTGACCCTCAAAACTCACCCGATTGCACTTTTACCATAACAAAGCATCCACTTAAGGGTAGGTAAGTAAGTAAAATGCATTTATATAGTGTTTCTCAAAAACATAGCTCACAAAGTCCTTTACAAGTGCAAAATACAAGAGTAAAAACTCAGAAGATAAATAATTAAAAAAAAGCCAAACACACAACAAGTATAGACAAAATACGAAGAAAATGCAAAGCTAGTGCAAACAAGTTATCCAAACACCTGTCTAAACAGGTGTGCCCTTTGTAGGCTTTTAAAGGAACCAAAGAGTCAGCAGACCGTGCAGGCAGAGCATTCCAAAATGTAGGTGCTACGGCCTCAGAACTTAGATCACCATGGGTCTCAAGGTGAGTGCCAGGGACAGACAACAAGTTTAATACATCGCACCTAAGGGAGCGAGCTGAAGAATACAGATAAAAGAGTTCAGCCACCTAAGTGGGAGCCTGACAGTGTGGTGCTCTGTGAGCAAGAATACAAATTTTGAGCTGGATCCTATACACAACAGGCAGGCAATAAAGAGATTTTAGATCTAGATGTTAGATTTTAGCTCTAGTGTGTAGGATTTAGTCAAGTACCCCTCACTGGCATGTCCAGTTCTAGACAGCGCTCAACATAGGCGGGGTCAAACATTTAACCCCACCCACATAGAGCAAATTTAGCTAACTCAATGGCACTGTCTGAAAGTGGACATCAATACTTCATGAAATACTAAATTATGGACACTGCAGCCTGGAAAACATATCAAACCAGTGTATTTGTAACATAATCATAATAAATCATTGGCTGCATATAGAGCAGCGTGGGTCAGCTGGAGGCTGCTTTGAGGCTGTGGGATAGAGCCAGGCAGCTGAGAGTCAAGCCAGGGCCTACAGGGCATGCTGGAGGTTTTACCAGGGCTGGAGGGGCAGTCACAGCGAATGAGAGGAGAGCCAAGGCCTGCAGAGCATGTTGAAGGCTCCACATCCAAGGGTGTGTGGACACCTGCACTCCCTCTGGTTCTCCAGTATGTCCTTAGGGCCTCAGCTCCCCTCTCACATTCAGCAAGCCCCTCTGTACAGGTGGTGCTCTGCTTCTCTGCCAGAGAACCAGAGGGAGGGCGGGAGGTTGGCGGGGCTCATGCCCATGCCCCTCTGTCAGCTTCCCTTCGGTGTCCACATTCCCCTGGCTGTGGAGCTGCGGATTTTAGTCTGTTTCTGGGGGGATTTCTTGGGGTGGGACATGGCAAGAAAATTAGTGGGATCCATAATAATGCGTATTTTAATTAAATTCAGTGCTCCATCATGCTATTTTCCAACCTACTGCACTCATAATGCATGGAGATAGACCATACTGCAACCAGTAGTCACTCCATCTCACTGCAGCACATGAGACTACTTAGATGGGAGGAGAGCAGACAGCAGCTTTGGAGCAGCTCCGCCCATGTTGAGCAAAGCCCAAAGAAGAGGGGGAAAAAAAATCAGATATATATTTAGGGGGGCCCCATCCCCCAACATTCAAATATGCTCAAAATGCCTTCTATGATGAAAATGGGCCAATTTGCGAGTTCTAATACATCTACCATCGTTAATGTTAGTTATCATAAGTATGTTACCTGCAGGTTACCTGCAATTCGCCTGTTTACCTCAGGAGAAATCGTCAGAAACTCAACGAGCTAAACAGACTATTTTAGAGCATTTTGAAACATTACCATTTTAGGGAGCCAGTATATCATTGAGGGTCACAGAGGAAAAGTTCCCACACTGACTAACTTTTTTATGACTTTATGACATTTTTATGACATACTATGACTTTTTATGAAATTTCAATAGTGTTTTATGACGTACTATGACATTATGTATGACATGATGTACTATACTATGGCTTTTTATGACATATTACACTATGACTTTTATTACTTTTTATTTATAACTTTTTATGATTACATTTACTAATGATTATTCCACATGGCAGTGCATGACTGCCTACTCTAGCATAGAGCATAGCATGTGCATATCTAAATAATTGCAGTCTATTATGCCATAATAATCTGGGCTGCTCTAATTGCAAATCAAGCACCCCAACAATGCCAAATAAATGTGGCACTTGGTATTTTATCCCTCACACTCCACCCCACCTGGTGTGTATAAGTTCCCTTTTGCATGGTGTGTGTATGTGTGTGTGTGTGTGTGTGTGTCTCAGGGGCTGTGTGTTGAACCCATATTGTCCTAGCTGAAGCACTTGCAAATTTAACTTGACAGGATTAACTGGCGCAAATGATTTGTGCCAGAGAAATTCAGCAAACAAAGACAAAGACATGGCATGGGAAAGGACACAGTTGGCATTAAACTCTCAGGAATGTTTGTCTTACCATCATTTTCTGACAACAGTCAAGTCTTTATTGATCATTAGTGGTTCCATTGGAGACACCAGACAACAGCAACAAAACAGAGCGGCATAGAAACACTAAATGTACCAAGAAAACATCCAGAATCAATCAAATAAAATGAAAAACAGCTTAAAAAGATTCTCGGTGAAGTTTTAAAGAGCAGGGGTGGGAGCTGAAGCCCCTTTACAGCAGTGAGTCGAGCATGTCATTACAACAAAGATCTATTTCTGGCATGAGTGATTGGCAGAAAACTATCACACACATCATCAAGTCTTTACAGTGAAACTCTATGTAGGTACAGCAATCTAGGAATTCATTTTTCAGTGCACAGCCATTTTTGTATTTGTTCCAACTGCTCATCTACTGTTCACACTTTATAGGAGAGTATTGACACGTTTGCATATAGGATCTGATGGTGGAGAGGACACTGCATTGCTTTTATTGAAATTCACAGTAATGTTAACATGACTGAATGTGTTTTGAACCTAATAACAGCTGGCTCTATCCACAGTGAATGTCATTATGTGTCCAAAGCATACATTTACCAGTATAAGAATATGTCTGTGCTGCTGAATACAAATGTGCCTTGAGTACAATTTGAAGTGTTCCTCCACAGCAACAATAAACCACAAGTAGTGCAACATCTAAAGACGTGTCCATGCAATATGTATAACTGATCCACTTTAGCCACATTGAAACAAATATTGCTGAGATGTTGAAAAACAGATGCAGGAGGGAGAAATCTGTTCTCTCTTCAGCTGGGAGCACCGTGTCTGAGCAGACCCACACAGTAAGACGTGGGATGTAAGGAAGAAGAAGGAGGAAGTCATGCTCATGGGAAAGGAGGTAACAACATTATGACATAACACCAGGGTCATATTTGGGTGCTTGAAGGGGGTCCCACACTGGATCTGTGTGTGTGTGAGCGCCTCAGTCATGAGCCTGTTGAGTTTTTTTGTCTTTTTGAACGACCTGGTTGATTGTATATCACACTCTTCTTTTAATTGGAAGTATTAATGTGCTTCTTCTCTGTGACTCAAGGCGAACGGATAAAAATCATAAAGGTCTAAAAAGAGCGTGTCACCTTTGTACCGAAAAAATACAAAGGTATTCATTCATGCCAGTTGTGCTCACACTCTCAGTCATACACACACACACTCAAGAGGTGAAACCCCACAACAACCACACTTTGTGCACAGTCAAGTGTTCAACCAAGGCTAGTGATGTTGGAGCGACCACCGGGGGGTGCTACAATGCGGTGACCAGATCGACGAGGGATGTTGTCATCAATCTGTGCCCCTGGGAAATGAAGACAAAATTGAAACATTAGATTTATTTACTTGAATATTATAAATCTATTTAATACAGAACATCTTGACATCATACTTGACATTTACAGTTTCCTCCATTTAACACATTAAAAGCATCGCTGGATTGAATATATTATTTCTGTTACCTGATAGGCTGAAGTTGGACTGGTGAAGATTGCGTATGGGTGGTGGTTGGTGAGAGGTGGGTGAAGTTTTGGCTGATGGAGAAGGAGTAATATATTTGGGGGTAGGAACGACATCATACACAGGGCCATCATACAGCCCCCGAGTAACGCCCTGCTTGCACGTCACCTGGATAGAAAACACACAGACACGAACATAAAACAAACCTATTAGTAATTCTTCAAAAACAAAATGGCCTGAAACCCACTACCTACTGCTACCTGAAAAAAAGTTAGCAATTGTTTATATATTTCACCTTTTTCTGAGTATCTTTTGGAGTGTCTTTGTCTTCTTGCACACTGCTGCTATTCGAATATTTACACCCATCCCTATGACACATTATTAAGGATTCTGCTAGGGCTGCACAATTTATCAAAATATTATCAAAATCTCAATATCGCCAAGTGCAATATTCAAATCCCAGAAGCTGCAATCTTTTAAAAATGGTAAACGTGTCAAAACATATCATTATAGATAAAGAATTGTAGTGTTGCACAGACACCCCAGCCTACAATTTATATTCCAGACATAAGGGATTTTCTTGTTTGGTACAGACCCCGGCAAAAATCACATTATCATTATTATACTTTATACACTGAAAAATGAAATGTAAAAATTACCATTCTCGCCCAAAGTGTGACTCAAATCGCAAAATCCGTCAAAAATAATAGCAACATGACTTTTTTTTTTTGCATATTATGTAGCCCTGGATCCAACTGTGGGTTCTGATCGGCTAGTACTCATCACGTTGATGCATCAAGGTCAGCAGCGGTCAGGGTTAGGGCAAAAAGGACATTGTTAGGGCAAGTATGAGCCAATTTTGGGTATTCTCTGAGATTAAAGTGGTAAATTTACATGGAAAAATTACAAATGTACTGCCAGAAGGACAGGTGGCGTGATATAAAGAGCACACCAGTCCATGGAGAGAGTAAAATGTGGTGGGTGAGTGGGTCAAGCACAGGACTTTCACACAGGGGACTGAGGTGTGAGTCCTATATGAGCCAATGTTGGTGCATTATTTTTAGAGAAGATGACTTACAATTTTTTTGTTTGTTTTTGTTTGTTTAGGATGTATTAAGTTGCTGAATGCACACAAAACCAAATTAAACAATTATAAATCAGTGTATTTAATATGTATTGTTTTAAGTTTTTTTGATAACAGTTATGAAAAACGATAACTGGGTGTTGGCTGCCCAGCTGGAATTTTAAATTTCATGTTTTACCCCTACTGTAGAAATGTCTTTAAAATACCTGGTTCCTGAACTTGATACGCTGGTAAGCATAGTCTGGGAAGTGCTTGCGGGGAATAAATCGACCGGTGCCCTGCTGGGCCTGCAGCTTGCCTTCCTCATAAACCACCCGACCTTGACTCAACACCAGCGCTGGACCCCCGCGGCACTCCAGACCCTCAAAGATGTTGTACTCTGCAGCCTGCATGGAGAGTGATAAAACATACAAGACAAAGAAATGTGTGAAAAGGGAATTAAGCCGATAAACGAGGGAGAGCTCTTTCATTCCCCCCCTCCACCAATCAGAACAGATATACTGCACAGTCGCGGCCCACTGTGCTATTTCAGCAAGCATTGTGTCAGAGGGTTTAATACATGCAGTAAAATGCAGCATTTGAGAAGATGGGGGATGAATAAGTGAGAGGCTTGGGGCATATAGGAGGAGCGACAGTGTGAATACAGGGGGATGGGTAAAGAGATGGGAGCAAAGAATGGGTGAGGGGTGAAGGGGGATTATAACCGAAAGCTGGCACCAGTCTGGATTAGGGCTTTATAGAGCACCGCAGCAGACCAAATACATTATTCACTGTCTAATGTCGTCACTGTATTGTGTCACATTGCTCGAGGCCAATTTTCACCTCTGAGGCCATGCTGCTGAGTTCAAAGGGACATTTCACCCCAAAATCAAAGATACATATCTATCCTCTAACCTGCAGCGTTGTTTATCAATCTAGATTTTTTTGTAGTGAGTTGCCAAGTGTTGGAGATATCAGCCATAGAGATGCCTTCTCTCCAACATAATGAAACTAGATGGCACTCAGCTTGTGGTGTTCAAAGTGCCAAAAAATACATTTAAAAAACTCAACAGCAATGTCTGTTTCCAGAAATCATGACCTGGTTACTCAAAATAATCCACAGACCTTGTTGTGAGCAGTTTTATGTAGGTGCTATTTTCCTTCTACTAAACTACATCCGCTAACCGTGCCAATATGGAGAGGGAAGAGTGCATCTACTGCTAGTTCACCTGGAATCACTGAGCTAGCTAACATTACAGCTCAGCCAAGGATGATGCCATCTCATCTCACACTGTCACGAGCACGAGCCTCTTGTCTTTGAGTAGAAGCATGCTTTCCTCTGCGCAGTGGTACGGTTGGCAGGTGTAGTTCGGTGGAAACAAAATAGCACCTACATGAAACTGCTCACAACAACGTCTGTGGATTATCTTGTGTAACTGGGTCATGGTTCTTGGAAAGAGACATTGCTGTTGAGTTTTTCAAATGTATTTTTTGGCTCTTTAAGCACCACAAGCTGAGTGCCATCTAGTTCCATTATATTGGAGAGAAGACAGACAACTCTACAGCTGATATGTTCAACACTCAGCAACTCACACCAAAACAATCTAGACTGATAAATGGCAATACAGGTAAGAGGAAAAATATGTATTTCTAATTTGGGGATGAACTGTTCCTCTAAATGTGTTGTTTTCTCTTGAAATTTAAACGCTGGGGGGCACCCAGTAGTTCACCTGGTAGAGCAGGCACCCCATGTACAAAGCCTTTGCCTTTGCCGCAATGGCCAAGGGTTCGATTCCGACCCATGGCCCTTTACTGTATGTCATCCCCTCTCTTTCTGTCCTCCTTTCATACTAATGCCGTCCTATCTATTGAAAGCAAAAAAGCCCTCAAACATATCTTTCCAAAAAAAAAAAAATAATGAAATGCTGGGATCACTTAAATTGCATAAAGAAAAAAAGAACATATTTCCATACTTAGCTCTTAGTGAATCTGGCCATGCATAGAGCTTTTGTTTTATTTGTCTCAGGTTTGAAATATTGGTCATGGAGATTTCTGATGCCAACCCAATACAAGGGTGTTTAACAGAATATGGCTCTTCTAAACGAAGGTTTACAAAACACAATAAAACCCAGAACTCATTATGAAACCCTTTTACTGTAACTATTTTCTATTGAGGAAACTTCAATGTCATTGTCCAAAAAGAAAAAGTTCCAAAAACCATTTGCATGGCCAGATGCCTCTTCAAAAACGATCAAACTGACCATTTAAAGATAAACCCTTTATGCACTTGTCAAATAGGATTTCAGCTTTTTTTAAACAGGCTGTGTATCCTTGTATCTAATGTAATGCATGTATTGTGTTACTCTGATACCACACCTGTGCAATATGCCATGATATCACTCACAGTAATGCCAGGCTTGACTGAATAATATATTCCGACTTCAAAGTACATTTCAGGTTCCTACTTCACCTCCTGTGTTTCTGCTTTTGGTTTTAATCCTATTTCACACACAGCCATCTCCCAGATGAACCTTTCTCTCCTGCCTCCTCTCCTTCATGTGCTTCTGCTCCCTCAACCAAAGCAGCATTTGAGGATCACAGAACATCAGTTTCATTACCCTGTTATCCCTTGAATTCAATTCAACAATTTATCCATCCTGCCTTTTTTCTTTTACCATATTTCCTATCTCTTTTCTCCTATATTATTTTTACTCACCGACTGCTGGAGTTTGGCAGTGATGGTTTTGATGCTGTCAGGGTCCCAGATGACGATGTCAGCGTCAGAACCCACCGCTATCCGTCCTTTGCGTGGGTACAGGTTGAAGATTTTAGCAGCGTTGGTAGATGTTACTGCCACAAACTGGTTTTCATCCATTTTCCCCATGGCCTGAGAGACAGAGAAGAGGGCGTTTAGAGTCAAAACTCACTGTCAGAGTTTTACAAAAGACACAAACACATAGAAATATGTCCTCATCGCTCACCACGGCCTTGTCCCAGACAAAACCCATTCTCTCCTCCACTCCGTTGGTTCCCTCTGGGATCAGGGTGAAGTCATCTTTACCGATTGCTTTCTGGGAAGTGCTGTACGCACAGTGGGCGCTGCCCACCACCTGGAGGTCCCCACTGGATCAAGGAAACAAAATGATATATAATTATCAACACAGACTTCACACTGCAGTGATTAACCTGTACATTGTTATATTTTTTTACCACAGGATTTTGAAATGCCTCGACCTATTGAAGGCAGCTCAATCTTTGTGATCACAAGGTCAGTTAAAAGAGGAGGCTGCACAAATCACTTCAAGACAAGGGCGTGTGTTGAAGAGTAGCGGGGACAGAAGGGCTCAGATGAAAAAAAAAATTAGATGGTCTTCAAAGCATGCCATTTTAGGTAATGTAATGGCTGACTGGAATGAGGTCAGTGTAAATAATTACAGCAGGACGGGAAAAGATCAAAAGTGCATAGCCTAGCCTTTGAATATTGTCTATGGTTCAAGACAATATTCACATTCAAGCAATTGTGATGAACATAAAGACGGATATTTCTACTTTCAGCCATCAGGTGTCCTCATTGAGCATCGGAGTTAAAGAACAAGTCATGCTGTGGCCTGGGGCAAAAAAAAAAAAAAACAGCCAGCTGAACTAGTCCGGATGATGCAATGCAGCTGCAGTACCAGTCCCTACAGCCTTAACTAGACCACATCACACACACAAGAGAGACTGCATCATCAGAAAGCTATCAACATATATACTGCCTTTACCTGTTAATATACAAGAGGCTGGATTTGAAGAGCTATGATTAGGATAATTTCTCATCTGAGGTCTTTTAGTCGTTCGTTAATTATAGTGATTACTTCATGATAGTGAGCTTTGGGATCATCGGCCCCAATGCCATGAGAGTACTTATTATGGAAATAACGAGCATGGCAGACATGAGAGGAAAAGTGTTGTTCTTTTGTTCGGGAAAAAAAAAGAACCTAAAAATACACCTTGTCACCTCAGCAGACGCTCAAAGACACCAGCAGTATCACGCCACCGGTGTGACAGCACGGACCCGCCTAGAGAAGCTGGATTTGCAGAGGAAGGGTGGAGAGAGGAGGAGTGATGATGATGATGAGGATGAGGAGGAGGATGAGGAGGCAGGCTGTTGGTAGCCAAGGCAACAGATGATGAAGGATTCTAGTTCCTGTGCTATTTATGGAATCGGGGACAGTCAAAAGTGTATCAGGATGTGCTGTTGTGTATGAGTGTGTAAAGTGAGAAGTGAGGTGGGTTTGGTCTGGGGCACTTCATCCCTCTCTGTGACACTCATGAGTTAAAACTGAAATAAAATGTATTTGTTTTGCACTGATAATAGTATACATACACTGGTATACTTTATACATTATACATGTATAAATGTATGTATAAAGTATAATAGTATGAAGTATTAAATGCAGTTACAGTGACTTGCAAATGATGCAGTGCAGTGCTTATCCATTATTAAGTCACTCCCTCCACTTTCTGTCTGTCCCTTTTCTCCTCATACACACACCTTCACCCTCTCTCCATCTGTTTATCTTTTTCACTGAAACTGTTCTGATATTGTGCATTACATAAGCAATTGTTTGTGGCGTGAATACCAAACTAATATCTAAGGACAAAGAGTGAGAGTTAGATCCTTGTAGGTGTCACCTTTGGTGTCATAAAGCTGATTTGCATTTCACTTTCTGCAGAGGTTATAACTAAATTAAACACTTGGTCTGCTCTCGCTGCCCTCATTAATTAAAAAAGTTTTTACAAGTCCCAGTGTTAGTGAAATATACTGAAGGCTACATATTTAGTCAGGCTTCTCAGAGCATGATCGTCACATACCGAAAAACACAGGGGCTTTGGATTAAAAGGAGACTTTGGTGCATTTACTTAGATTGCATCATGTGCATCCATTGGTGAAAAGGTTTAAGACGTACCAAGACAGCAGTGTGTTGAGGTGGTCTGGGGTTGTGGGGTCAGGACTCAAGGGTGGAGAGGTCACATAAGCAGCTGCTTTGGCCCAGTTCTTGCTCCAGTAGTAGGAACCGTCAGTGACCAGGCTAGCTGTGATCGGCTCCCCAAAAACTACAGAACCTGGATGGGAGGATAGTGAGGCAGCGCAGGTCAGGATGTGAAAAGCAGATGTTCAGAAAGAGTCATTAAAATAGAATCAGATACATGAAATGGCTGAAATGTTTTGAGTGAGAAGAAAGAGAGGCTGACCTTTCCTACGGGCCTGGGCGATGGTGTCAGCTGCACTCTTGCTCATCACCTTGGTGATGTAGACGGGGCAGTTTACACGGTTACCAAGAGTGATGGCACGGAACACTGCCTCAGCCTCCAGCTGCATGGAGAGGGAGTAAAGAAAACATTAAAACCTACGGATGGATGGATGGATGGATGGATGGATGGATGGATGGATGGATGGATGGATGGATGGATGGGTTCAGGCTGTTCTCATGCACTGTTTATACATATACCTACAAAAAGTTATGCACCACAATTCAAATATAACCCACGTAATCATGATGACTGTGATTACATGAGATGGGAGTAAATGATGTAAAGTTGGAGTAAAGATGGAAGTACTTTAAAGAGCAAAACTCTGCATAAGGATGTAGGTTGGGGTGGATGGGTCAAACAGACACAGGACTTTCCCCCAGAAGACCAGTGTAAAACCAAGTAAAGTTTGAGTTATTCTAAGGTACGATGTCATTACATGTGACAACATGACATTACGTGGTGATGCCCAACCAATTTTCTTTCCTTAAACCTAACCTATGTAACCTTATGTTACTTACATAATATTATATTATGTAGGTTAAGTTTTTGAAAGTAAATCTATGTAGGCAGGGTTCAGGAAAAGAATCATGGGTCTGTGCGTCACGTTACATACTTAACATAATGCTATCTACGTAACATAAAGGGGTTAGGTTTAGGAAGGTAAATTTAAGTAGGTTAGAATTAGGAAAGTAAATTTACATAGGTTAGGTTTAGGAAAGTGAATTTACGTAGGTTAGGTTTAGGAAAAGAATCGTGGTTGTGGGTTGTCATTTACATACTTAGCGTAAAGTTACATATTTATTGTAAAATTACATGGGTTAGGTTTAGGAAAGTGAATTTACGTAGGTTAGGTTTAGGAAAAGAATCATGGTTGGGGGCGTCATTTACATACTTAATGTTAAGTTACGTACTTAACATAAAGTTATGTAGCTCAGGTTTAGGAAAAGAATCATGGTTGTGTGTGTCAAGTTACATACTAAACTTTACTTTCCTAAACCTAAGCGATGTAACTTAACCCTAAATCTAACCCACATAACTTTACATTAAGGATGTAACTTCATGTTAAGTATGTAATGTCACTATGCACAACCATGATTCTTTTCCTAAACCTAACCTAAGTAACTTTATTTTTCTAAACCTAATCCATATTAAGTGCATAACTTTACATTAAGTACAAAATGTGATGACGCCCAACCACAATTCTTCTCCGAAACCAAACCTAACTGGTAGGGGCGCCAATTCATGGGGTCCTAATTCATAGAATATTATATGATCATTGTATGAGGATACGTTAATGGAGTATACAAAAATGATATCACCTCTTCAGGCCGACTCAGAGGATGGCCTTCAGGTCCGGTGATTCCCATTCCCAGGATTTTTCTCTGTTCCTGAAACACAAATGAACTTAATTTAATTATAATTATCTTCATGCCCACTATAATAACTGTCAGCAATACATACAGTACCTGTCAAATCATGTTTTACCCACTTTGCATATTCTGCAGTGCCTTCGCTGCTATCTCATGGCTGTAAAATGAAAATCTCATGGTCTGTCATACTATCAAAGAAACTAAAGTGTGCATTGTAATCCTAGAATGCCAATGCACTGTGGGAAGCTTTTGCTGGCTGCACTTGTTGTGCTTCTGACAGCGCTGTCTGGAGAACGGCAAAATTGAGATGAAAACCACCCCCACCCCCTTCCTGTTTCTCCTTTCTTTCAGATTTTTTTTTAAATTTAATAATGTGCTCACAAGTGGGTTGGTGCTTCTAAAGGTTTTTCATCCCCCATCTCTCTATTTCCATTACAGTTACAGCAACAAGTATGTCATTATTATTCATCAGCAGTCCCATTATCATTCATTACCCTCATTCATCTTCACATACATCATGGTTTCCGCCTTAATTGTCCCCTTAATCAGGACCTTCATCTCCGTGACCGCGACTACCACTTCTCATCACCGCTGTCAGCATTATCAGCACCTTCGCTCTCGCCATCTTAATCACCGTTACATCATCGTCATTAGTAAAATAACGATCACCAGCCAGGGTGGTCTATGAAAAAACCTGTCATGCTCAGTGGTTTCGGCAGCATTAATCCTCTCTCTCTGTGTGAGAGCTGGAGTTATGTAAGTAGAATATCTCTCAACTGCAGTGGAGGTTGAAAGACTATAAAAGTAGAACATTGGGCATGATTTATTCTAGACATTATATATAGTTCGCTATTTCACCATAGTAAACTGCTCTGTCTAGAGGTTAAAACACTAAAAGGTGATGATGATGTTACAAGAGGTATTGGTGGGCACTTAAAGACAAAAATAGAGGAGGTCATGTTGCACTTACCTGAGCAATCAGGTCTCCATTTTCAGCATGAACTAACACCACAGCACCCAGCTGCTTCAGGAAGGACAATGCCTCATAGAGCTGAGGGAGGGATGAGTCCAAAAAAGAGATTAATAGTGAAAGAAATTCACAGATTTACATGAGAAATTAGTGCAGTAGTAGTGATTATGAAACACACCTGAGAGTCCGACATCTGGTACATGTCCTTATAAGCCATGTACACTTGGAAGGAGTTGATACCTGACAACAGTGGAAAATGTATTCATAACAAGAAGCTAATAAAAGGAAAACTCAGCAGCAAGGATTACAAAGACAATTTGAGTGTAGCCAAAATATTGTATCATGAAATGCAATAAATAAAGAGGAGATAAAAGGAAAACTTGGAGCTGCAAAATACAGAAAGTGATCCACTACCTCGCCTGACGTACAAAGCATCCAGAGCTTGTTTTTGTCTCGCATCTGAGCCAAGAATTACAACTCTCAAATTTATCTTGGAAAGGAGCTGGTCACACAAGCAGCTGCCTTGGCTCAGTTACTGAATTATTTTGTAGCTTGCCCCAGAAGTAAAGTGATTTTTTACTTAAAACAGATTACAAGTAGAATTCAAACACTACCACCATGACAGCGCTGTAGAGAACAATGGATTTTCGCCGTGCCTTCGCTATAAGAGGATTCAACACTGGGCCAAATTGTTTCTAAATCTGTCCCTATTGTTTTTGTGAAATGGGTCCAAAAGGAGGATGAACATGGAACTGAAGCGAGAATTACAGCAAAGACCGTAGTGCTGAAATGTTATGGAGCAACTAAAAAGTGACACACCTTTCTCTTGCACCAGCAGCTCCAAGTCATCTTTAACACTCTCATCCCACTGGGGGATGTCTACGTGCAGGGAGTAATCGCAACACGCCTTCTTATCTGCAGCCTCCTGCCAGTGCTCGAACGTCTCCAGCAGACTCTCTCCAGGCTCGGGGGTCACGTGGTCAACTGGGAGGTGCGAGGGGGTCAAAGGTTAAGATAGAAAGAATGCAATTAATATTCTTCAACATTTGAATGAAGATGTGGTTACTGTGACTGCATGCGTGCATCTCGGCATCCACACTCACTGATCATGGTGGTGCCGCCAGCAAGCGCAGCCTTGGTGCCCTGCAGGAAATCATCAGCAGGCTGTGTGCCCAGGTAACGCTTCATCAGACAGGTGTTGACATCAATCCCTCCTGGTATCACCATGCGGCCATTAGCCTCAATCACCTTGACACCCCCAGGTACAACCAGATTCTCCCCCACCTGCCTGCCAAGGATCAGATGCATGTAGAGAAGGGATGGGATGGGATAAAGTGTAGTGCAGGAAAATAATTGGGCGTGGATGAAAACAGGTTGTGGAATATGAGGGTTAATAAGTGAAGTGAAATCATTATCAACTGCATTTTTTTTTTGCAAATCTACATTTTTATGTTTCTTTTAACTCTTTATATACGCACTTGATGAGCCCATCCTCAATGTAGACGTCTGCATAGAGAGACTGGTCATCATTGACCACCCGCCCTCCCTTGATCAACAGCCTTTCACTCTGCAGGGGAGGAGTACAGAGAAAGAGAGAGGGGGGAGGGAGAGGTACAACGGGGGCTGAATTCAATCCTGACATTTTGATGTGTTGCACAATCCGTTATGTAATCCTTGACCTTAGAGTAATATTATGACAGTGCAGTGGATGAGAGCGGAGAGACACGCTGTGCATGGGTGGGGTCTCACAAAAGCTAATATTAGTGCTGTATGCTTCTTCTTTCATTTGCATTCATTGCAGGTAGGATGATATTATAAGTACAATCAGATAGATATCTAAAAGCAGTGTTAAAAAAGCACATCTTTTCCTCAGACTACTATATGTCCACACCCTCTACCACCATGCAGAGTGCCTAGCAACAGCTTTAGGAAGATGTTATATCTCCATGGTAACCAGTGATCACCCATGGTTTGAGATGAAGGCAGCTGACAGCCTTGTTTAATTCTCAGCATCTTTAACCAACAAGGATGCTAACAAAAGGAGGAACGTGAAAACAGTATGTGTTCTTCGCTGTTACAATATGACATGTAATGCTTAGTTATATAAATTGTGAGTGGCCTTTGGATTCATTTGGGATTTGATATTACTCTAAAAATGACAGAGGCTTTCTGCAGAGTGCATGCTTTAATATAGGTAGCTGAAAAGGGATGAATCTTTGCACAAATCCAGCCTCACACTTTTGTGTTGTTTTATGCAAGTCATTGTTTCCTGTGCGAGTCCTGGTGACACCGTCACGTCAACCGAGTTAATCCCTCTGACAGGCGGCGAGATTACACAACACTGTCCAGCTCTGAGTGATACCAGGCGCTCGATTTGACACACAGACACTGAGAATTGTCACCTCTCCATCTTGGGTTTGCTGTTTCACACAGGAGAAACTGTAGGAGGGCCTTCTGCCCTTTGCCGCCTCACTAAGAATTTAATCCCTTCACTGCCGGCACTGGCAGCAGGGATTTGCATACAAGCGGAGAGCCTCTCCAGCCAACGCCGCTGACCAGGCCGGGTCTCTTACCGTCAGATGGGGGATGCTGTTCTTCCCCTGGTAACCGGTCCCAGACATGCTCTCTCTGTCGCTCTGCCCCCGGGCAGTCAACTCAGAAGCGGGTTGCGATGACTCCGGCGCCCTGCGCTGCGCTCTGCGCCCCTTTGTCTCCCCCGATATGTGTTGGTTATTGTTTCCGTGTATGTGTGTGAGAGAGAGAGACAGGGACAGCGATGAATCCGCCGCCGAAGGCTACGGCTGCGTCGGGATGCGTGGAGCGCGCGCCGTCACGAGACCTGCCGATCCTGTGCGTGCGCGTGCGGAAAGCGAGCGCCTGCCCGGTGGCGTTCACGGCACCGAGAAAGACGGTGTAGGCTACATCACACCCCCCTCTACACGCACATAAACAGCTCACGTGAGAGCAGAAAAACAATACAGAGAGAGACGCTGTCTGGAGCTGTCCGGTTCAGCACCACACACTGAGAGGAGCTTCACTGTGTCAGCGTGCGTTTGCATCTTTTTGGAGATTTTTTACGAGCTACGTAGTCGTAAACCAAAATGGCCAAACTGCAATGCAGCACAAAACTTCATCATTTATGCAGACTTGTATCAGAAGAACAACTCCTGAGGGGATGTCAGCTCTGGGCTAACACAACACATATTAAGACTTAATTATTCAAATTTATGCTTTCAGTCATTAACCAATAGTCTTTGTTCTTCCTCTAATTAGGCCAGTAGTCCTCTACCAGTCTACAGGCGTGTTTGTTTCTGTTTAATTTATCAATCATATTTTAGGGAAATCTATCTATACAAGACAACCAGAGGGAAAAAAAACCAAGAAGCAAAATCCTGAGTCCTACCTCCCCATTTGGGCTTTCCTTCCCCGAGGAAAATCTAATCTCAACACCGGGGCGCACATCGTCTGTGTCCCCGGGTGAGTTGGTCAGTGACCCCTCCCGGACCTCGCTGGACGCCTTGCCGATGGTGACCCCATCGTCCAAGACCCTCTCCCGGCTCCCGCTTCTCGGGGTGCGGCTCCCTTTCCTTCCCACTGCGTAGTTATCGAAGTCTATGGTCTTGCTTTCAAACGCCCCCTCCACGGAGCTGAACATCCCGTAGCTTTTCCGCTGGTTCGGCCCGGTGGTGATCGGCCCCGCCAGGTACACCGGCAGCTCATCCTCCCGGTTCCACTGCCTTCTGCAGTCAGACATTGTGGCTTCCACAGCAGACGGAGACTCCCCCCAAAATCTGAAACGATGGAGACAGAAGCCTCGGTTGTCTTACGTCTAACCGGGTCACTGACGGCCCCGCCCCTCGAGCGCGCTCTGATGCTGTGAACTGTGAAAAGCGGCTCTCTCCGGGCTACCTATGAACGCACACACGCACACATGCAAGTGAAATGATGCAGTGCTCCAGTTTAGAGGGTGGTGGAGTGTCAGTGAACTAGTTTCAGTATGCAAACGCCTAGTTAATAACCACACGTGCACATACACAGACATACAGATAAATAAAAGGAAAGCAAGTCTCCCTACCACCCATCCTTTAATGTGGGGGGCTGTGCGTGAGCAGGTCACACCATCAGAGGATTAAACCAGCATGTGTCATGCTTTAACCCACATCTGGAGGGAGGGAAAAACAGATTGTTAAATGGTGTATGTGCTTTCAGAGCTGACCACATACAGGGGGTGCTGGTCTATTGCAACCTGCAAGAAAGCCTTGAATGTGTGCAACCTGCAGGTATGAGACTTCAGGCTGCAACAGGTATCTCATCTGGGCCGAAACCAGTGACCTGAATGTACTCATGGGATGTTTGCTGATGTGAGCAGACAGTCTTGCTCCAGACAGCAACAGACTGTCCTTCTTGTGGCCCATGGGGATTCTGGGAAAAGGCGAAAGAGAGGGAGAGTGAAGGAGAGAGAAGCTGGGAGCTGTCTTTTCAGTACTCACGCAGGTGGACAGCTCCCAGAGGAACAATGCACCAAACCATGAAGCGCAGCAGCAGCAGCAGCAGCACAACACAGCACACACAGCCTATTGGAAAGCATTACACATACATACATACATACATACATACATACATACATAAAATACATGTATACCACATATCTGGAAACAGGCCTATCATGGAAGATGGAAGTGGCCAGAATCTAACATAAATAGATAGATAGATAAATACATAAATAAATGAGTCAACCAAAAAAAAAAAAAAAAATTCTTACAAAAAATGTAGGCATGCATTAATTAATTGATACATGGTTTTTTTCTGTCAATATATACATATATATGAGTGTGTGTGTGTGTGTGTGTGTGTGTGTGTGTGTGTGTGTGTGTGTGTGTGTGTGTGTATGAATTGCAAAAGCTACAGAAATAAATAAATACAGAAAACATATATAGCTAAATTTGAAATTTAATAAAAAATAAATAAATACAAGGAAATTTATAATAGAAAGGTACATGGTGTAGCAGTGGGGGGGGGATACAGCATAGTATTGCAATATTTTTGTGTGGCGATATTGTATCATTACATCATTTTTTGCTAATTATCATTTATAAATTATTAATATGACAAATACAAATTAAACTTTAGCCTACTAGAATAATGTAGCTTAATTTATTGTTTTTTCAGTCCACTAGATACATTTTGCTGCTAAAAACTGGCTGAAGTCAGATGAACAGACTGAAAACTTTATCTTATTAAATAAAACAGGCGCTGACATAGTTTTCCTTCGGGGACATAATTTACAGCTGAAAAAAAGGTCATTAATTGCAATGTATTGCAATATGTATTGTCCCAATACTCAGCATATCGCAACATATTTAAAATCACAACAATATTGTATCATGATAGTATAGTATCATGGATCCTCTTTCGGACCTGTGTGTTAATGACAAAAGAGTAAAAAAAATTGAATTTCCCCTCAGGGGGATTAATAAAGTATATAAAATTAAAAAATAAATTTTTTTTTTTTTTTTTTAATCCTCTGGTGATTCCCTCCCGTAATAAGTACGGGAGGTAATTTAAAGGTAAATAAGTAGAGAAGCTAATTAATTTATTTATTAATTTATGTCACATTTTATCAATTAATACATGTTTACATTTATTTTTAATATGATTTCAAATATTATTTTGGTACAATTAATGGCATATTTACATACATTTAATGGTATTTATCAAGTCTTTATTGAATTTGATTTATTTTTGATTTTGGCAGCTTCCTTCCTCCATATACACATGACATGGTTATTGTTATTACTGGGTAACTCATTAGATAGTGTAAATCATTTGCTTAAGCAATACATAACTAACATGATTCATTATGATCAAATGCATGAATTAATGTATCTCGAATTCCTGTTGCTCACTTTTAAGAAATAATCATGTCACTTTGATGTTCAAAATTTCATGAAATCCAATGGAAGATGACATTTCAGACCCTTGTCTTTTATGAACAGTACGTGTTGTCAGGCTGTTTTAGTAGTCAGGTGAAAACATGTAAGCTTATCCTCATTTCTTAATCATGAGAGCCCCTTGGTGTACCTTTATGATAAAGTGTAACCTTACTATCAGACCGCTGCCTGTCCCCACATCTCAGTGATCACTCTTGTCTGCGGGTGCCATATGGAAGAGAGTCAGACTCGATTAAGAGCAGGCCTTTGACCTGGAACCCCATAATCTACTTAAATGCAGCGGCCGCTCAGTGGAAATAACAGCACATACAGCATCACTGAACCCTCCTTTTAAAAGCTTTTTAAAGCTACAGGAAGAGACATAGAGTGAATGAGTTGAGATAATAATTAAAGACAAATTGTTCCTAGAGGAATACAAATTTCAAAAGTTCAAGAACCAAGAGCGCACTAATAACCAATCGGATACGTCAGCCGTTTGATGGGCATTTATTTCCTCCTATCAGAGCCGAGTCTATTTAAAGAGGGCAGACCGTAAAGTTGCGGTGTTGTTGTAGACCAGACACATGAGAGTTTGACCACGGCCAGTGCGTCTCTGGTTTCTCGGAGCTGTGCGGAGCGCACGGAGCTCAGCATGGACTACTGACACAACTTTTAAATTCAGGAGGAAAGTTGAGTTTTTATCCTGAAGAAATCGGCAAGGTAAGGTTTCTATCTGTTGTTGTACTCAGTGCTGCCACGGCGCAGGTCTCATGTGGAGAACTTTGCATGAAGTTCTCTTTTACTTGCACACGTAGTGTCCGCATGTGCTCCTTGTAAAAACTAGTTTAATAATACTCTTCTATAATTTTCTTTCAAAGTTTGAATAGCCTTAAGAGAGTGATTCTATTTTTATTTGCCACTTTATTTTGTTTAATTGCATGTTATTGCAACATATATTTTATTAGATATCTAACACCCTTCCTAATGTGGACTGAAATTGAGTAGAACATGGTTTGACTGAGGTTTGTATCCTCGTCAAAACTCCTCTCCTTTCACAGTGAAGGTATCATATTTAGGTGCAAAACTTCCAGAGGATAGGGTCCTCCAATTTCTCTGACAGGGTGTTCACAGATTCAACCCCCCAGCTGTGTTTTCACTTATGACTCACTATTAGAAATGACCTCAATTATTTTGCTGCAGTGCATGGTTGTTATTAGCTACATGAAAAATGACTCACACCCTTTTTTTAATTCCAGAAAATATGGAGGATTCGGCATCAATTTCTACTGGTGTCAACACCCCGGGGTCATGCCCTGCCATGGATGGACCCTCTCCTCCCTCCCCCATACAGACTCCTCCTTCAGTGATCTCCAGTGACCTCTCTGCTGCTCCCTCTCACCCTGCCAAACCTCCATCCTCAACAGAGACCGCTGCACAACCTAGAAAATTATCTTATTCCTCTCAAACATCCGCTCAAGTCACGTCTAAACCGATGGATTCTGTGAAGGGGTCAAAGCCCTTAACTCCTGCTGGGCCCTCTAAACCCACATCTAAACCTATTCCCACTAAACCGTCCTCGCCTCCTCCCAGCAAAACACCACTTGTTATGTCTTCTAACCTCTCTACCCCTGAAACCCCTAAAATGTCATCCTTTTCTAAGCTCACATCTGCCTCCTTTACATCACCGAGCTTGACCTGTAACACTCCAACAGATTCCCCTACTCCTCCTCCCTCTACTACTGCTTCCACTGTAGCTCCTGCAATTACTATATCCGCCCCCGCGAAACGTACCTTTGCATCCATGGCCAAAAGGGTGATTATACAGGAGAGACTCAGGAAAGCACAGGAGGACGCCAATGATGAAGAGGATGGTAAGAATATTTGTTCTGAGTTTGGAATTAAATGACATATTGAGAGTTTTAATGGGCCTGAGAGTAGAAGTTGCACCCAATTGCAGTGTTGTGGTGCTAAGCCTTGAGCTATGTTTTGGAGTGTGTTTCCGTGTGTAACAGGGTAACCCAACCCTTGGATAAACATCTCTCTTGGCCAGAATGCAGTATTACTCATTGTAATCTTGTTTTATGAAGCACCATGGGCTGCATCTCTGTGTCATACAAGAACAGAAATTAATGCAATACATAAAGTTAAATATTTTTTTCATCATCCAATGGTTCAGTTAAATTCAACATCTGAATCCCTGCTTGTTAGACCACCGGCTTTGCTCAGTGACTGATTTGTGTTGAAAGAAATTCCACAGAGAAAAAGAGCAAGGCCTTTGCATATACATTACCTTCTCCTGTTTACCGTATGACTGGCAGGCTCAGAGTAGTGAACATGCGTACAAATATTCTTGCAGCATGCTTTAGTCATGCTAGCAGCAAGGCCCTTTGGGATGAAAATGGTTGGTCAGTCACTACTTTGGTCCAAACTGAAATATGTCAACATCTACTAGATGGATTACCATCAAAATTTTCTACCGACGTTCATGGTCGCCAGAGGATAAATCGTAATAACTTTGGTGATCCCTCAGTTTTCATGTAGTGCCACCACAAGGTTTACAATTGCCTGATATCAGACAGAAGGGTCAACTTATTACACTCTGTTTTCATCTTCAGTCTGACATTGCATCCACTGTAATCGATTTCCTTCGGGAAGAGGGTTTCAATTCTCTAACCAACCACTATAGACCAACATAACCTTCTGAATCTAACGTCTTTTTAAGTCCTTACTGATGTGTAACCATGCCAACTTACTTGTTTAGCCAGGGTTTTAAGAGTGGAGTGGAACAAAGTTGCCTCGATAGCAGCGTCACTCACCACTGTTTTTATTACTCTTCAGTGGTTTCGGTGCACTGCTCGACAAACGCTTGACAATGGCATTGGTCCCACCTGTGGCGCTGATTGGCTAATTGTTAGTCCATTGAAATTGGTGCATACATTCATGCTCCTCTTAGGATTGATTTTTAAAACTTTGGTGGTCCTCTCTCTGACCAAACTTTTAATGTGGTGTCATCATAAGCTCCAAATTTGATTTGTAATTTGGTTTATAACTAAATACCTGCAAAACATTCCATCAGTCTCAGCTGTACTTTGTGTTGAGTGCTTATGTTAGCAAATGTTAGCATGCTAACAGGCTAAACTAAGATGGGGAGTATGGTAGACATCATAGTCTACCTGCTTAGCAGCATGTTTGCAATGTCTTTGTGAGTATGTTAGCATGCTGATGTTAGCATTGAGCTCAAAGCACTGCTGTGCCTAAGTGTCACAGAGCCACTCAGCTCAACTGCCAGAAAAAATGTTGGCATTGTACTTTTATGCAAACTATGGATACATTACACTTTGCATGTTATTAGGGATACATTGAACCTTTACATTTCAATAATGCCATAACCAGTAACTTGGTTACAGATGGGATAAGACCATGTGGTGGCTTAAAATACCCAGTTCTGGGGGCTAATCCCCACTGGAAACACAGCGATGTCTCTGTAAAAATGGTAAATGGGCTGCACTTGTATAGTGCCTTTCTAGTTGTCCGACCACTCAACGGTTGTGTCAGCGGTTACAGAGTAGCAGTCAGTTCATATGTTGAGTCACTTTAGAAATGATGATATGATACATATGATACATTAAAATTTAACATATTTATGGTTTGCAGAAACGTACAGTGCCAACATTTCCTACTGGCGACTGGCCTCTTTGTCTTGGTGAATCTGAACATGCTTAAGCTCTGTTGTTAGCCTTTTGTCAGCAATAACTAAAATACCCACATTGAAACAATTATTATTAGTTAGTCACTTCAACATTGTGATATTACACTGTCATATTGCAGAGCTGTTGGAAGTGAAACCAACAAACTGGTGTACCAGTTAGATATCTTGCTGTGCATAGGAGAATATGACATTTGACATTTTCCCTACAGGCAACGAACCCCTGAACCCCTTTGCTTAAAGGACACTAGGGAGACAGTAACCGTTATGAAACTCAATGCAAGTGACAACTAATAGTGTGACATAGTAGCTGGGCTTGGTGTTGATGGAGCTCTGGGGTGTCGTCACATGATCTGCACAGACAGACAGACAGATGCACAGACTCTCTCACATCTACTCCACCTCTGACTTCTTGTTACTCTCACGTTACACGATATATGTCAGGAGGGATTTGTTGATCGCTGGCTTTGAACACAGTATGTGTAAAAATCAGCACTGAGTCACACTGCTCCTTTAGTAAAGTTAAACCGCTGTACAAGTTTGGAGGCGAGCGTGTTGTGTAATCCATTGATTCAGAGACTGATCGAGATGGATATGTGAACATTGATCTCCTCTCGCTCCTCCAGATGAAGAACCAGAAGAAGATTTGTCCATGGAGCAGCTGGAGGAGAAGGCCAAAGCTGGTGATGCCAGAGCTCAGACCCGGGTGAGTTAAAGCACATGCACACAGACTGGCACTTGGCATTGTTTTCAGTCCTACTGGTTGACTCAGTCTGGTTGTGAGCATGTGTCTATTTTTGGCCCCTTGGAAGATGATCCTAGGCTTTCAATATGATACACCAAGATACTGTCACACGCACAAATCATTCTGAACATTATTACAGTGCATTGCAGCACCACACTGAATTCGCACAAATGATAATGAAATATTCACACTCTCTTTACACCTCGTTCTCTAACAACAAATACAAATGTAAAACGTTGTGCTGGTAGAAGAAAAAGGGGGGGGGGGGGGTGTAGGTGGAAGATGAGCTGAGACGTTGCATATAAGACCTGTCAGCTCTGAAAGGGTAAATTCCTAAGTGGCTTGTTATATGGCTTTAACTTTCCCATGCTATACGTCACGTTTTTGCAAATACCAAGCACCTAAATAACCACAGGGTGTGTAAGTGAACATGTCAAAAACGAGTGACCAAATTGGGACAGTAGTTAGATATACATGCAGTGAAAGTGGATTAGACACTCCAATAACGTACATATATCATAATAGACATGCTATACACCTACAGCCATACATAGGGAAGTATGAGTGTTGGACAATTTAAAAAGTATGCTAATTAAGCAAGTTTATGAGATTATACTTACTGAGAAGCAGGAATATATTCCTGTGATATCTCATCCCCCTATAAACAGACTTATTAAATGATAACCGTGAGAGAAGGAAGTTATGAAATGACAGTTAAGATTAGAAAACAAGTCACTTGATATACCCCTGGGCCTCTTCCACCCCTGGTAGTTAGCCATGACAGAGACCCTGATGGCCTCGGGAAAAGGGAATTATGGGCTCTTTAGTCATCTGTCGCCTATGTGGTTCCATGAACTTCACTGTAAACTGATTAGAGCCACTTTCTAACAAAGAAATGATCCCTATTAAACCAATGTACCTTGCGGATTATCCAAAGTAATGGGGGACATTGTCCGATTGTACTTAGCTAGACCAGAGCTTCTCAAACAGGGGTACGGGCACCCCTAGGGGTAGATTTTTTTTAATGGAAATTTTCAAAATATCAGTCATGCATATTTTCTATAATAATTATACTATAACCTAATTTCTTGTCTTTGTGATGTTGTGACCAACACGGGATGGGGCGGGAGGGATGGGAGATGAGGGTGAGGGGCTGGGGGGAGGGGGGGGGGGCGGGGGGTTACAGGCACTATACGAATACTGTTGTATCACATGAAGTTCCAATTGCCATGTTACTCTTGTTTCTTCGACGCTTAGGTCACACTGGTTGTCTCTTGTAGAGATGTGTATTACTGATCTGTATTTGTATTGTTGCTCAAGAAAATCAATAAAAAGATATAAAAAAATAATAATAATTATACTATAATAAGTGCAATAAAAAATGTAAATGTAATTTTGATGAACGTCATTATACATGTAGTATTCCTATTTTCAATCCAGTCATTAAATCTGGGGTAATCGGTTTAATTTTCCCATAATTAACTTTTAGCGTATAGTAATTCAAGTGGACTGAGAGAAACCTGACTTCTGCACCTTCTCTTGACTTTTTTTCAAAATTTAGACAATCTAGCCAGTGACAGAAGACTTTGGCCAATCATAGATCATTTCAGAGAGAGAGGGTTCCTGCTGGATGTTCTACAAAAGCAGATGTGCGTGCATGTTTCTTCGGTGAAAGCCTGATTTAATAGCTGAGAATCCTGAAGAGAAAGTTACTGTGTCAGCATCGGCAACAACTGCGCACACTGCAGGGAAACCCAAAAAAGAAAAGAGGACTTATCAGAAAGACAACCTAAATGTGAGACAGACAGTAAGATACATAAAACACGTCAGTATCAGCAAAGCATTTCAGACATGGACAGAAAATGTTGCTAGCAGTTTAGCCTTCTGCTAACAGGAGCTAAAGGCTTATAGCTGCAGCTTCAAGTTCATGTGTATGTAGTTAACATTAGCTAAAGCCTCGACACAGTGTATCCTCCGTTTCAATCCCTGACCGCTACAGACCACCTCGCCAGGAGGAGAGCAGGCAACAGCTCTGAAGATGGACCCCCAGTCAACACTGCAGCAACTCAAATCCAGCAAGCTCTGGAGGACCAGACAGCTCCTCATCAGATCAGCAAACTTTCTTTTGCTGCCATTACACTGGTTAGATCCCGAGCTGTTGCTGGCTACCAGCCCGCCGTGACACCCTGTGCTGGGGGGGTGGGGGTGTATTTTCAAATACTACTGGGTTTTTTGCCGTTTCCAGACATGTTATTACCCTTGCTTTATGTGCTGTAAACTGTCAGCTGCTGCAACAAATTCAATCACATTCGTGTCTACGCTTGTTCACTGTGTATTTATACCAAAGATCTTTTGTGATGGTCATGGGGTTCTCAGATGAAAACATACTTCAAAGGGGGTAAATTGCTGAAAAAAGTTTGAGCACCACTGTGTTAGGCCAAGCTCACACACGCTGAATTTATCCCCTCTATTCTGTATTACAGCTGGGTCAGCATTACTTGCTTCTTGCTGAAGAGAAGGACGCAGAGCTAAATAATGGTGTTGCTGTTGACTGGCTGATTAAAGCAGCTAAACAGGGAAGAAAAGGTGCAGCAAGAGCATTGCAGCGCTGTTGGATCCAGAAAAAAGGTTATTGTCCCACCGTTCAACAAAGCACATGCTTGTTTGTGTATTCAGGTTTATGGTTCATTAGCTGTTCCTTCTCTGTCCTCCTTTCCTAGGAATCACCCCAGAGAATGAGGCCGATGTGCGCAGGTTGTCAACAGAAAGTAAATTTGAGCTGGCAGTGCGTAAAGCAGCCATGATGATGTACTGGAAACTCAACCCAGACAGGAAGACGAAGGTGGCTGTGGCTGAGATGCTAGAAAATGTCAGCCAGGTCAATGCAGTGCCAGGTAGGATGCTTGCGCACAATCACAGACGTGGAGAAAGACACCATCAAGTATTTTTTGAATTGTGACAACAGCCCAGCCTTATGTATTACAGACTGCCCAGAATGCTGTGGCATGTTGTTATAATGAGAGCTGCCATTGCTGTTAAATATATCATATATTCCCCTTTGTGATTTCAGTATTTGCAGCTGTCAGGGTGAAGAATATCATATTGCATGCTGGCCTCCAGGGAAATGTTTATCACTCACTGATGCTGTGGTCATTTCTCACCAGTAGGTGGCACTGCAAACAGGATTCCTGCCCCAACCTCAGGCCAGACACAGAAAGTACTGGAGAGCATGGTTAAGAATGAGGGTAAGTATGCAGACACAGAGAGACAGACAGAGAGAGAGAGAGAAACAGTGAATATAATGTGTCTTTTTCTGTAACTGCTTTGTTTGTGTCCTCTCAGCCGCACAGTTGGTGGACTTGGATGACTTTGTTGAGATGACTAAAAAGTATGCACAAGGTATTTCGCCCCAGAGTGGCAGCCAGGTCACAGCCAAGACTGAAAGCCTTACACCTAACAACCGCAGTCGGGAGGTAAAAGAGCCAAATCAGCAAAAATGGGAATAATCTGTGATCATAAGGATATAGATGTCATTGTATTTTTAATTGTAACTATTCAGAATATTATGTTTCAAAGCACAAGGCTGAGCTGGTACCACCAGGATACAAGAAGGTCTATAGACGTTCATGGAGTTTTGCCAGAAGTGGGATGATGCTGGGAGACACAAGGGAGAATGGGGCCATGAAAAAAGCCATGGACATGAAATCACGCTTAATGGTAATCATATCTAATATAAGAATTCATAGCTTGAATTATCCTATATTAAAGTCCTCCTCCAGACATGTTGTAAAGTATGTAAAATCCTCTGCTATGGTTATGATTATTTTGTTTACCATGTTTTTTTTGCACATAAAAAGTAAAACCAAAAAAAAAACTCTGAAAAGGGGTCAGAAGCAAATCTCTTTCTCCCTCATTGAGAAATACTGGAACTGGCCTCATGCCACGCCCACCACTGCTGCTTGTGTGCTGAAACCAAGTGTGGAGACAGGTCTGGCTTTGCGCTACTAGCAGTAGGCTGATCAGCGACAGAGCAGTGTGCATTGAGATAGCTAATGTTAGCATTAGAGGAAGCATGGGAGAGATTCAGCCATACACATTTGAGCCTCAGTCAGACCAGGAGTTGGTTGTGCACCAAAATTGGCAACCAGCAAATCACAATACTAAGTAGTATAGTTGGGATCTTTTATATTTTAATGGTGTTTGTTGGCTTGTTAGCTTGTAGGCTAAACGATAGCGGCTAACACAGCGTTAGTAGTCGTGAAACATACAATTATATTTGCTACAATGTTATAGTCTGTTTATCTTGGTTGGTTTGCCTCCAAAAACTGCACACTCTACCATGCGATGCACGGAGCATTGGAACAAAAACAATTTCCCCCCGGGGATTAATAAAGTATTCTGAATTCTGAATGCTGTCAAAACTTTCACTATGCTAATGCTAACTGTGCTCTCTGCACCACGGGTCTTGAACATTTTTCAGGCCAAGGACCCCTTAGCTGAAAGAGACAGTGCAGGGACCCCCTATTATATTGTGTAAAAATGACTTTATATATAAAGTGAAAGGAGTCAAATAAAAAGAAAACCATTAAACATGCTACCTTAACATCCATGAACCTCTGGAGTGGACAATCCATTTTTCTGATCAGTGTGCGAGCTTTTCCTGCTTTCTTCTTTATATATAAAGTGCCATGTATGAACACACACCTTAATGATGCATACAATGCTAAGCTTTCAAAATAATAATCACTGGCAGATTCATATGTTGATACATCATGTTTGTTCCTGAGGTGGACAGTATTTCAGAGTAATGTCCATAATCTTGAAAAACTGATACAGCTTATTGGCCAGTATGTTTCAATATCACATAACCGTTAGCTAAGCACTTCATCTCGCTGTAACCGACGGGCTGCTCAGCGATTTAGTGCTAGTTAACATGATTGCAAAGGAATTCATGGATATCAGTTAGCCTATCATAATGTTGTGTACTGTAAATGAAATTGGTTTAATGAATCTGTGCTAATAATATGTTGGATTCCTGTCAATATGTAGTATTTTAATTTTTGAAAAAAAGCAAAAGACCCAGGGGTTGCAGTCCCCCCTGTTGAAGGGGACCCACCTCCAATCCACCCTGCACTGGAGGTGATGCAGGAATGAGTCCTAAAACCCAAAAATTAGGGTTAAATGGGTTTTTTGAATGGGTTTTCGGTTAGTTACCTGAGGTCTGCTTAAGCCACATTTTGTTCTGCAACATAAAATATGTCCGTAAATACAGCACTCAGGATTTTTTAAGCTTTTAAATGTCTTAAAAAATTCATTTTCGTCTAAAGCCTAATGTTAGCTTTTTACTTCTGCTGGTTGCATTTACATTTTAAAAAATGTAAAAGTGGTGTTCATCTTGTTGAACAAAACATGTAAGTATTATGAACTTTTGTTTGCCACAGAGCTTATTTTCTCCAGTAATCCAAAACCCAATGGAAAAATCCCATTAGCATTTTGATGAGGGAACCAGGGCGACGCTAACTTCCACATCGGCCTACAAACGAATATCATCCCTGCAGCACTCATTGTGTTTTCTGTTAAAAATTGGCTTTTCAATTAGTGACATACCCAATCTAGCTTGCCCAACGTATATTTGAATCACAGATTTTAGGGAAGTGCACAGAAAAGGAATGTGAAAACCTCTGGTGACAAACTTTGCACCAATAGAAATAATCATAAACATATTCTTATTTGGAGGGGGACTTTAAATTTCTGTTGAAGGTCTTTTGCTGTGGATATTTTTACTGTTGTTAAATTATTCAATTCTTAATTCTTTTTTTGTTTTTTTAATGTTAATTATTATGGGCTCTCTCTATATATGTCTCTCTTCACTTCAGATACTGCAGTACCCGCTGCATGCCATTATTGAGATGAAGGAGCACCTGGTCGACTGGGCGTCGCGGGCTGGTGTCCAGTGGCTGAGCACAGTCATCCCCACGCAACACGTTAATGCACTTATTTTCTTCTTCATTATCAGCAACCTGACTGTTGACTTGTTTGCTTTTGTCATCCCCTTGCTCGTCTTCTACCTCTCTTTCATCTCCATGATCATCTGCACACTGCGTATTTTACAGAGCAGCAAGGTGAGTATAGTTGGCTATTGGCTGATGTTTCAAAACAGGCAGAAATGCAGTGAAGAGATATGGATGCTTGCAATCTTATCTGTCAGCGTCGTCTTCACTCTTTGATCTAACATCTTTCTTTCCCTTTTTTATGGCAGGCTTGGGAGAACTTCAGCGCCCTGACATCTCTGCTGACACGTTTCGAGCCAGGCCTGGATGTGGAGCAGGCAGAGACCAACTTTGGCTGGAACAACCTAGAACCGTACCTCTATTTTATTCTCTCTGTTTTCTTTGTTATTTTCTCCTTCCCTGTAGCTGACAAGGGTTGGATCCCCTGTTCTGAGCTCTCCACTGTGGCCATCTTCTTCACTGCTGTCAGCTACAAGAGCCTCAGCCCCACTGCTGCCACATACGCACACCGAGCAATGGCCATAGAGGTCAGGAAGAGCATGACACTGCCATAACGTGACTAAAAAAATTTGAATTGCAGTTTTGCATGCTGTAGCCTAATAACTGCAAATCACGCAATATATTTAAGGGAATACTTAACTTGTACAGTATAATACAAGTCTCATTTTTCAAGTTGTGTGCTCAGACACATGCAGTTTGGCTAAAACCTTACTATTCAAAATCCTTTAGCATAAACAGTCCCAGGCACGGACAAGGAGTACAGCGCACCTGTGCGGTTTCAGTGTTGGGCTTGTTACTCAAACAATGTACTACTCATTACTCGTTACTCTTTTCAAAAGTAAATAATTTTACTATTTTCTCCCTGCCAGCACTCCTCTTTTATTACTTTTCAGTTACACACCACAAGATGGTAATTGTGTCCTTTCTCCTCAAAACAGAGATTAGCATATGAGCCAGTAAGCGCAGCCAAGGCTAACTTGCAAATGATTCTTTACCCTCTGTTGCCTGCGGCTGATATTTCCCCAAGGATCGGCTTGAAATATGAGGACAAGAGTCAATCATGGAGATAGGCAACATTTCATTCACCACATATCCAGCCACAAGCTTCATTGGTTCCTTGTTGCTTGTAGCCTGCAGCTGTCCACAATTAAAATTAAGTTTTGGTCATTTTGCCAGTGCAGGGCTACAGCCATCTTCTGCGTTCACAGAGGGTTCACCTTTGGTGGGGTGGATTTTTATATTATTGTGCTGTCAGTTATAGTAGGTGTTGCAGGAGGTTTGAGATTGTGGTGTTTTTTGCAGTGGAAACAGTCTTAATAGTCTTATCACCACCACCTGGAACAACAATGTCCTCGTCATCTTTCGTCCCCCCAAATTCAAAGTAATGGGAACATTACCAAGCAGCTGAACATAAGCAATTCCATTCTCCAGACTAGTTGGCTGCTTTATGGTGTGCATGTGGAGATGATTATGAAAATAAAACTGGGGATGTGATTGGATTGTTGGATTTCAAATCATTAGGAGGATGACAACAAAAGTAAGGTTGTCACAAATTATTTGTTTTGGGGGGTAACTGTAATATTATCACTGAAACTTTATTAGTATTCATTACACTACTTGTTATTGGGAAAGGTAATATTATTTTTCTTACGTGTTACTAGTAACTAGTAACCTATTAAGGTCCAGCATCGTTGTTCGACTTCAATTCTTCTTGAAAATTCTTCAAGAATTTTTTCTGTCTTTGGATTCTTCGCTCACCATCAAGTGATGCAAGAAAAATCTCCCCAAATTAGGGATACACAATGATATCAGCACATCATTGATAAGGGCCAGCTTTAAAATGAACTATCAGAATCGGCCAACATGCTCTTTCTTATTTTGCACAATGAATGAATATTACGTACATTGAAAAACATTGTATTTCATGTCTCCATCTGCTGTTGGGCCATCACAGTAAGAGTATGAGGGAATAATATCATGTTAATTCCACTACAGAGGAGACTTGATGATCACTAAAATTAGGTAGGGAAAAAAGTGGATGTATTGATATCTGTATCGGTCAAATGAGTGGTTGCATATGGGCATATTGGCAGAAAATCCAATACTGTGCATCCATATTCCAAATTCAATGTAACATGAGGTTAGTAATTAATATAGACATGGTCATTCTGGGGGGTGAAGTATTCCTTTAATATTGTTACCATCATAACTACAATCTTACAAAGCATGAAGCAAGTTTGTAGAAATGTTTAACAGGAATTTTACACATACATGATCTGTATTTGACAGTCTCTAAAGTGGTTATTTTATTCCTTCTTAATCTAACACACTTGATTATGAAATTAAATTGTTCCCTCAAAGTTTAGCAACAAAATCTAGTTTATGTACATGCTTTCTTTTTTGATCCAGGTTGCATCATCTCTGTGTGGCCTGACCCAGTTTCTGCCAGAGAACATGACAGTACTGCGTTGCCTGGGGCGCACCTTCGCCACACTGCCACTGGGGGAGTCAGTGGTGCTGAAGCTCAGTCTCCCCTGCCTGCTCTATGTCTATCTGTTCTATCTGTTCTTCAGGTGAGCATATGGGCGATTGGATATGTTATACACACTATTTCAGACACTATATTGTGTCAATGGGTTTTAAAGTCCACTACAGTCTTGATAAGTTCATGCCCTCAAAATTATTTATTTCCTCTTCTGTCTGTTTCCACCTTCAGCATGGCCAGGATGCGTGGTTTTAGAGGGACTTACTGCTTCCTGGTTCCATACCTTGTGTGCTTCATGTGGTGTGAGTTCTCTGTGGTGCTCCTTCAGAGTTCCTCTGTTGTGGGTCTAATGCGCACCTGTGTAGCCTACTTCCTCTTCCTATTTGCCCTGCCTGTCCTGGCTTTTGGCCTTGCTGCCATGGTCTTGATACAGGTCTTAAAGTGGTTCCTTGAGCTGGAATTGACAAAGGTAATTGTGACTCTGGTAGTTTGCGCGATCCCTGTCACCCTGCGGCTGTGGACGCGCTTCAGCACGTCTATTCTGGATGTCTTCAGCTCACTTACTCACCGCGGCCCGGTCAAACTCATCTTACTCTGTATCTCCATGGTGATCCTATTCTTCTCTATCTATGTGTACCATGCAGAGGGACAGAAGGTGTACAATTCCACCATGACTTGGAGACAGTACAGCCAGGCATGCGGGCCCCCTGCTTGGGAAACCAAAGGCATGGCCCAGACACAGCTCTTTTGTAGTCATCTTAATGGACACAGAGTCACATGGGTTGGACGTTTCAAACACGTCCGCGTGGTCGAGACAGACAACGGGGCACAGTCGGTTATCAGCATGTTGCCAGTGTTCATGGGAGACTGGCTGCGCTGCCTGTATGGAGAGAAGTATCCCAAATGTGAGCCAAAGAATGCTACAGTTGCAAACCTGACAGCTGCCAATTTGGCAGCCGGTTCTGAGTCAGCTACCATTTCACTACCCTTATTGCTCCGAATGCAAGAAGAGGAGGAGATGTGTCAGATAAAGGCTCTGGCAAAACATACCTGCCATGTCAAGCGCTTTGACAGTCACCGCTTTGAGGTGACAGTGGGGATGCTCCGGGATGGTAGTATGGAGACAGAGGACCCAGCCAGGGATATAATCCTAATGGCCAGCCATGAGTTCAGGCAAGTTTTGCTAAACCTAAATCCTGGAGATATGGTGGAGTTTAGCACCAAGCTGGAGGGCCGTCTAGGATCCAAAGCTCCAGCCTTTGAGTTAAAGGCGATCCACTGTCTGGACTGTGTTTCGTCCCTGCTGACCGGGGGCAGACAGGTGAAGATAGAGAGAGACTGGAGACGCACCACAATGAGAGCCCTGAAGTTTGCGTTTGATTTTTTCTTCTCTCCCTTTCTATCGGCAAAAATCCCTGCCTGACAATGTGTCCTAACTAAATGCGACCCAAGTGAGCGTCAGTGACTAAATCAGTTTGACTGCATTGTTTTTTATTGGAATGTCCTAACTGTCTGCAAGTGACACAGCGTTATGCAGCATGCCATTTCTATTTTATTCCTACTGCTCACATTTGAAGTGGCACGATGGACGAGGAACGGTTGATTCACAGGGTTAAAATGAGGAGTTATCTGTACGATACTTTCTCAGATGCCAGCCTTCTTAATTTGGCATCTGACTAGAGGGAGATTGGCAGGTAACTAACCATTTCTGTTTAGCATTGTTGTGTGGGATTCTCAGCAGGGCTTGCTAGCTAGCTTGTTTTACAAAGTGGAAATGGTGGTATGATATAGTATAGTAGCAACAACAATTAAGTAAATACTCACCCATCTTTTCAGTAGTTACATCTCCAGTCTGATGTCTCTGAGCACACAGATGATAGGAGTGTGATTTGTTTACACATCATAACAGAGATTCAATGAGGACAGAGAGCATGCGATGCAATCTGACGTGGTGCGATAGACTGACACTCACTTGCTGTTAGGACACAGTAGAAGAAAGACAGTAAAACTGAAGTAATAATGACTCACTTGAATATCTTCAGAAAGCCATGCTGTTTCTTTCTTGTGTGATTATGTTACTAATGTAACTTATTGTATTGTTTACAATTTGATCTGACATGGATCTACAGCTCATGTTAATATATTGAAATTTTAATAAGGTAGAGTCTAGGAAATGATTTCATATTTGAAGTACTTACTACTACATACGTTTAGCACAAGTTTACAAAGATGTTGTTTCGGTTCATGCTTGAGACTCCATGTCACAGTTGCTTCGGTTTTTATATCCTGATGAGCCAAGAGAAAACAAAAGAGTGTTTGTGTCCTGGGTCATATTTTCATAAGGTTTGTGTTTCAATATCCAGGGTTGTTTTTAAAGAATTGGATAAAAGCCTATAATTTGATGGTGCCAGATTAAATGCAGGGAAGCCAATGTTGGGTGTTGACCCCTTCTGAATGCCTAGATACTGTACATTTGTTAAAAATGAAATATTATTAGAGTGAAATTTATCTTTCATTACTACGAAATTGACCTTTGTAGGACAGCTGCTTTTATATCAAGGGAATGTCTTACATGTATGAGGAATGAGTTTGCATGTACAGTATGTGTGTGACTTTGTGTGTGTACATGAATACATTTTTAAATGCACATTTACTTATGTCTTCATTTATAGGTGTTTATTGGTTATAGGTTGTGTCACAAAATATATATTTTTGGCTCTGTTAGCCAAGATTTCTCTAGCTTTGTTGTCTTAAACACTCTGATCTTAGTCTTTTTTTCATTATTGATCAGGTTTTTTGTGCTTTGAGCTACAATGGACACAAAATGGTATTTGGAAAGCCAATATAACACACTGATCCCTTTTGTTGCTGTTTATAAGCTCACAAACCTGCCAAAGTATGCAGCTGTCATCTGTGTCATGGTTCACGTTCACACACCAAAATGCCACAGCAACTTAAAGGGGACCTATTATGCTTCTCCTTATTTTCAGTCATATATATTTATAATGTTGCAGTGTCGGATGTTCATATTAAACGTAGCCAAAGTTTAAAATAATAAGATAAATGTATGTAAAAGTAATCCCTGTGAGCAAAAACCATTCTTCAGACAGGTCTAAATGCTCTGTTTCTGTTTTTTTCCCCCTACGTTTTAGAAAAGCTGTGACAGATTTCTTTATATGGTCATCTGCTCCAGGCACGTTACTGCAAGTGCTCACATCACTTAGCCTACACTGCCACATGTAGCTATATGCTAACATCAGGGAAACATGTAATCTCTGTTGCAAATGTTGATAATTTCTGATTTCAGATCAGATTTCTCCTGGAACATTTCCAGTTGTGAAAAATTTGGTTTAAAAGCTTTTATTGGTGATTTTTCATGGTAGAAAGTTTCATCCACTACAGTCAGTCCCATTGCTGTAAGTATACTGCTAAATGTCAGGGAAACATGCAATCTTGGTTGCAGATATTGTTTATTTCTCCCAATTTCAGATTGTATTCTTGCTGAAACATGTCTGGTTGCGAAGAATTTGGTTTAGAAGTTTTTATTGGTGATTTTTCATGGTAGAAAGGGCCATGGTGCTCTGTTATAGTCTTTCCCATGGCTCCAAGTACACTGCTACATGTAGTTGTATGCTAATGTCAGGAAAACATGTGATTTTGGTCACCAAAGTTGTTCATTTCTCCCTGATATGGCATCATATTTCTGCTGGAACATTTCCAGTTGTAAAATTTTTGATTTAAAAACTTTTGTTGTGGATTTTTCATGGTAGAATGTGCAGCTATACTCTGTTACAGTCTTCCCCGTGGCTGCAAGTACACTGCTAAATGTAGCTACATGCTGTCGTCAGGGAAACGTAATCTTGGTTGCCAATGTTGTTAATTTCACCCCAATTTCAGATCATATTCCTGTTGGAACATGTCTGGTTATGAAGATTTTGACACTTTTGTTATTGAATTTTAACGACGCAGGCGCTTACACTGAGCATCTCAGACAGGGTGACAGAAATTGTATACAGATGTTCCAGCAGAAATTGTATACAGATGTTCCAGCAGAAATTGTATGAGGAAAATAAAGTGTTTTTTAACCATCAAAGCATGTTGTTCTAGTACAAACCCAAAATAAATGTAAATAAATAAATCAACTAGGAAGCAAACATTTATCAAAACTTAATAGCATATTAATTCCTAAAGTTTATTTTTGGTGGTATCTCCGACTTTAGACATACCAACAAAACATTGTTTTGTTCATTCCGTAGAAATAGAGTGCCAATAGTTTGAATGTTTTAAGTAATTTGTTTTGCTTTACAGTACTGAATGCCTTTTTGTTGCTCTGATGTCATGATAATTTAGTCACATTTATAAAGACAAAATAAATGTCACAGTTTTTAACTTAGCTTTTTGTCACAGCAGAGAAACAAGTATTATGTATTACGTGTTTCTCTAAGGGTTTGGAAAGTTCTCCTACTTTTTACGCAAAAAAAAAACAATGTATAAAGCAATTATTGAAATCTGATTATCTGAAAAATGCAGTCACAAAGCTGAAATTGGGGCTTTTTTCCACCTACCTTTTTAAGGTTACAGTTGTCTGTCCGTCCATCCATTCGTCTGTCTAATTCTTGTGAACACGATATCTCAAGAACACCTTGAGAGAATTTTTTAGAATCTGGCACAACTGTTTCTTGTACTCAGGGATGAACTGATTAGATTTTGGTGGTCAGAGGTCAAAGGTCAGGATCACTGTGACCTCGTCCGTCTAATTGTCATGAATGCTATATCTCAAGAATGCCTTGAGAGAATTTCTTTGTCGAATTTGGCACAAATGTCAAGTTGGACTCAACAATGACCTGATCGAAATTTGTGGTCATAGATCAAAGGTCAAGGTCACTATGACCTTATCGATCTCATTCTCTTGAATGCAATATCTCAAGAATGCCTTGAGAGAATTTCTTTTTCGAATTTGGCACAAATGTCCATTTGGGCTCAACAGTGAACTAATCGAATTTGGTGGTCATAGGTCACAGGTCACACACAAAATATGTTTTTGGCCAAAACTTCAGAATTCATACACTAATTATGATAAGATTTTCACACAAATGTCTGACAGGATAAAATTATGAATTGATGACATTATATGTCCAAAAGGTCAACTTCACTGTGACATCATAATGTGTCCACTTAGAAACTGTGCTGACTTCATAGATCTTCTGTGCTGCCGGGGGAAGATGCGTGTCAAGCATCCATGTTTTCACAGACATGGATGGAAACTGTAACTGCAACTTGACTGGTGCACGGAGGCATACAACCACATGGTGGTAATTCTAGTTTTTTTGTTGTTGTTTTTGTTTTTGTAGATACACAGATTTAAAGACATTTTTAAAAGCCATATATGTGAACAGTGTTAAACTTCTACTTACATGTGAAATGTGACAATCATTGATGTTGAGCCTGTATATTGTGAAATTGAGTGCCTTTTTATTTGGTGATGGAGTTTCTGGGAGCGTGCAATGACTATTAAAGTGCTTGTCTTTCAAAAAAAAAAACACCTTGTGGATGCTTTGATTCAGATTGAGTATTTCAGTGATGTGTTTCAGGAATGGGAAAAAATAGTGTTCCATTAAATATAGAGACACAGACATAAAAGGATCCAACACTCTTTTTTTGTCAGATTTCATATTATTTTATTAATGCACATTCCTTTCATTCACCTCATTTGAGTTATGTTTTTTGTATTGTTAGATTTGTCTTTTTTAAAGTATGATAGATATACACGCTAGTAGCATTGAGTAATGGCAACATGCTGCTGCTGCTGCTGCTGCTGCTGCTGCTGTGCTCCTGAATACAAATCCTCTCACTGTTTGCTTGTGGTGTTGGTGGTTATGATGCGATTACAACTGACCTGCTCTAAACTACAGTTCACCATTGGAGGACTGAGCCCTGGAACTTATATAATGCTTCAGGTGGCCTGTCACTATGTAAACCATTTTCCTGTGGGTTGTCATTGTGGATTTTGTTGTGATACACTTTGTGAAACCAATCAGTGCAAGACTGTGTCTGTATTCAACAACACTTGGACGGTGAAGACCAAAACATAGACGCTAGACCACAGGCTGTAGCAGAAATGTCTGTGAGCTGTGATTTTGAAACCAAAAGAGGTGGAAAGTGAGGAGAGAGCAGACAAGTGGAACATATATATATCAACAACTGCCTTGTTTTCTTGGGGTTTACGGTTTACACAGTGAAACTGATGTTGATCTATCAGACAGAGACAGATTTGGAAAAAGTGCAACTTCCACCTCTGCACTGTATTCTCTTACTCCACCTGCTACAGTTAACATCCAGACCACTTATTATGCCATCAGGGCCAAGGTCACTTAAAAACAAAGCACTTCACTGTAAACAATCAAATCTTGACCAAGAATTCAGTCGACACAGACTCCACCTCCTGCTGTACATACCGGGGTTTTCACTCCAGAGTAGCGTGTGGCACTGTGAGGTATACGGTGTAATGACATTATGAATCTGTGATATGATAAATTCACATGATGACATTATTGTTTGAATGTTAAAGACATTTCAGCAATGTACATAATGAGCTATTGCACTGATGATCACCTTTGACCCTCAAATACACTGGACACAAACTCACTCAACAAAACTTGGCTAAATCAGGGGCCTCATTTAGGAACAATGTGCTTCCATCTTTTTCTTGATTGTAAGGTACTTTTTCAAGATGTGCTTATGCATTATAAAATGAACACAGCTCATTTTAAATTAGCATAACACTTAACACAAATTAAACTTTTGTACGTATTATTTTCAACCGCCAATCAACCTCAATTTAAGCGTTTGTGAGAGAGCTAAACGTCTCTTTCATTTTCAGTAATTTACCACATGGGTATGTAGACTTTAGACAATGAAATTACATCAATTAAAACCCAATACGGGCCTAATATACACAACAAAACTGTAGGTGTTGGTTTGTGCACAATGCAATCCGCCCTCTCCACAGCCAGCAATACCTATCTATGTACTGCTACAAGAAAAAAATCCTTCTTTAACAGAAATAGTGTGACTCTGCAATCTTTCTATACATGAGATCCCAGTTTCATCTGCAGTGTACTAGACATAAAAATGCATCTTTTATCTTTTAGCTCTCTGGAACCAAAATTGGTACCACCTTAAAAAAAGAACACAGAATATTTACAGCTAAGAGTAAAAAGAGTGTATACCTGTAGAAGAAGAGCTCATGTTTTAAAGCAGAAATACTGCTGCACTGTGTTTCTGTTAGTGCTTATATTATTGCAAAGTGAATAGGGCAAACATTATGGGGCATTTATGAGTGAAATCTCCAAGAGCACTGCTCTAAAGGAGGGGTTCAGCTGCTGTTGTCGCTTGAAAGAGAAAAAAAAAGGTTTGGGATGTTGTTGTGAAGAGCTGTACAATAACACCACTCCTAATGTTCCACAATAGTGAAAAAAAATGCTTAGATTTAGATGCACTGTCTGGCAAAGTCTTTTGGGAATCCGTCAACTCAAGACCTTTATGTTTTGTAGCATGATTCCCTGTCATTACCTATCTTCCATTTTGTGTCAAAAGGTACCAGAGCACATCAGTGAGGAGTGCAACATTGTGTGGTCAACAGCACTGAGTCAATGCAGATGGAGAGGTGTCCCCGCACCTCTTTTACTGCCCCTACGGTGGAGCAGTTACACAAACATCTTCCAAAATAGGGACCAAAAACATGTCCTGATGGGTACCGGAGATGTCAGTTTGTGTCAGCATCGAACAAAAATGATTATACACCTTTCTTGGGGATCAAATAAATTAACAGTCTTGTGATTTTAGCAATAATCCGACCTTCTATCAACACAAACAAATGTTGCAGTATTTTGTGAAACAGCTTGGCTCTGACTTAATCTTCTCATAAAGGCTGTCCATTCCCCATGCTGTCTCTAAGACATCCAAATATATTTGGGTCGTTGTTTGTGTTTCTCTGTGTCTGCCACTGTCCATGTTCCAAGCCCTGTCACTGCACCTGCGTCTCAGGGTTGACTCGATCCTGAAAGATGTACAGGTTGTTGGTGGCTGCTATGGCAATGATATTCTCAGAAGGGTGCCAAGCCATGTGCAGGATTTTCTTGGTAAAGTCCAGGCTGTCAACGCCCACATCTCCACGGCGACGCTTGCCGCCGGTGTACACGCGGCGGGTCCGCAGCACGGCCCGAGGCTTGCTGCTTTCTCGCCAAGCCTCCAGGGTTACGCCTCGCCCCGTCTCCCTGTCAAACATCCGGAAGAAGCTGTTGTATGCCCCTGTCATGATCACGCTGAGGAGAGGAGAGATTGGCATAATGAGATGTCATATTGATGTCACATATTGAGAAGGGCAAGTGAATGCAGTGCAGAAAAGCACGGTTCATGGAAGGGTGAGGAAGTGGAGAGGAAGAAAACAAAACTGAAGGCGCAGGGATTGATTAGAAGTCTGCAAAGCTTGTCTCTGGGATTGATTTAAATGTCGGATAATGGCAGAGGCAGAGCATTTAGGGAATCACTGCAAGCAGAAACAGGCTGATGCACTCCCTGCTCCTTTGCTTTCAAGTGGACTTAAATATACTGTACATTGTCTGTCCTTCACTCCTTTTTATCTCTGCCACTTACCTGTCTGAGCTGTTCCAAACACACTCAAACTTGTCAAAGATGCAGTCATTTTCATAGAGGGAACACAGCTTACTCCTTAGGTATTCATGGACCTGGGGATCAAACACACAGTCAACCTTAGTTTCTGGGGTAGATGCAGAATTATACATGGTGGTCCAGTGCATTGACCACAGGCAAAGCACAACATCTACAGCAGACTGCATGAGTTTAAATTCTGCTTAGATGTCGTATTCCTCAACAACACGACAAACGCAGGCTACAAGGAATGCATTAACTGGATTGGTGAGCATACGTTCTATCAGATACAGATTGTAACTGACGCATGGAAGGGACACAGATCAGGAAACAGATGCGCCACTTTACCTGGTATGTTTCCACGGGGCCCTTGTCCATGTTCAGGTCCCACACCTTGGCGGTGAGGTAGTCTCTGGTCAGCAGGTACCGTCCACTGTGGCTGAACTTAACATCTGACACAGAGGAAATAATCTCTGAGAAGAAGGACCGGCTCCCTGGATCCTCAGGTTCCTCAAACACTGACCAACAAAAGAGTGATCGATTATTCACAAATACATTCTTAGAAATAAGGGTTGCAAAAGATTCTTCCTGAAGGGCTGAGGTTCTACCCAGAACAATTTGCTTCTGAAGGACCCTTTTCTGAAAAAAGCATTTTTCAAGGGTTCCTTGTAACACTAACAGTTCCATGAAGTACCCTTTTCATCCAAGGAACTCTTTTGTGGTGGAAAAAGTTCTTCAAGGATTGTTGAAATTGAATATTCTTACCCTCAAATATTCAAATGTTGACCCAGGTTTCAAATGGTATTTTTAATGCAGATGTGTCCGGCCTCCACTTAATCAATTCATTTTTGGCATAGTTGATATCTTTACCATCATTTCATGCCATACAATACTACATGGTCTGCCACTATCCTATCCTATCCTATCCTATCCTATCCTATCCTATCCTGTCCTAGTCTCTTTTTTTTTCTTCACGGTACCTGGTACTTAGAAATTTGTATTCAATTCTAATTTGGAACCAAGTCCTTTATGCCCAACCCTACTGCACCATTGAAATAGTAAAGGCTGTAGTGGTAGTAGTGATTTCAGGAAATCTCCACTTCCCTAAAAACATGGTTGTGAACCATTATTGTTATTTGGTCTAGCTGGACAACATCAGCTCCTGACCCTGAACACTGCTCTACATGGGTTCCTTGATCTCTGTCCCATGATTAGTGGGACAGAGATCCGTGGATTATCGAGTCAACAAAATATTTTTAGAGACCCCCTTGAATGGGCTCTTGATAAAACCCTTGGAATATATAAGGATTCTCAGTAAAGCCCCCTGGGTGGGTTCCTGTAAAACTCCTTGGAGGGTGGGAAGGATCTGGATAGAACCCCCAAACAGGGATCTGGGTTGAACAATTAAACTATACAAGAATTCTCTGTAGAATCTCTCATAGGGGATTCTGTGGCACCTTTCACAGATGGTTATAGGTATAAACCTCTGAAATAGTTCCAGGTAGAACCTTTATAAAAGGCTCTACATGGTTCTCCTATGGGGACAAGCCGAAGAACTCTTTGTGGTTCTAGTAAGCACCTTTATTTCTAAGTGTGTGGAGTTGCAGATTATGTTTTGGGTGACCAACATGCCTCATGCTCCATTCTATGTAACAAAGTTTTCATCACTGAGAATAAAATGTCTAATGTCAGTATGCTCACGTTTGGTGTGTCTGTCGCAGAGTGCGGAGGCTCTCATGTCACAGAGGCGCAGGGTGCCCTTGCTGCTGCTGTACACAAACAAGTGGCAGTGGTGAGGGTGGAACTCTGCTGCTGTTATCACCTCCGTCAGATCCTCCATGTTGGCTGGTTTGATGTCCACAATATCTGAGAAAAAGGTCTGTTAGGGATTAAACACCACAGAGATAGCACCACATTTTTAAGAGGTATCGAAGTGAACAAAGGTATTCCAGGACAGACAAGGTATTAAGACTATGCACATGGCATGATGTATGTTATCATATTTTTGCAGTAGAGTGATGAGACATATTTTTCAGTACATGTTCTCCACACTTTCACCTCACTTCATATTACAACCCAAAAAAATGCTCCCCAACCAACCCCCAATATGCATGCACACTCTGCTCCTCTCTCTGTTCTATTTGTGGTAGTCCTGTGTGGTTCAGTAGAAAGTGTACTGCTGAGTGAATTATTTAAACTCTTCTTCCATAGATGCCTCTGTGATTTTCTAGGTCAGCCTCCATTTGAATGGGAAATCACCAAATGCACCCCCGTCGAACACGCTACAGCTTGCGCTGAATACACACTCTGAGGCGACACGCAGCACTTTAATCGAAAAACATAAATCCAAACATAGTCATGGGCTGTTTACATTAAATATAGATAAAGGATGAATTCAGATGAGCAGGAATGTAAAGTATATTTCATCTGAATGTATATTTCAAGAGGTGGAGTTGTGTGTGTGAGCATCAGAGAGCATGTGGATACATGGGGGCAGACTTGCATGTGGTGCATATCAACACTACTAGTTCATGTGATCGAGTCAAACGCTTTAACATACATAGGGACATTTTAGGTTTAAAAAATGATTAAATGGATGTAAACTGAACCCCAAAATATTGACTCATTATGACAATTGATTTTTACTTAAAAATTATCCTATTACAATTTTCACATTGATGCTGCAGAATTGCTTGTGATGACACACACTGATACTTTCATAACAGCGAAAAAGATAGCCCTTTGATTCACTTCTGGGAATTTTATACCCTGTGAAATCTGAGTCACCTCCTCCAGTAAAAGATTACATTACACACAAAAATCAGAGGTGAACTACAGGGTTATACAAAGCAGAGCATGATGTTTACAAGCAGAGTGGTATTGATAAAATGTGTATAATATAAAACGAGTTAGTGTTGGGAAGGATACTGAAGCTGCGGTCCGTGATGCCCAGGTGCCACATATTGATGCGGAGGTCATCTGCAGACAGGTAGGTCTCCCCGTCACTGTTGACTGAGATGGAGTTAACATGGTAGGTATGTCCGTTGGCGAACACTCGTCTGGGACGAACCTCTACCATCAGATCTGTGGGTTTCAGTACCGGCACCTTAAATACATCAATAGAGAGGACTGATGAAAGAGGCGATGACAGAAAGAGAGCAGGGGTAAAAACTAGGGTTATAGAAAGACAACAAGACAGACTAGAAAGACAGAATTAGAGGACATGAGAGTAAGGGGTCATATGAGGGCATCAACCTGATACGTGCTGACCAAAATAAAGGTGTGTGTGTGTGTGTGTGTGTGTGTGTGTGTGTGTGTGCGCGCACCTGCAGAGAGGTGATGGTAGAGATGTCCTTGATCCGTCCCTCCTCATCTTTCAGGTTGTATCCCTCTGGTCTCTTGTCTCTCTCGCTCACCTTCCACAGTTTAATGGTCTTATCTGTGACAGGCAGAAAGATTTGCACATCACCACAAGTTGATTATGTTGAGAGAAAGCTGATGATAAATGCCACAGACAATTTATACCCCTTTTCCACCATATTAGCTCCGGTTCTTGAACCACTTCCATTCAGGTTTTTCGAAAACTTGGTACTATCAAACCAAACCAGCTCATATTTCCACCAGATTTGAGTGAAACCATTGTAATCAAGATTGTGATACAACAGAGGGCATCGCACGATGCACAATAGAAGCGCTTGATAGTAGCAAGATGGCTGATTTGATTGATTACTTGCAAGCTTTTGCTCTGTTATTACAGATATTTGTTTTTATCCAAAAAGCAAGCATGGACCAATTAATGATAAGAAGAAATAGAATACTATTACATTCAAGACTCCTCTCCCACTGATGTCATCTGAGTTCACACTTCAGGTAAGAAAAACTTTACATTTTTTGGTTCCAGCTTGGAACCAACTCCCCAAACCAATGTATTTTTTGTCTAAATGCTCCTAATGGTTCGAAAAAAGTGTCGGGGACCTGAACGGAACTCGATTCATGTTGGTGGAAAAGGGGTATCAGCGGAGGAGAGACCTGACAATGATTTCCTCTTCAAGTGACAACTTTCTATGGCAATTCAGATGAGCATTTTAGGACGATTCAGTCTCATGACAGGAATATCATTAAAGCCCAGATTAGATTCTGTGGTTTTTACACTGGCAGTTTGGTGCCAATACTGTAGCCACAAATGTGATTTCAACGACTGGCTTGATGTTACATTATCTCACTTTGGTAACAGAAGATGAAGCCAGTCATGTCATTTCTAATATCAATCAAAAATCATGCACATTCACAATGGATATCTCACAGTACAACTGTGCACCGGTCTACAAGTTGAGCTTTAGCCTAGCTAGGAATAAGAGATCTGGCGCCTCATTACTGAAACTTCCTAAATCTGAAATTATATCTCAACCCAGTTTAGGATGATGTTTAGGATTTCTGCTATTACAGGACTATGTTTCTTAACTACATTTAGGAAAAATCCTCTTATCTCCAGATAGAAATTTAGCTATTTAAGAACTGTCCTAACTTTGGGATTTTCCAAGTTAGAAATCTTAAGTTAGGATGGCATAGAGCCAGTCCTAAATATAAAACAAGTGGCCTACTGGTACATTTTAAACATAGATACATGTCTAACAGGACGACTGCCGATTGACAAATCAAATTTACAATTACAGTTAGTATTTCTTAACATAAGATAGGAGGTCTCAGATAGGATAGGATACAGAGTTTAGGAATTGCATCTGTAAAGGGAAGACACTTAAGAAAGGACAAGCACCGGGGATATTTTTTTGTAATGGGGCTCCTGGTTTGTCTCCTGGTGTCAGTGGTTTCTCACCATTGGTGGAGAGGAGGAAATGCGCTGCATTCTGCTGTGGCAACCATCTGATCTTGTTGATTTTCTCTTCAATCTCCAGACTCTTCAGGTAGTCAAAGTCCGGCTCGTGGCTCTGGAACGTACTGTAGACATTGTACTCCCCAGAGTCACCCGTCTCCCCTCCCTCCTCCGACTCTCCTTTAGACTGTCCGGGGCAGAGAAGGAAGATAACACAGCTTTGAAAGAACACTTATGTGTAAAGATATAATAGAAAGAACATCTCTTTGGGGAAAAGTGAGGCACAGAATATTGTAGTTATGGTGTAGGTAGTAACTATTAATCCATGCTGATATCCTGAATATAGAATGGTGGTGATTATTTCAAGTTTTAGATGTAAAACTGACCTCAGTCTCTCTCTGGAAGATGACCACTCGGCCACCTTTATCCCCCGTGGCCAGCAGGTCCCCTGTCTGGTTAAACTCCACCGTAGAGATGACATCAGCTGGAAGATGACCAAGAACATTTGAGGCGATATGGCAGAATAATGGTTAGAATAAAAGATGTAGGGTTGAAGAAGAGATGCGAGAGGATAGAATAGGAATTAAATCAAGTAGGCACAGGGAAAATTAGGCACAGAGAATTAAGAGAAATGTGGACAGGAAAAAAAAATACTGGATCAATAGAAAGTATCCTGTTTAACCAGAATAACTCTTACTCATGGTGCTTGGGCCTGATGTGGATACATTCTCAATAGGACAATAAAATAAGCACCAAATGTTAATTCTGCTACCAGCTCCTTAAACTCCAAATGATAATGATCAAATATTTATCTGTCATAAGAGAATACAATGCCAAAATCATATGTAAAACAGTTAAGTGTCTTTCATTAGCCATCCAGTAAGTCATGGAATGATTAATGTCAATATCCATTCTCAGTGCAGGGATAATGCACCCATGACGCTGAAATGAATCCATTCAATCATAGCAGCATGTTATCTGACACCACAGAGACAGCAATGACACACCGTCTGTTCTACCTTCAGTGACGTAGTCTCGCAGGAAGGTGTGGTTGATTTTGGGGCTCTCAGCGTCCTCGCCCATCTGAAGCCGAGGGAGGGTGACCCGCCAGCGCGCCCGTCCTGAGGGGAAGGCTCCAATCCGTGCTCTCTCTCCCCACCCAGACTGCGCCCATGCTGCTAGGGCCTAGCGGAACGGCCTGGAACAGGGCATCCTGGGAAAGCAGCCAGCCAGGAAGGAAGGAGAAGAGGCGTGAAGAGGAGATGGAGATGAGGATGGAGAGGGAGGAGAGAGAGGAAATGGAATGAGAGAAAAAGGAGATGCAGGAGGACAGAAAAGAGGAAAGTGGTGAAGTAGAAGATGTGAGGCGGGGAGAAAGTGGATGGGAAGGCTGGTGATGAAGTTGGGAAGAAAAGAGGATGGCTGTCATTAGGTGGGCTGACAATACGTGCACACAGCATGCCAAATGGTGTGACCTTTGTTAGACATTCAACACACTCATTAGCAAAAACACACGTGTGCAGACGCACAAGGCCTAGTCAACGCCGAGGCAAATCCCAGAGCTGTAGCATGGAGATAAAACAACAAACAGCTCCAGCAGAGAAACAGAGAATATACATCCTTGTGTATGCACACAGAAACAAGCACAGGGGAGAGGATGTGAGGATGAAAATATCTACTGCAACATTCAACCAGTGGAGCTCCAGCAGTGGCAGTAAATGCTCTCAGGGTGTGGTAGTCCTCTCTGCCTACTTTCCAGATCCCTGCTCTCTCACACACACACACTTCTCAAATAGATAGTCCTTGACGGAGATCAGAGGAGAACGCGATGTCTTGCCTATGCTGCAGGAAGGAGACAGGCCTCAACACACCTACCAATCCGCCTGCTGCTGCTGCTGCTGCTCCTGCTGGCGTGTGTACGTCCTCTGCTGCAGAGTGCCCAGGCAGGCCTGCGTGTCTGTCCCAGGGAGAGGAGAAGGGAGAGAAAAGAGAGAGCAAGGGTGGTGGTGGTGAGAGGAGGAGAGGCAAAGGAGGTGAAAAAAGAGAAGAGAGAGAGGGATAACGAGGAGGATGGAGGTCCGCTGCCTGCTGATGCTGTGGAACTGATTCCGTGCAGCATCCACTGTGTCATGGCAGCCTCCTCCTGGAGCAGCCAATCGTGGCACAGCTGTCACTCGTGGATCCACCCACTGCAGATGATGAAGGAGGAAGAGGCCAGCAGAGGGAGCAGTTAGACACTGAGTGGTGTGTGGTTAAACACTGGTGATATGCATAACGAAATAAAGGGGATTTAAAAGGAAAGGCTTGAATTACAACACAGAGCCAGGCTTTAAAGGGAATTAAATGCTCACATACCAATGAGTGTTGATTTCTTTGTTGCTCTCTCCAGACACAACAGTGGCACTCTCAGAGGCTGTCTATTAGTGGAATTGGATATTTCCTTCACTAACAGACTGTTTGAGCCTTTTCCTGGAATAGCACTGTTTGGCATTCACTCAAAAACAAGCATTGCACTGACTCTTTCTTACGTTTCCCTTACTACGCTGCTCTAAAGTGACTATTTACAAGACGTCCCTTTAAAACTACTGGAAGCTTTTATTTAAAACAAACAAACAAACAAAAAAACACTTTGTCACGTTTGCTGAAACGGTCTCTGAAGCCACACAGCAGTTCACGAGACAGATAATAAAACAATCATAATACTCTGCTTACTCTGTCTTGCAGCACTTCTAATGGGGATCAAGATGGCGGCGCGCACTTGTGTAGTGGCTCCAGTTTGTGTGTTTTTTGTCTGCGTATTCAGCTCTGTATCAGGCAGACTAGACAAGAGCTAAGCGACATCAGATCATGTTATATTATATGTGTTTCAAGCGATAACCAGAGGGCTAACAACATCCCGCTGGACATCGCCAGACCGCCAGAGTCAAAGTGGTTTGTTAGCTGGCCCAGCAGGCGATGGAGGCGAAGGAGGGAGAAGAGACAGAAAGAGAGGATGCCAGCAAGACTACAGGCTCGGCTAACACTTCCAAGTATCTTTGTTGATTACCAACAAAATGGATGAACTTGATCTTCCAGCTCATTTTTATCCTCACTGAATGTCCTGTGTCTTGTGTTTTAAAAAGAGAACATTTGTGACTCTGCCGCCATGTTGAAAACAGTCAAGCCAAAACAAAGCACCTCCCACTGGCCGGAGAAAACGTTCTCATTTTACAGCTAAACAGTGCGCTAAAATTTGTTTCTGAAAACATTTGAGATGAGAAATATGCAGTTGTAGAATCTTGATTCGTATATGATCAGCACTGCCTAGTTTGACAGTTTGACTGCAGTTCACGAGCAATTATTGGCATAATTGGTAGTCGCTTATTGGTTATTTTTTGTGAGCTGCGGTAGATTTCAGCAAATGATATTAAAGCACAAGGAGAGGAACATAAAGTTTATGTCATGTACTGTTGTGTGAATAATGACAGGGTAAGCAAATTTTTTTTTATAAAAGTTATATAAAAGTAGCTTTAAAATCAAACAGAATTTGACATCTCTTTTTAGAAGTTGTACATTACTGCCATTCCAGCGCTCCACTCTTTAAGGCCTGCCAAGTGAGGTCACCCCTCACCACTACCATTTACAGTACTAACACGAGCATGTATTTCTTCCGTCTTATAAATTACTGGTCATATTTTGTGTGCATGTTTTGCCAGTGGTGGAATCAGTCATGTAAGGTAGTCATGATGGGCCCCAGGGCATATTACTGTGATGGGCCCTAGAGCCAGATTTTGAGTTTAAACTAGCTACCATACATCCTAGCATCTCAGCACATGATCAAATAACAACTTTACACAGGACAGCATCAACATAAATATTACCCAGCAGTCATAATTGTGTCATCAGTGTTTTTATATATGTACTGTAGTTTAATTTTTAGTTTTTAGTTTTTATAGGTTATGTAGAATAAGCACATCATTTTGCTAGAGACTGCTACTGACTTGGCCTTCTTGGCCTTTTTGTGGGCACAAATAGCAAATGGCACCACTTATAGTTTACTATGACTTCTTATGTAATTACAGTTGTATTTTTGAGAAGGCAATCTGAATCACTCTCTAGGGCCCCCCACCCCACGGGCCCCAGTGCGACCTCACTGCTTGCACTATCTATATTTACGCCCCTGGGTGGAATGTAACTAAGTACATTTACGCAAGTATTCTACTTAAGTACAAAGTGGAGCTGCTTGTACTAATATGCTGCTTTACACTTATTCCAACAACACTTGAGGGGCAAATATTACTTTTTACTCCCAGTACTTTAATCTGACAACTTTATTTAGTTACTTTGCAGATTTAGATTATTATTACAGATTTTAATCATCTAATCCACTGACATATTGTCAGCCTATAGATTAAAATACCCAGCAGTATATAAAATGAAAGAAATGAGCTTAGCCTTTAGCAGCTTTAACATTAAAGGAATGCTTTCATATTATTGCATCACTAACTATAACCCAGTAATATAATATCAACATTTTTCTAAATGGGCCATTCTGCATAATGGGCACTTTTACTCTTGTTACAGTAAGATTATTGGATGCTAACACTTGTATTTGTAATCAGGACTATTACTTTTAGCAGAGTATTTCTACATTGTGGTATTTCCACTTTTACTTAAGGTCTTAATAATTCACAGACCACTGTGGTCTGGTGCACTTAAGAAACAAAACAAAACAAAACATAAAATTTAAGGAAGGCCTTAAGTTTATTTCAAGATTCTTGTACTTCGCAAAGTCTAATTTAAGACAGCTATTTATCTAAATTTCTAATTCTACCCACCAGTGTTTATAACTTAAAAATGTGTATTATATCTTGTTTTTGAGACCCACGTTCTAACACCAAAGTGAACCAAACATACAGATACAACAATAAGTAACAAAAAACCTACTTTAAAGCAACGTCTTCATCGCATTACTTTTGATTTCATAGACAATTATTACATTTATTTTAATACAATCCTGTTATTTTTTGTACGACCATTCCCAGTATGTGAATGATAAGTGAAATAAGTCAAATGAATGTCAATTAGTTTATAACATTTTTATAAACGGGGTAAACACAGGCAGTATTGATGGGAAAGTTGAACTTTCTTAGTGCCACATTAGCAAAATTTGAAAGGGGGACTAATGAGCTAATTAATAATGGAGCAGAGCCTGCGGATGGACCTGATCCATTAATTCTGTTATCAAGTTCAGGGGTGGTTGGAGGAGGCCTTTTGGGGCTCCAGCTTTGCATGTATTCTCAAAAGCCCTGAATCTATGCTGTTCCCTAAAGAAATCTAATTGGATAAATGTTATTTGGTTGTTCTAATATTCAATTCATAATATTTAAACACAATTACTTTGCATTGTTGCAGATCCTTGGTTTGTGTTAGAGCAGCCCAGATTAGTATGGCAGGAATTCAAATGGTTTCAAGATTAGTAATACTGTTTACGCCAAATTCCTGCCCTACCTATGTTATGTATCTTAAAAGTAGTAATATCAGGCAATGTTTGCCTCTCTTTAGGTGGCAGGAGTGAAAATTAGACACCTTTAATTTTATTGTATTATGTTTTCAGGATGATTAAGACAGCTGGAGAACAATTAGATATAGAAATGTGATGTAGGCTCTACAGGACAGTTTTTCCTTGACAGATACCATTTTGTTCCTAAATTATGTTCAGAATTTTAGGCATTCTACAATCTCAAATGGCTTGAAAAAATAGTGCATATAGGTGCCTAACAACCCAGTACCACTGGGAAAAAATCTGCTGTGGGAGCATGTCCATGGACCCCCCCTTAGGTTTGCCCTGAGCCCCAAATGTCTACAAGTCTGGCTCTGCCCGTGATGCAGTTTAAATCGGCTCCGTTTAATGAATACACCTGGGGTGCCAGATCGGCTAAGTAAAGGTCAGGGGATTACCTTGACGCAATCGTTTCCACTGGCTCTTCCATAAGCAACGCTCTCCTCTCTGTCACGTCACTTCAGTCTGTTTCACTACTTCCACATGACAGGTGTTCCTCCCAGATAGCGCATCATCAGGCGTAAAAACTGAGTTTAGTCGACCTTTTCTCGCTTTACCTGAGCGAGGGGATGCCCTGCCTCCACTCCGAAGCGCTAGAGTCCATGGAGCCTGACGGTGCGACACCAGGAGCAGCATCTTCTGCCGCGGGGACAGAGGAGTCCCTCCTCAGGGAAACAGTGACTGAGCCGCAGATGGTGAGAGGCATGGGCTGGTTCTTCTCTCCGCTGTGGAGCCCGCGCTCCAAGACGCGCAGCAAGAGGTTTGCAGACGGTATGAGAAGCGACCAAGTGGAGGCATGGCTGGACGACCACTCCGACTTTACGAGGGCGTACTTTTTACGCAGAGCTTCCGCGTAAGATATTTTACAGTATAGCCCTTTATTTGAAAAGTAGCCTACAGTACAAAACAATTTAGACAGAAGTGTGCGCTTAATGATACACTGTATGATGATGTAAATGTTTGTAAGCCAAGAAAATGTGGCTTTAGAAAATTACTTAAGTAACAAAAGTGCAGTAAGGCAATGATGCCTCTTCCACACAAAAAATTTCATGTTCTGATCAGTTATGTGTCTTTTCTGTGGTTTCAGGGTCAGCACTTCACAAACAGAGTCTCCACTGCCCAGGAGCAGCTCTGACCACTCTGGCCTGCGCAGGAAGCCTCATCATCGCAGAGCTTCCTCTCCACTGTCCAGCTCACATTTAAACATTTCATCCTTGGCAGACAGGCTCAAACCCCTCGCCTCCAATCTCAGTGCCCCTGAGTGGAATGATCGCTTCAGTCCAGATATTCTTGGCTGTCATTCCTCTTGCTCTCCACGCTCTGCTCGTTCTTCTCGCTTCTCTTTTTCTCCTTGCCGTCCTCTTTCTCCCGTTTGCCCCGGCTCCCCTGACTTATCCCGCTCTCCCCATCCTCTGCTTCTCACTGCCACAAACACTGAAGCCTGTGGCCATGGTGAATACTGCCCGTGGATGATGGAGCTCCTAAGAGGAGGTCTCAGCTGGATGGGTTCTGTGACAGAGCTCTGCCAGGGGGCCGTCCTGCACGCTGGGGAGCTGCTTGCAGCTGAGTGTTGCTCCCTGTCTCTGGTTAAGAAAGACAGCAGTAGAAAGAGCACCCTGGAGGAGGTGGTCGCCCCGACAGGGTTGGGGTGCTTGAGCGAAGGCAGCCATGCACACCTGGACCTGGTGAAGGGTATCATGGGATGTGTACTGGCTACAGGGTCACCAATGAACCTGAGAAATGCATCAGAGGTAAAATGTCAAACTCACACATTACTCGTAGTCGTCATGACTCTTGATTTTGCAGCATGCTTTGTATAACACAACAGACTGACAAGTTTCTACAAATGGCCAAGTTGTTAGTTTGTTGTCGGCACCAGGTATTTTAAATTAGGAATGAGAACTCAAGGCTACACTAAATGAGTCACCCATTTCCTGATAACCTGTTTTTAGACGATGGCATGGTTATTTTATGTTGTGTGGGGGTGTGTTAGGGAATCCCAGATGACGCACTTGATTCTAATCCTTTTAGAGGCTTCCTCCACTAATTAACCTCTGATTAGCGGGACACTGTAGTTCCCTACTATGTTATAATGTCCCTCTCTTGCACACACCCACGCATACACACACCCACGCAAAGAGAAAAGACGGTACAGCTTACTAAAGGGCTTACAGGTGGTGCCCACACAACCACTCCCTGTCCTTACCAATGTGATTAGGAACCAGTGCCAACACCTGGCACAGATGGAAGGTAATCCCCGGTCAGCGTGGGTGTAGATGGGTAGTTCTTAATAACCTGTGTGACACCAAGGTTACTGAGAAACGTGGGTATTCGTGGCTGGGTGTGTCTAAAGCCAATGAGCAATATTGACCAGGTATTCTAAGGACACAAGGCTATGAATGGAGTAAAGTTTGGGTGGAGTCTGTTGCGACTAAATTAGGCTACATAAAGATCTTAATCACAATGTTGCAATTAACAGTTACGTAAAAAATAAGTGATGTGTTTGTCTGCAGTGTATTGTGTACTTAAGAGTTCATTGCTTACCTCCTCAGGTCCCCAGATTCGACATAGATGACGATCAATCATCCACGATCAGGACTGTTTTGAGTGTTCCCATTAATAACCACAGGGGAGAGGTAACATTTGAAACTACTTTCTGCTTTTATTTTAAGATAATATGATATGTGCTTTTTGCCTTTTTCTGACTTTTATAAAAATAACTTTTTGTCATATTTGTTAGAATTGTCACTATATCCACACAGTCGTATATGAGATAGATAGTCTGTGAAAAAAATATCAGGCTCCTCCTCCTGTTCCTTTTTCTTCTAATGGCATTCAGCAAACTCTACAGCTGCATACGAATGTCTTCAGAAACATTTTTTAGTGTACTGTTTAGCTGTAAAATGAGAAAGTTTGATTCGGCTGGTGGGTAATGCTCCAGCTGTTTCCAATGCGGCAGCCAGGTCACAAACTTTCTCATTTTACAGCTAAACAGTACACTAAAATATTTCCGGAAAACATTTAAGACAAGAAATAGCCAATGCAGTAACAGAATCTTGATTCATATTTAATCAGCGCTACCTAGTTTGACAGTCTGACCGCAGCTGACAAGCAGGTATTGACATGATTGACAGCTGCGTAAGAAACTCCTCGGCTCTGATTGGTTGTTGTTTGTACTACAGCTTTAATGTTTAATCTGGATAAATATAACCACAGACCTATGGAACCTTCAGTGCAATGTATTGTAGAGGTTCAAACAAAGATTCTGTAATAATAAAACATGTCTTCTCTTTGTGTACAGGTGGTAGGTGTTGTGGTTATGATCAACAAGAGAAATGTGTGTGAAGGATCAGATTCTGCTTTTACCAACAATGATGAAAAGGTGAGGGATGGGAAGCTTGGCCCCGTCACCACAGGGCAGCAAATGTTAGAGCTCTTGTCTGTTGCAATACTTGTAATAGTCTCCAATTTTAATGCTGACTAAATGTATATACACATTTCATTAAGAAGTGACTAATGGCTGCTGGCAATAAACTTGAGTTAAGTTTGAGTTGAATTTTATTGGCCAGGTGCTGTCATATCATATGGATGTGTTAGGGATGGTGCTGGATAATGTCCAGCTGCATGAGAGCGCAAGACAGGAGGCCAGACGCAGCCAGGTAACACCAGCAGAGAACAAAATGAAATCTATCTATGTCTATGTATGTATATGTGATCTACAGTATCTGTATATCTGTGTGTGTCAGGCTTTGATAGAGATGGCACAGGTGTTGTCACAGGAGCATCGTTCCTTTGAAGTTCTGCTAAGTAAGATGGCTGCCACCATCATGCCTTTCACACGTGCTCAGTACTGCACCATCTTCATCCCTAGCGAGCAAACCCCAGTTACGAAAGACAAGGTGCGTTATCTCGTTTGATTCATTCTTTGAGTTTGATTAGATAATTGTGCATCAAATCATATCTTTCCTAATGTGCTGTGTTTTCTTTTCCTCTGATGGTTTTATTTTCAGGTGTCGTTCTCCAGAGTGATCCACCTGGAGTGTGAGGAGCTCGGATCAACCTGCCAGATCTACAGAAGGTTCTGCCTGTTGCTTGATCCTTAAAGACAAAGAATGATTATTGCATGGTCCATAGCTATGTTGACAGATTTTTACTAATATCAGTTTTGTAATACTTATATACATCAACCAAATGTTATTTTCTTCATCTAGCATCAGACACAGTGTAACTGGTTCCGTGTTATTTTTCAGGGAGCATGATATCAGTGATTTAGACCCATCACATGCCCTTCAAACTCTGGCTGCTATGGAAACACTCAATATGTCGGAGGGCTCAGAGGAATCAATGAAGAGTCTGATCTGCTGTCCTGTCAGAAATGAGAGGTCTGAAAATGTTATTGGTAAGTCTCTTTTGAATGGCAAAGGTCATGATACATTTTTCATCAGCCGCTGCTGCACTCATGGTATCATATCACAAACTCTAGGCCTCAGGATGTTACTGTATAAACCCTGCCTTCTCTTAATCATGCTGGTATAGTCAGTTATGCTTGGCACTCGAAAACATACAAAATGTTGTTTGATGTTGACTTCTTGGGAGGGAAAGTCAGCTGTTTGCTAGTAGTGTGATTAAGACTATGAGATAATGGTTTAATTAAACATCATCCTCATGCTGCACATCTGTCCTCTATCCGTGTCTTTATTGTCACATAGCGGTGTGCCAGCTCATGAACAAGAGGAGCAGAGACTCAGAAGAGATGGAGGCCTTTAACAGATATGATGAGCGCCTACTAGAGGACCTGGCTGTGTACTGCGGCCTGGCTCTTCAGTACGCTCAGGCTGTGCAGATGACTGAGGAGCGGAGGGCCAGTATAGAGGTCACACAGGAGGTGAGTAACCCAGTTAGTCCACTCACATCTTAAGCTTGCAGCCAAGTGAACATATTTAGGTGGCTGCAACTTATAATGTTGGGGGTATGTGTCTTCTCTCTCCTTCTCCCAGGTTCTTGCCTACCACATCACCGCAGCAGAGCAGGAAATCCAAGCATTGCAGGTGATTGTTAACTTTATTTTTCTGGTAGAAATGAACATTTTCTGCTAGCCAAGTTGAGCCTCACTACAGGAATTAAGTTTTTGGGTTGTATGTACGTACATACGTCCCATTTTTGTAAACACAATACCTCAAGTACACCTCGGGAGAATTTCTTCAAAATTGGCACAAATGTCCCCCTGGACTCAGTGGTGAACTGATTAGTTTTTGGTGGTCATAGCATAGGTCAAAGGTCACTGTGACCTTGTCTGTCTCATTCTTGTGACTGTGATATCTCGAGAATACCCTGACGGAATTTTATCAAATTTGGCACAAACATTTACTTGGACTGAAGGATGAACTGATTAGATTCTGGTGGTCAGACGTCAAGGTCACCATGACCCTGCATTCGCCTCATTTTCATAAACGCGATATCTCAAGAACACCTTAAGGGAATTTCTTCAAACTGACCCAAACGTCCACTTGGATTGAAGAATAAACTCATTAAGATTTTGTGGTTGAAGGTCAAAGGTCACAGGTTTTTGGCCATAACTAAAGAATTGTTATGTTAATTATGACAAAACTTCACGCACATGTCTAAGAGGATAAAATGATGCAGTGATAAGATTTCATATCCAAATGGTCAAAGGGCAACTTCACTGTGACATCATGATATTCTGCATAAAACACTTTTCTGGCCATTACGCAACATCATATCAGAAGGGAAAATATTTGGTCAGATACTTAATTAGTGACACTCATAAAGGGTAACTTTGAAACTGTGCGAAGCATCCATGTTTTCACAGACATAGATTTAAACTAGGAGTGTGACTTCACTGGTGTGCGGAGGCATACAACCACGGGGCAGTAACTGTAGTTATGTCTAAGTGACTAATGGGAACCACAATTTTTGAAGTTGGTCCAGGATTGAACGAGAGCACTGCAGCAGGCACCATGATGTAACCACTCTGGGCACATGTAATCTCAATTTTTCACATCACATTGGGTAAATAAAGAGTTAATTTCATATTGGAAAAGTGGAAAGACAAACCAAGACATTTTTTGTGAGTTTTATTTTGTTTCTTATTATTGTTATTATTATTATTATTATTTCAGCTTTAAAGGAAGTGTTTTTTTATGATGATAAAAATATTGTTTCTTTAAATGGAGTCTTGTGGGTTTGGCGATAACAGTCTTTGAGCTGCGTCTGGTGAAACCAAAAGGATCCTACTTTTTAATAGACAGGTCTGTCTATGCCTGTCCTTTCCATAATGTTTTCAGACATTAAGAATAACAATATGAGCCTGGCAGTGGCAAAAACATGCTCTGTTAGTGGACATAAATTGACAGTGTGCACATGCCAGAGTGGTTACATTGAAACCTGTTTCATGGCTGCCGGCCACAACCCTCTCACTTCATACTCAGACTAGATTTAAAAAATGTTGTTCCCATTAGTCATTTAGACACAAAAACATGGGAAAATTGGTCCCAGGTTAAAAAATAATGAAGTTATCCTTTAACTCTCTTTAATCCTATCATACAACTAATGCTCTACCAAATTAAAGCTCTTGGCTAGCTGCCTGTAAGTGGCACACGTAATGGTGACCTCCTCATCCAGGTCAAATCTAGATAATTTCCCTGCACATGTTTTGAGGGCAAGAGGTAGAAATACAAATCATGTGTTTTTAGTTTTGTTTGTGGATGTATGAAAGATCAGTGTCTGTAAGTGTATATTTCAGTCTCTCTTTTTTGTTTATTTTCTATTTTCAGGAGGCCACTATTCCTTCTGTTGAATCACTGAATATTCTAGACTTCCATTTCTCTGATTTTGGCATGCCAGAAGATGTGACCTCTCAGGCTGCCATCCGTATGTTCCTGGACCTCAATTTGGTGCAGGATTTTAACATTGATTACAAGGTAAGTGACCTGCTAATAATTAGGCTTTATGGTAGAGAGTAGTAGCACCATTGTTTCACCTCAAGAGTTTACCAGTTGGCAAATTGAAATTTAAAAGCAAAGAAATTAAAAGCATAATAAATTCAGGTCATTCTAATTGATGCTTCATCAATTATTTACCATCTCTTGCACATGTCTCTTTCCTCCAGGGGCTCTGTCAGTGGGTTCTGACCGTGAAACGTGGCTACAGGAACAATGTGCCATATCACAACTGGAACCATGCATTGTGCACTGCTCAAAGCATGTTTGCTATACTCATGGCCACAGACCGACTCCAGGTTAGTGCATGCCTGCGTCGTGTGTATGCTTATGTGTATACATGATAACATCACTACCAAAACTCTAATATGAAAAGATCATAATGTAACTTTTTTTTAACTGAGCCAAACAAAGACGGTATAAAATAATGGATGTAGCCACTGTGGCCTCACTTATTGGTTCGCAGATATCGTTTTGAAGCCTTGAGTTTCGCACTTTGGCTGTTGCCATCTTGGATTTTTGTAGCAACAATTGACTTGGATGAGAGGGTGGATGTAACCCTAAGGCTAGCTGCTGTTGGTTAGTACTGTGCAGCTACAGCTAATGTTGTTCATTTTTGCTTGCGAAAAACTGCCTTAAAACCATTCAAACTAAATGTTCTTACTGAAAAACTGAGTATTTGACTCCTTATTGGGTCTTTTAGTATGGCCAGCGGTATAGTGGAGGATACACACAGGTATGCAGGGATTACCCACCTCGCTTTTTAGCCGTTTACAGTATACCCACCTATCAGCCAAAGAGCCACTGAAGTATATCAGAGTCTTCCTCCTTGGTAACCTACCCATCTACCTAGTAGTGCAGCTACTTCAAGTACCACTACACCACTGAGTAGAACCAAACTCTGAGCAAGAATGTTTTAGACAACAAAAACATTAACTGAAACAGTAACAGCTAGAGCTACACCCACAGTCTGTGAATCTGGGGTTATGCCATGGTGCATAACTTTAAGCCTATGTAAACAGGGTAGTTATATAACTAACTAACTTCTTTGTTCTTAAATTAAACTAGAATCTTTGGAGAAGGCATTCAGGGACTGCAGGGTTTCTCCAGTAGAGAGCAGACTCTTAATTATTCGAAAGAGGATTCATTTTAGAACCCACCAAAACCTCTTAACTGCTCTCCAGCCTAAATCTCTACTTAAGTGACTTCTCACTAATTTCAGTCTCTCCTTCTGTCTTTATTGACATGATTAATTGTGACTGTATTACAGTGCTGTGAGATTAGTCATTTCATTCAGTTTGATGAGGTGAGCATTTTGCTTATTGGATGTTAAAGTGGGTTGTTGTAGTAGTTAAGGAATTGGAATAACAGTAAGTTGACTGTACTCTGTGTTGTTTGATTTACAGGTATCACACAAAGCCTGTTTAAGTGTTAAAAACTGTACACCCCATGTTTATGAGTGTGGTCTGGTGTTTTTTATATTTTTTGGGTTAATCAGTCAGATCTGATATGACGTGGAGCAAAGAGAAGTTTACCGTCAGTACACTTCAGTTGTCTTTAGGATGTGTAATTCATTTCAGCCATACACCAGCATCTATTTTCTTAAGCCTGAGTTTGGTACTTTATCAACATGTTTTAAATCAAGTGGCGTACACTTTGACTCACACATGGACCATTATAAGACATCAGCACCTGTGCCAACTTTTTAAAAAATCCAAATACTTGAAATTTGAAATTAGTAAAGTTTTATGTTGACCAAGCTAGCGTAATTGTAGTGTTCTTTTAATGCTAAACTACAACATGTACAAAATAATACATTATCTTCATGTTGCCATCTCACTTTTTTGGGATTTTTTCATGAGCTCATTTAGTTTGATACTTAATGTTCATTCTTGAAAGGTGCGATATAAATAGGGATGCACGATGATATCGACACATCATCGGTATCAGCTGATATTGGCTTTAAAGTGAATTATTATGTGGATCGGCCAACATGCTTTTTCTTATTTTGCACAAGGAATGAATATTATACACTTTGAAAAGTATTGTATTTCATGTCTCCATCTGCTGGTGGACCATCATGTTAAGAGTATAGATGCATAATATGACTACAGAAGAGACTTGATGATAAGGGGAAAAAAGTGGATATATCGATATCGGTTATCGGTCAAAATAAGTTGTTATATATCAGCATATCGGATAAAGGCAAAAAATCCAGTATTGTGCATCCCTAAATATAAATATGCCTTATTTAAATTTAATTACCAGTACAGAATCTCTGTGAAATGTTTTTGTGCTTGATTCCAGATCCTTAAGGTTATACACAAAACAAATAACTTGCAAGTGTGCCGGCCCTCCTTGACTGCTCGATTCCAGTGGGAAAACTGCAAAAATGTACACAATTAAACATGCTTCCATGAAGAGAAACAAGTAAATAACTTTCTCTGCTATTTCTCTTTCTCTCCCTCTCTCTCTCTGTCCATCTATTTCTGTTTGTATTTCAGACCATCTTTTCCCGTCTGGAAATCTTAGCACTGATGATTGCCACTCTGAGTCATGATCTTGATCACAGGGGGGTCAGTAACTCGTACATAGAGAGGTAAACACTACTTCCCCTTCTCTCATGTTTAGTCAGTTTTCTATATTTGCATATTTGCTCAAAGAAGAAGATTTTCTTTTTATTTGTTTTCTCTATATCTAGTATTATAATACTGGTTATGCTTTCGGTCATTGCCTTCTTATATAGCCAGTATATGTTTCTGTCTCTCTCAGGAGTCAGCAGCCTTTAGCTCAGCTGTATGGACACTCCTCTCTTGAAAACCACCACTACAACCTGTGCCTTTTCATCCTAAACAACACTGTAAGACCTCAAATGTTGCCAAATGTCCATCTAAGTGGTCTTAATTCTTTTTTATCTGAGTCAAAGTGTAGTTCCAATTTTGTTCTCAACAGACAGTCATCATGCCTAACTGTCTCTGCATACACTGTGTCTGGTAGTCACTGAGTCAAAGTCTTCACTTAACTTCACTCTGTCTCTCTCATCCTTTTCTCAGGGGAGTCAGATTCTCAGCGGCCTGTCTGCAGAGGACTACAAAGCTGTACTACACATGATCAAAAGGGCAATCCTCGCAACTGACCTGACCGTCTACATGGAGTATGTTAAAACAGAAAATGTCAAAGTAGATGTAGGTCAAGCTTTGCCGTGAACGTCTTGTTTCACCCCTGATACACTTTTTGTGCTCGTCTTTTTAGGAGAAGAAAAGAATTCCATTCTCTCTCCAAGAAAAGCAGAGTGAACTGGAAGAGTGAGAAACAAAGAGATTTACTGAGGTGAGAATCAGGGATATATGATAATGATATCTTTGATGGAATGGGCGAAGGGGCTGTTCCTTTAAGATATTTATTCCTCCCCCACAGGTCGATGTTGATGACAGCTAGTGACCTCTCTGCTATCACAAAGCCTTGGCCTGAACAAAAAAGGGTAGGTCTCATAGAGAGTTTCCACTTCAATACTTGCCACTTTATCACTCAGTCATTTTGAGTTCATCACAACCCTGACCTCGCTCTTCTTCCAAAACAGATTACAAACCTGGTTGCCATGGAGTTCTTTGCACAGGGGGATAAAGAGAAAGAAGAGTTCAAAATCCAACCCATTGTAAGTCTTGCTAACATGATTTTGTCTTATTAGATTTTAATGCTGTATCAATGGTTATCAAAGGAGAAAGAAAATATACTCATAAAGCCTAAATCAATTTTTGAAAAATGTGTTATACCATAAATATCACATTTGTTCTACACAGTCCTCTGTTGGTAAAATAAGAGGCATGTTCATCCCAAAAATGTTATTTTACCTCCTGATGCAGCCTTTTTTCTACATGATGAAAAGTCCTTCAGGCATGTTTTCGTCCCTGTTCAATTCTCATTGTTGAACTTATATAACTTAAAGGAATACTTCACTCGCAAATTGACCATTTGCATATTAATTACTCATTGCGTATTATCTTTCATTTGTGGAAAAAAAAAAAGTTTTTCTAGCATGCCTCCTCGTAGAACAGAGAATACAAAAAAGGCAAACACTCTTCATGAATTGAAGTAAATGGGGACCACATTTAACAACAGCAAAGCCATATCAAAACATCCATTTACAAACTCTCACCCAACTTGTGCAATGTAATCAAGTCTCTTATCCATTTGTTACCAGTACTTCCCAGACACATGCATTTTGGATAAAATATTCTGATTTAAAACACATCAGTACAAACAGTCTCACGCCCGACATGTAGCATGCTCAGGCATGCTCAGGGCGCGCTATGCGTAGGTTGAAGTGTTTTATATTGTGACGGTTTTCGTGAAAATGCATGTGTTTGGGATGTACCGAGTATAAAGCATAAGAAGGATAAATAAGACTTCAATTATACTGCATGAATTGTGTGAGAGTTTGTAAACAGATATTTTGATATAGTTTTGCTATTGTTAAATGTGAACCCTTATTATTTCAATACATAAAGAATGTTCGCCTTTTTTGGATTCTCCGTTCACCGTCGAGGCATGTGAGAAAACCAACGATTTCTTCATTAATTCAAGGTAATATACAGTGAGTATCTGATATACAAATTTTGTTGCTGAAGTATTCCTTTAAGGTTGCTTTTGAAAAGCATCACACTTACCCAGTCAGTGTCAAACCTAGATAACAGTTTAGAGGAAATACACATAATTTTCTTTTTGCCATTCAAATGCATTGTCTTGTGTATCTTCCAAAAGGCAAAGTCTCAGGTGATGGTTTACTTTAGTCACAGTGGAATCATTGGTGATTTCTTGTGTAATATATCAGCCCCAAAATAATAATATGTTTGACTAGATCGACTACAGTTGTTCTGGACGTCCTAACAGCCAGTTTTACGCTCTCTTCTCACCAGGACATAATGAACAGAGAAAACAGCACTCGACTGCCAAACATGCAAGTTGAATACATCAATGACATCTGCTATCCACTGTACAAGGTGTGTTATTTCTGCATGTGTGTGGATATATAAATGTGGTACATGCATGCATATGTATGGAAGTGTGTAAGGGCCAGGCATAAGGGGAAAAATGAGGAGGAGGATTTTTTTATGCCTCCATGTAGGCAATAGCCGTGGCCAGAGGCATTATGTTTTCAGGTTGTCCGTCCATACGTATGTCCCATCCTTGGGAACACGATATCTCAAGAACCCCTTAAGGAAATTTCTCTAAATTTGGCACAAAACATCTGCTTGGACTCAACGATGAACTGATTAGTTTTTGTTGGTCATAGGTCAAAGGTCAAGGCCACTGTGACCTTGTCTGTCTAATTCTTGTGAATGTGACATCTAGAACATCTTGAGGGAATTTCTTCAAATTTGGCACAAACATTCACTTTGACTCAACGATGAACTGATTGGTCAAAGGTCAAGCTCAAGGTCAGTGTGACCTTGCATCTGTCTCATTCTTGTGAACACCATATCTCAAGAACACCTTAAGGGAATTTATTTAAATTTGACACAAACATCCACTTAGATTTAGAATTTTGCGGTTGAAGGTCAAAGTTCAAGGTCAGTGTGACCTCACAAAATGTGTTTTTGGCCATAACTCAAGAATTTATATGGTAATTAAGACAAAACTTAACACAAATGTCTAATAAGAAAAAATAATGAAGTGATGCGGCTACAAAATGCCTTGTATAAATGTTTTGGTGAAATTGTAGTTCAGAATTTAGTTTTAGCAACAAGGAAATTATTTTTCTCTTAACACATAAACACAGTGTGGTAATAAGTATTAGGACTTTCAAGGGATTGTATGGACAATGGCATCGTTCAGAAGGAGAAACGCACAAACTTGGATGAAGTGACCACATTCGTGCAAAATGAAATAGCTGGTAATGGACAGATGCAAGGGTATCGGTAGTTCTTGACATTTTGACTTTATTTCCAAAGTGCAAAATGAAGAAAATCTTCCTCCTATCATTTTTCCCTATGTCTAATACTCTGCAGTACATATGTGTGCATGTGAAAACCACAACATTGTCCTCAATGACGTTCTATTATCTTATCATATAATTTGCACTTCTCTTTCACTCCAATCATCACACTCTCTGTCTCTGTCTCCTTCAGGCTGTATCGAGACTGTTTGACACTTGCACCCCACTGCTGAATGGTTGTAAGAAGAACAGAGAAAATTGGATGCATCTAGCTAAGAAAGCAGAGGAAGAAGGCTGTGAAAATTGTTGTTGTGTAACCGTGGAAATGCACCAAAGCAATGAGGATGAGAAGCCGTCAGAGGAATAAAGAACTGGACAGAGGACGAAAGGAATTTTTCCCACCTGCACCAGTTTGTTCTCCATCCTCTCTTGGACACATCTTGTCTAAAAATGATCAGAGTGCCCACACATCAGAACTTTGACTACGAAATATGTTGAAGAGACATACAACAATCTTGACGAATGCAAGCAATGTTGTCATTATGTCCCAAACACCTGGCAAAGAGCATATCCTGCAGCAAGGCCAATGTCAAACCTATCAGTAGTCCCAAGTCTCATATAAGTAACATTGATCTGTTTCATTGTATTTAAAGGACTGAAGCTACACAAACTGTGAAAATAATATTTTCCATTGTATAGCTGCACTAATGTGTCGATGCAGAACATTGTCATGTAATGCATAGTTGCAAACCTTGTGTGTATAGCTTTTTAGCCCTAGTAGACATTAAAACTATGGATGGCTGCACAGTATGATTCAGTTTGATCACACATTTACTTCACAGCATGTGATCCTGCAAGGTGTTTTTGTCACCCAAAAGGAACAGTGTTGTTTATAAAGTCCTTATACATTTATGGATTTTAATATGAATTTCTTGGCATACTACTTTTGATGTTTGTGCTGACATGAATTAGTTGATTAATTTTTAACACATCATTTAAATTTAAAAAAAATATAACAAATAAATATGGTCTTTGTGTCGGAAAACCCCAAAGCATTATATCAAATTCACACTGATTTGTTTGCACACGTCATCATGGCTGTTTCCTTTTTTGGAACATCCTTTTTTTACTTAGATAATGGGAGAAAATGCAGCTAATATATGTATCTAGTTTTAAATGTATGGATCTATATTACAGGATGAAGATGAAAACACACAATATGATTATGAGCAGATTACGAGACAATGGGCCCCTTGGTACAGATATGCAAAAGGAACCATCACCTCTACCACTTGAGAGCAAGAATACACAGACTCTGTGGTGATCTTGCATCTCTTTGTAGTCTTTATACATTTTATTTGTGGTTTTGTGTCTCTTAACAGTTGTTTTTGTCCCTTTGAGGTAATTTTTGGTTATTTGAATGGGGGGGGCTGTGTCTGTTGGGCCCGTTCAGTATCAGTGTGTACAGGTCAGCTCAGTAAAAACGTCTGTTACATTAGGGATTCTGCAGTGAGCAGGCTCAGCCTCTGGGGGGCAGTGATGCACTTTAACGCGGCGCAGTTGCTGCCGATTCAGACCCGCAGAAGAAGAAGGCGACGGAGAGACAAGAGGAAGAAAATGACAGGGCGCGCAAAAAGAAAACCCAAATCCATTCAGGTAATATTATATTGTTTTGACCCTCTCTGTTGGGATGAGGAAACGTCCGCTTGCAAGGTGTTTTTACCAGTCAAGAAGATGTGCAGCGTGTGTTTATAATGGCGTCTAAGCAACTTGAGTCTAACGCTATGGGCAGAACTGTTGGGCACGCTGTGTGAGCAGCAGCGGTCAGACGACAACATGGCAGCAGAACTGCTGCCTGGTAACGTTACCGCAGAGCCGATATTCGGTGATGTTCACAGTTAGCTAAGTTAAACAGCCATTTAACGTTATAATATAGTGTTTCGACGTTGGTTGTATTTCACAAGTCAGCAGCGCTGAGATACGGACACTAGCAGTATTTAGCTAGGTGGCTAACATTTGTAGGCAAGTCTGGTGTAGAAAAAAAGGTGCGTGTTGATTTGATTCGTGGTTTGATCTAACAAAGGCCATAAATCAGTGTCCTCAGTGCTAACATTGATTAGCAAAGCTTTCGCGCAGCTCTCAGATTACGATCCTCACCTTGTATAAGAGGATCTCCAAATGAGACGTTCTCGGTCCCTTTAACATTCCTCTGACGGGTATTGACGTTAGGTGCAAAGCTTTGAACACAACTCCACTATAAGTGCTAGTGTGGGCGTATGCATTAAGCAATACGATCACAAGAAGCCTATAATAAGAAATATCTTCATGAGGGATAATTTTTGTTACAACTAACGTAAGAATGAGTCGATTCGTGTTGATGGTCATTTTATTAGTTTTAGTTTATGATGCTGTTGACTTTGATTGTGCGACACTGAAAGGTGTTTATTTTCTTTCTTTCTTTTTTTTTTTTTACAAAACGTATAGATTTGTTAATTAAAACAGTCACATGCTCAGTTATCAACACTAACATGTCCTAAATCATCATCAAAATAATGGAGGGGAAAAGTAAATGTATTCAGGTGTGAACCCTCTAAGGGTATCGTTAATGCTCCTACCCCAACAGAAACTGTTGTTGTGTAAGATGTTCACACACACACACACACACACACACACAAATGGAAGTTCAGTATCGCAGTTCAGATGCATAGATACACACCCATACTTTAAAAGAATGTCCCAATTTAGGATCAGTAAGGTGCATCTTTGCATCTATCTATCTAATTAAAATGGAATATAAAAGGTAAGGAATAACAAATCCTTCATAGGTATATATCAGACCTATGATGGGTTTGTTTTGTTGATCTTAGCGTCTGCCCATCTTTTAAAATCATTATCCTGTACAGCTGGAGGGAAATCTGTGTTAGTCATATTCATTTATTCTTAATCCTAAATGTTTTCCATTGGGCTTTACTCAGGAATAGTACTGTTGAGAGATGACCTTTGGATATTGAATTTTGCTCAATCTGTCTATCTTGTCTCAACATCTTAAAGTCACCAAGCCCCTCAGGTGAGCTGTCCAATAGTAGTTGCTTTAGTTATGTAGACTGAGTCCTCCTCTGTTTTGAGATCATATTAGCCTTCTAAATTTTATCCTTGGATATTTTTTTTGTGTCACATGTATTCACTTTTAAGCTTGTCTAACATTTTAAATATGGATCCAGGTACAGAAATTGGCAAGGAGTGAAATGAGAAAAGCGATATGGGTAAAATTCAAGTTAATGCAAGTGTTTTTAAGCTCACCATATATGTAATGAGGCAGTTCTTCCCATGTGTCTATATCTGATTTAATTGGCAACATTCATTTATTGTAGTGTGACTGGTACAAATGGGACACTATTGGGGTTAAAAAAACAACCGGGTATATGAGTCCCCTGTGATCCTTGTCTAATTGTGTTGGCTTAAGTCCTGTTATCTTCCTAATAAAATGTGTTTCTGATTTTTAAACTATTCTCATTGATATAAATGGGTTGGAGGACAGACTTTTAGAAAGACCTACATATACCCAATAACATTAACCCAATGCAGTTTATTGTTAGGCTGTTGTATTAAAAAACATTCATTGTAGTCTAGTATACCAAATAAAACTGGCAACTCAGTTGTTTTTTTCTTCGATACATTTCTTTAGGAGTCAGCTACAGGCAATGGGGAGTTGAAGAAAGCCTGTATTGATGAATCCATAGCCATGCCGCTGTCAGAGGTGGATTCAGAGCAAAGAGAAGAGGTGGCGCAACTGTACAAGCTTCAAATGCCAGAAGATCTGTACCACTTCTGGGACTTCTGCAAGGAGCTTTGTCCTGACAGTCCCCGTGGTATGCTCTTCACACCAACAGTGTATCTCGTTATGTGAATGCTGATAGGATAGAAGGTGCATCTGACATTTAATCAATTTTTTGTCTGTAGGCGTTGAGAAAACTGGATGAACCATGAGACTCCTTATAAAACATACACAGAACCAGCCCAATACCTGTTGACACAAGTGTCTTTGTTCGATGATGCCTTTATATTTGCCAGTTTTTCATTGAGAAGCATTGGGTATAAGTGCTGCCTGTCCATAATAGTCTAAATAAGAGGACAGCTACTAATAGTCTTTAATCATTTAATCTATTAAGAGTCAGAACATTTCAGCAATCCCTCATTACAATTTGCACGTCCCAAAGAGACATCTGAAAACTGATGATTTTGTGTGACCCACAGTCAGACAGTCCAAGTGTATTAATGAAAAATTGAAATCTCAACATGTGACATACAGAAACCAGAAACCTTTAATTTGCAGAGATTATTTTGATCCAACAATAATTTCCACTTCTCAGGCATGTGCTGGATATTCTCTGTCTTTCTCTCATATGACTTATTTCCTGTTCACATATTTAACTGGATAAGTTGTGTTGTTCAAGTCCATACCAAGGTAATGGGGCGCTACTTGAAGAATATGGTTTCTTGAACATTTCTTTGCGTTTTCTTCGGTTTTGTTCATTCTATTTTATTTTTCCACTAAAACCTAGAACAAATAATAGCATATATAAATTCAAGATATATCAATGTAAACATCAAAACTCTCCATTAAAGCCTAGTTTGCAGCAAATGCACTGAAGCACTTTGATGTCTGTATGTCAATCGACCTCTGTATCAGTATATTATTTTTATTTATCCTAATCTATACAGGTGCGCTGAAAGACACTCTGGGTTTGCAGCTGGTTGGTCCCTTTGACATCCTGGCAGGAGCCCATAAAAACTCCAAGAACCCTCAGCCTAACTTCCACCTTCACTGGAGGTATTTATACGACCCACCGGAGTTTCAGACCATCCTTCGGGGGAGTGAAGACAGTCAGCATCACATTGGCTACTACAGGTAGAAAACACACAGCTTGGTCTGTGAAACAATGCTTGAACCTTTTTTCTCTCTAGGTGAAGAAATAAAATATCTGCAGCTTGCATCTAGCTAGGGAGGGGCTGATGCTATAGAAGCAGCGGTAACTATCTGCATAAGAATTATTAGTTCTGATTTATGTAATTTTATTGTTCCCCAAATCCACCAGAGACACTCCGGACTCCCTTCCTGTGTTTGTTGGAGAAAATGAAGCCAAGAAAGGCTGCACTATCACACAGATGGGGGACAATGTGTTTGCTGCTGTCCTGTGAGTACTAACCACCACATATTCACCATACAGAGACATTTTCTATACTAGTGATCAGATTTAGCTGCCTGGTTAAGAAAGTTTAAATTGCACAATGAGTAAAAAATGTTGAATGTATACCGCAGAATATGATCTGTATGAGTCATTAGAGAAATAGAGAGCATTTGCCTTGTGTGTGTGCCTTTGTCTTCATGCTACTGAATAAGACTTTTGTTTTTTCACACTGTCTTTCTCCTTCCATGCATCTCATCGTACCCACTGTTGATCCCTTTGTTCCCTCTTTCATCAGCCTGTATCTGTTGAAGAGGAGGAAAGAGAGGGGCAGCAAGAAAGAAGGGGGAGATGCTTTGGAGACCTTGGAGACAAAGCTGAGGGACAGAGCAGAGACTCTGGGCTTGTCTTTAGAGCAGAAGACCAAAGGCATGAAGCAGAGGGACAAGAAGGTAACTTACAAAGTGATTCTGTCTTCTACCTTGTAAATTTAAACTACTGCAGTGTTTTAATCCAATGTACAGTTATGTTTACCACATTATAAAAGTGAAAAGACCCTCCACTTTATACCTCTAGAAATTATAATATCCATTGACATGCTTCTTGGGTGATCCAATCACAAGTGGACAGCTCTATGTCAGTCTGTTCACACCTGGATTAGAATCGAGCCATTTCGTTGTCAGTGTGAGTTTGTTGGGATCCTTTTAACAGCTGCTGCTGTGATAGCTCATGCTAGCCACGGAGATGTTGAACTGACCCTTTGCCGGAAGGAGAGCAGCTCTGGAGATGGACCTTCAGCTTTGTGTCTGTGTAACTGCATTAACACAAAGTTTTCTTATCTGGTGGGACTTCAAATAAGCAATGACGTCAGCTGAGTAGTTGGTCCTTCACTGTGCCCCAGGACACAATCGCATACACATTTCTGAAAGAATGTAGCTATATGTGGCCCAGACCACCTCCGAATGTGGTCCTAGCAATCGGATATCAAGAAGCATTGAGGATGCGTTTAGTGCATTCACACATGTACTTAGAGCTGTCCACCTGTTGGTCTGACCAGGACTCATGTTAATACCAGGTGTAAAGAGGGCCTATATTGGTTTTAATGTACAGTCACAGTGGATTAAAAAAAAACTGTTTGAGATATGCTGTTAAAAATGTGGGTATATCATTACAAAGTGGTTGCAGTCATGTATACAAAACAAAAAATATGTTTGACCAAAGTGTTGTGTTCCAAGTTGAAACTAGCAGGTAATCCCTTACCCTCTCACACCATAGGTGGTCACCAAGACGTTCCACAGTGCCGGCATCGTTGTACCTGTAGACAAGAATGATGTAGGATACAGAGAACTACCAGAAACAGACGGTGAGCTTAAATACTGTATATATAGTTATTCTCTTTGACCAGGTATGTAACCAATGGGTGATTACTTGATATTTATTTTGTCCCTCCTCCATATCTAGCTGGTCTCAAGAAGATCCTCAAGGCAATTGCTGAAGCCCGGAATGATGAAGAGCGCGTCAAAGCCTTTGGACCTCTCCAGGAGATGATCACGTTTGTTCAGTTTGCCAACGACGAGTGTGACTATGGCATGGGTTATGAGCTAGGAATGGACCTCTTCTGTTACGGATCCCATGTGAGTCTCATGAAATAGTGTCTCTCTGCTTCCTGACCATCCTCTTAAATGTACTGCATGAAACCAGATATTCAGAAAACAGAGAAATGGTTCCTTTCCTGTATGCCAATGCCTGTTTTGGTAAATGAATCTCTTCCCAGATTGTTTGTAGCATTTTCAGTCCTGCACAGTGCGTCCTCAGTGTCATTAGATGCACTTGGGTTTGCAGGAGTAAAGTTAAAACAGTCAACACAAACGCCTGCCAAATAGCTTTTTTTAGGGGTCGGCACCCCTCCAGTGAGTCACAGAATGAATCTGAGTGTAGCAAAGTGGGATTTAATAGGATATGACAGACAGAAAAACACATTTCTGCCACACAAATTTGTTTTCATTTGTGGGATTTAAAAGCCCAAAGGTTATGGAAGCAATGCTTTAGGCCATTTAAATGCCTGAATGTTGCAAATCCATTTAGACTGTAGTAGGAAGAAACAAATTATTAATCTTTGGTTTCCTTGGTTGGTCTCTCCGCAGTATTTCCACAAGGTTATCAGGCAACTTCTGCCCATGGCCTACAACCTCCTGAAAAGAAACTTGTTTGGGGAAATTGTAGAGGCCCATCTCTCCAGCCGCAGCCATGACGACCTGGACCAACTCTCCGCACATTAAAAAAGACTCAGAAGTACATACCAGCTCTAGCTCTTATAAGCTTTCCCCACCATGTGTCCTTGTCTTCTGTTGTTTGTCACTGTTAATGTTTCTTGGTGGTTTTGGTGCTGCTGTCATTGATTGGAACCAGTTCAATGATAATCTTGTTTGTAAAAGGTAGATGTCTAATAAAGTATTTTTATATATTTACCAGTTTGATTGCTGTGTTCAAGGTGGATACTGTAGCTTTTAATTTTACATGTCATTATTAGATTATCATGGCAGAATTTTTTGCTTCGGCCCCTGCCGTGATAGGTAAACCTATACAGCATGGCTTGTGTTTTGGGTGTAATACCATGCAGTAGAAACAGAGGGCAGTGTTGCATATACAACTATACATAAAGCAGCATCACATGTGCTTGTGAAACACATCTCTACTATAAAGGTTCAGGTCATCAGCTCCTATAGTTAAGATGAATTCAGTAGTCAGTGAGCAATCATTTGCACTGATCTGGGTAAAAGCTGAGAAGTTAGGTTTTTTTTTTAGCGTTTTATTTTAAATGAAAGTAGGTTGTCTTTAACCACCATGTAACATTTCATCCAACAACTAACGTCAAAGGATGTAACTTTAAAATAATTCACTCAGGTTATGTCTGATCACCTACCCTTACTTCAGTAATCTCAACCAACCAAGTCGCCCACATGTTAATGACTGTGACTCTTGAGATGTCATGTATTCAGTCATTACTTTAAACTGGTTTCTTGTTATATAGTACTTAAATAAGAACTGTTACTACAGGGTCTTGCTGTATGAAATTGAAGGAAACTGCAATTAACATAATTAGCAATGAGTTGCTGCATACAGGAAACATTAAGATAACCCTCATGAGCATGGCCTATGATGAATGTGACTCATGAGCACAGTTGTCGGTCTGAAGATTGAACTTTCTCATTAAGGCAGTCACATTCAACTTGCTTTGCACTATAGCGGCCACTTTTGCAAAATGACAGCAGGCCAGGAGCCGGTTCATAAACAAACATTAATGATATTTATCAGATAGAATAAATAAACGAAGACAATCCAGTCGCAGCAGACCCACACAGGTCTTTTGGGGCTCAGCCCAGATCTGTGTTGGGGGTCCAGGGGATCCTGCCTTAGCACTTTTTTTTAACAATCTCTTTTAATGATTTTTTTATGCACTCTGGCACCTTATTTACAACCAGTACACAAAGAATCCAGGCCACCCTGCACCATATAGCGACCAGGGTTGACCAGATAAATTGAGTATCAGTGCACTAAGGTATGCTGTTGTTTAGTCCAGTTGTTTTGAATGCACCACTAAGCCTATTTATTTATTTTAGTAGCTTAGCTTATGGCCCTAAGTAATTTCATGCAGAATATGAACACGCTTCCAGTCATTTCCATGTATTGTAAAATTGCACATTTACTTTTATGCCTATTTTTTCTGTAGTTATGACTTGCGTATGATATATTTCTTTTTTAAATGCAATAATTGTAAGCCTCTGGTACCGTAGTTTAACATCTCCTCTCTGGCCACACTGCTGGGGTTTTAGGGCATGACCAACAAAACCCTGTGCTGTGATAAAGTCTCTGCAACCTATGCTCCTGAACTAACCATTAAAATGCATATGTCTATTTTGACAAAGTTTCTCTGGACTAGTGTAAAGATGACTAAAACCTGAGTGATAGGCTTTATGTCCACAGTGATTGCTTTCTGTTGCTACTTTCTAAAGCTACATTTCAAATAAGGCTTCAGCACTTAGTCTGTACTATACTCAATGATTTGGTCACATGTTCATTAACTTAACTCACGTGTTTTGGATGCTTGCTGATACAGATTGGGTGATCTTACACAAGACCTAAGGTAGTAGCCTACATGTCCAAAATCAAACCATTACAGTGGCAGAGGGCCCAAGTTGTCAGTGCTGATGGGGCCAAAAACGAAGAAAGTGCTTTAAGGCCATAGGAAGTCTAACTTTGTGCACTAAATCTTAAAAAAAGGAACAGTGCCTGTTGAAATTAGCAGTCATGAATTCAGATTTACCTCCAGGGTCTAATGCGGGGCAGGGGAACACCTCTGCAAAGTCAGTCTCTTCAATACATGTTTCATACATGTGCTTTTTGAAAAACATAGATAAATGCAAAATAAGTTATTGAACAGTAAACATTTCCTTATTCCCACATTTTCATCTTTTATTTTTTACATTTAAAGAAGGTAATTAAATAATATCTGACTTGGAACAATATGATTCTACCCAGTCTCACTTTAGAGACTGAAGCCTGGCACGTTTTTTGTCTGTTTAACACGGTTTCTAACCCCTCCTTCTCCTCCACGCCCTCCTCCACCCAAGGCTTGCCTGGTTTTCAAATGTCTCCATCCTTATTGATTTTTCCCTGTCAACCCCCATTAAATTTGTAGCTCAGTGAGGACACACAGGCCAAGGAGGGGGCGTAAGACTGCTAAAGAGGGAGCTCACATTATGTAAGCCCACCCCAGTGTACCTGGGCTTCGATGATTTTTTATTGGTGTAAGCAGTCTTACAGTTTTCATTTAATCGTGGGACATCATGAGCTCACTGTTAACTTAGTGCTGCTGCAGGAGCGCTGAGGGGTGGGGGACACAAAAAGCAAAACAGGAGCGCACTGCTGCTTCGCGGTGCGTTCACGTTCCACTGGTTATTCATGGGATAGTCACAAAATGTATTATTATAGGTCTGATTTTTATTGTAGGGATCAAGTGGAGCAGAGCTGTTTGTCACTGTGGTAATAAGATATTAGTAAAACCTGTTATGGCAGTGTAATAACTATTTTAAATGGTGTAGTATGTTAATAACAAATAGCCTACTATTAAACACAAACAAAGAGTGTAATTACTCTAATTAGTCATTGTAGATTGTAGACCCAACGCGGTAGTTTACATCCATTTAATACTGCTCCTCTCGTCCCTTACAGATCGTATTTTTGCAACTGGAGTGTCAGAAAATGACAGTGTTTCCGACTGATCTTTCTAATTAAGGTGCGTTTGCGAAGCTTCCGACTGTCCTTGAAGGCAGCATTGATCCTGCGGAGTTTCGGGGAAGCGCATCTGAGGCGCGTTCACGTCTCCACACACATACACACACGCGCGCAGGCTACAGCAACACACGGGGAGCATCCCTGAACGGAGGGAGCGCTCTTTTCGGGTTGACAGTCTGGAAGAATCACTGTCTTACATTTTGTCACGTTTCATAACAGACTGTGTGTGACGCCGCAGAATGATCCCGGGCCCTGCCGAGCCTTGTGGATTCTGAGGCCCCGCACAGAGATCCACCTTGCACCGGCAAAAAAAAGAGGACCCTGACTGACCGCGTCGCCTCCAGCAGCAGCAGCAGCAGCAGGCAGCCCGAGTCAGAATGTCAAGTAGCCCTGAAGGAAGCCTCTCCAGGGGCGGCGGCTCCGACCGTGACTTGAAAATGGCCTCTTCGAACAGCACGTCCCCTGAGGGTGGACCTCCACCACCGCTGCACCAGAACCGTATACGGCAGGTGGGTGTCCGTCCGCAGCCTACTCTTCTGCATTGACCGGCCCAGTCAGCCGTGTAACGAGCAGCCCGAACCGCTGCTGATGGGTGCGTTCAGGGAGAGCAGTCAAAGGCGTTGCCGTGCTTTGCAACATCGATGCTGGTTATCTGACAGATTCTCTCAGATGTTGCATAGATTGTGTTTAAATTAGCTGCTAATAGGAGCAAGCTTCTCTGCGGAGAAAATGCCATCTGTTTTGATAACAGACTTAGAGGCAGAGGAGTGTGGTGATACCAGATAGGCCAACAGAGCCAGTTGTTACGGCCGTCAAAATAAACACCACCAGACTTGCACTGACTTCACTAGTCACTAGTACAGGCTGCAGCGAGGAGCGTTTACAACTTCACGTACACCACTGGAGGTTTACTGTTTACATGGAGCATATTTACTGGTCCTTGAGTTGTGTCCATTTACCCTTCTACCCAAACATGACATATTGCAAGTAGGCTAGTTGTGATACTAGGCTGCTGTGGATTTTAGTGGGCGTACTGTGTCTAACATTGGTAGTTTTTAGCCTTCTATCTGAGATGCACAAGCTGACATATTTACACACACTGTGTATAAAGTCTGCTTGTTTGTGGTTCTCTTTAGGAATAATGCCTTGATGGGTAAAGTGTGTGTGTGTGCTTCCACTATGAGCTCTCTCAAGCCACTCATGGGCTTGGTTGGTTTGCCAGTAGGTATTTCTGACCTTGTGTGGACTGAAATTCTGGTGTTACTATGCAGCTTCCTCCTCTCCTCTCCTCTCCTCTCCACAAAACAACTTCATCACATGTCAGACCTATTTTATTCATATCTATGAGTCTGTTTATGTCGTAAATGCATCGGCTTAAACAAGAAAAACAATGTTCAGCGTTACTATCTAGATCCGATCATGTAATGTGTGTGTTTGTGTATTCAGTGAAAGTGAGTCAGGAGATGGTAGATGGTTGTTTCCTGTCTCAGTGCACTCTCTCAGCCTAATGTGATTTCAGTAATGGACTGTAGTGCCACATATACACACACAAGTACACACGCGCATAGACACACACTTTAGTGTCTTCTTTCTGGGTGGGGCCGTTGATGCTCACATACTTGGATGCAATTAGGAGTTACTGTGTTATTAGCATTGAGAAATCCAAAGCGACTCTGCTCAAACAGGTGTTGGTGCGTTCGCGATTAAGTAAACACAATTACAGTTGTACTTCAGCTTAAAGTCATTCTGTTTACCAATTAAAGAGGTTCATTCTCTACCTGAACATACATCAATGTCCCATGAAAGGCACATGAGAATAAATGTCTTCCTTTTGATCCACAGTAAAGGCTTAGAGATGTTTTGGAAAGTTCAGGGTTCAAATTTGTTAAGGTAGCACACTAGCTTAAGTGCCGGGATGGTGCAGGGGAGTAATCATTTACCACTGCAGAGATCCATGCTTAGTCTCTAGCAGCAGTGCCTCCAATAGGCCCTATTGATCGATCACAAGTGGCAGTGGTGATGAATGATCATGTCCTTGTCGCGGCACCAGAGAGTCTTACTGGTTGATCTGTCTGTGGTTTGTCCTTTTGACTTCAGCTGCCTCTGTTAGGTAGAATTTGAGATTGGAAGGCAAAAGTACTAAAATACCAAAAAATGTCACTCTGATTTCCAAAACTGCCTTTTGATTATACCATTATTTAAAGGTTCATTACACCCACCAGAAGCTTGAAGTTGGGTGAGAATATGCTGGGAATTATGTGAGGTCACTAATGTCAATGTACCATCATAGGTTACCAGTCGCTGAAGAACAGTGCCAGGATTTCAAGCCAGTGAGATATGTTTGATTAAAAGCGTCACAACTCCCGCGAAATGACCCGTTTTGCTATCGGAATTTGATCCATTTAGTCTGATAACCTTTCTAAAGTCTAGAAGAGCAGCACAAATAAATAATTTATCCCCATTCAAGTTAGTGGAGGGCTAAACTGGAAATTAGTCACCAGATCGGCAGCAGACACTTGACTGGCGAAAGTCTCTGGTGCGCTTGTTCTGTGGGCCCAACAATATAATAATTATAATAATAATAATTTTATAATTTTATACCTGTGAAGTCAAACTTTTATTTGGCTTTAAGCACGACTAAGCAACTTTTATAGGGCGTGGCCATGCATGAGCAACTGCAGGTGAGGTGTGAATGCCTGCCAAGGTAATATTCGTGCTGAATGTGGGCAGTGCCTGATGTGACGAACGTGGAAAGCTAACTAACCGTAGCTAGCTTGCTAAGAAATGCAGTGAAATATAATGTTATTGGTACATTTTCCATTTTCTTACAATCCATGCCTGCCCCTGACTGACTGCCAGCCAGGCAGCATCTCTCATGTGGGGCAGTTTGCATTTTTTGTGGCCAATACAAAATATGAGCTGGTCAGACACAGCAACAATCAATGTCCTCTTTCACACATACTTCCTTGCTACTGGTTGAGGCTGTGACTTCACCAGTCAAAGTTCACCAAAGTTGAACTCTCCACAATGTGAAGATATAGGTTTGCTTTGCTGCCAGAAGCGAATGTTTCATTTGCCCCTCTGTTTGCATTGAATGGAAGTGAACCATAGCCGAATATTTGCTGGTGTTAATTTTGCTTACGTGTGACTGTGCCCTAAGTTGTTCCTCATTAATAGGCGCAATGAATGAATGAATGAGGACAATGCCCATCAAGCACAGTTGGTCCATGCCCTCACAGTCCTGACAAGAGATCTAATCAGGCCAGATAAGTGAAAACACCTGTATGAGCAGACCATTTTTTAGTTTTGTTGTGGCTCTTTTTTGGCGACTTAAGGGGCAGAAGAACTTCAAAGCTGCCACAACACTGACATATTGGCTAGGGATGTCTCGATCCAGCTTTTTCACTTCCGATCCGATACCGATATTACAGCCTTGAGTTTTGGCCGATACTGATACCGATCCGATCCAAGCGCATATTATACATATTCACTTATTTTGTTGTCAGTCATGTTAGAAAAGGTTTGATCAAGCGATATTAATCTAACAAGAATAACTACTTAATCGGGTTAGTTAGAATGATCCACAACAGTTGGTATGAGAAACTGACCTGTTTATTGTTAACAGGGTTAAATAAACAAACTTTAAATTTGAACATTAACATTAAATAAAAAATATAGCTGGTTTGCTTTGGCTGCTTTGGCCCCTTAATTAATAGAAAATAGATCAACACAAGAAATCTTTAAAATGTCTAACATTGAAATTAAAATAGCAGCAAGACTCCACACACTTGTGCTTTGGCCCCCTAATAAATAAAAAATAGATTAACACCACAAAGCATTGTTGACATTTAACAAACAATGCAACCTTTCCTTTTCAGTTATTTTAGTAGTGTTTTTGTAGTCCATCCAATTTCACTAATTGTGCCCAAAACAATGCCATCAGTGCTTTTTACTTAAACAGTAAGAGTGTAAACCAAATAAAAATATCAAAAAACCAGAGCAGAAAACAAATAGTCAGTTAACTAAGTTGACCGCTACTCTTCCTATCCTCCGTGTGTGTGTCTGCCGTCTGCATGCTGGCCTGGTGGATTGATAGTAAGAGCTGGAGCAGATCACTGGAATGGACTGCTTGACTCGCGGAGCGCTGGGCTGGCCGGAAAACCTGGAGCGGATTCCGTGAAAAACTGGATCGGAGTTCTTGGATCGGCATGTTTCCATGCAGTCTGATCCGATGCCGATGCCCGTTTTTTGCTAGTATCGGCGGCCGATACCGATCCGAATATCGGATCGGGACATCCCTAATATTGGCGTATTAAGTTTTTTTTTGGCTAACACGTTAGCAGACATTTGACTTTTTACAAACACAGTAGAGCAACATTAGCATTCACTTGGAGTCTGTTTCTAGCTTCCTGACAAATATGGGTCTAATATTTATTTTCCTTTTAGCTCTAGTTTGGGTCTCCTCCAGCTCCTGTGGAAAAATATCTGTATTGTTTTCTTGTAATGTTTGACTTTCTTTGCCAGCTATAGCTGCTAATTTGTCTCTGTGCAGTTTGGTGCTGGGGACGTAGCATACAGTGGTTTTATTAGTGCTTTATTGTTGAAAACATGTCATGCTGCTGTTCAAATTAGGGTTGATGAAACCAGTGAAGTAAATTTGCGTGCTGGAGGTTAAAACCTCAGTAATGAGCTAAGAGAGCTTTAAAGAGCCGTAGAGTTGGGTAATGGTAGCTGTTGTATTCCAAACGTTCCATTATATCGACCTTCTTCTGAGTGTGTAGCTGCATCCAGGCCCTTAGATTGTTTGGATTCTATTTGTTGGATACAATAGAACATGTCAGCAGAAATGTCTCTCCAGAAACAGTAATCTGGTTTCTAAGGCTAATCCGCAGACCTTGCTATTTTCTACTTTCTCTTACCTTTGACAGAAAATACCTTTACAATAAATATTGTCAACACCAGTGTTTTTAAATTACAAAACAGGACACTTTCTAGATAGAGATATTGTTGTTGAGTTTTCCTATAGAGGTTAAGTAAGGTTAAGATTTTGGGGGGAACTGATTCTATATGCTGGTAAAGGCTCTGTGGTAGAGTCAGAAAACACGAATTGTTGGCAAAGGAAACTTCAAATGGAGTATAAAACTCAGCAATAACAGATCTACGCATGTGAGGCAAAAAGAGAAACTGACAGAGGGACACAGTGTGATGTGAGGCTCTTACTTGCAGATCTAAAAATACTGCCCGTCTCTCGTGTGATTGTCCTGGAGAAAAATAGCTTCTTCTGAGCCAAGTGGCTGTGTGTCCGCGTCTCTGTGCTCACTGAGCCTGTGTCACTGGGTATTTACGCTCTGCTCCGGGCTGGTGCTGAGTGATTGCCTCCCCGCAGTCTGCTTTCTCCTCTATTTGAACAATACACAGACTGCGTCATAATTTGTCAACACTCTGCCTGTGCCGGTCCACTTTCCTGTGGTGGAATAGTGGATACTTATAGAGCTCAGTTTGCAGAGATCAATTCAGGACTGGATTTTATGTCCACTGCAGTCTGATGTCAGTAATTGAAATCTTTGAACCTCCAGGCTTCAGTAGAGAGAGACATGCTGGTTACTTTTAGATGTAAGCTGTCAGATATAAGTATGAATCCTGCAGAACATAAGAATAAAAATCATTTTTAAAATCTCCAAACACAAATGTCAGTGTTTTACATGTTCTGGTGTTATATCTAGACATGACTTGTGTTAGGACATGACAGTTTGACCTTTTTCAAGCTTTATGGGAAGATTTCTTTTCAAGTGAATTTACTGAATTATCCCCTCTTCCCATTCATTTTACAGCTCTTCCTGCATTCCTTCCCCACTTGCTTTTCAGCTCACCATCCATCTATCCTCCTTGAGAGCCTCACTTCCTCTCACTGCCTTAAAATGGGGCTTTGACTCTTTACCCTAGTTGGCTGTTATTCTTGTTCATCTCTCATTTCCCTCCAAAATACCCCCCTCCCTCTCTCTTCACCTTGTCTGCCCCACACTCCTCCCCACCACTGGTCCCTACACCAAGATCCTGATGTGCCAGGGAGGTCAGATTTCACCGCAGCCTTTGACATTTTCTTCTCTCTCTCTTTTCTGCATCTCTCTTTCTGTGTCTCCTCTGCCTCTCTGTGTCCGCCTGCCTATCCGTCTATCTCTGTTTCTCCACTGGGAGTGGTGTGATGGGATTCTGCAGGAAGGGAGTCCTAATGGAGCCATGGCCTTCATTACATTACCTCTGAACAACTACAGCCACGCACACACACACACACACACACACACACACACACACACACACACACACACACCCATACACACTGACAGTCATAGCTGTCTTCCAATGCATGATGTCCAATGGTTTGACCAATTGGGGTCTCTGTGGGTGCCGTTATACAGGGTGTATGTACATGTACAATCACCCAAACACACCCACATACATAGAGCATTACATAGCTGTATTTACCAGAGCTGTTAGAGCACTTGTCTGGTTATAAGTGCTTACACAGAGACCTGTGAATGACCGCACGTCAACCCCTCCAGTACCTCCTACTGATGGTTACCAAAAGCCATTAAGAATTAATCATTGTTTCCTGTGAAATACCTGCTTGGTACTGCTTTATTGTTTATTGTAGTTAGGCATGATTTAGCAAAATATGTCCGTCCAGTACACTGGCCCACTCTGTACTAGAAACATCATCATCAGAAACACTTGATTGTCAGTAGATGGCGTCATGCCACAATGTCCCAAAGTGCAGTTCTGACAAAACAAAACCCATTCAGTTACATTTGTTGGTATGCACTCTTTGTTTTTGATATTATGTCATCTTTCAATGGAACTTTAAGTGTTGCCATGTTTTATCTAACCAGCACTCCAAAAGCCAAAGATATACAACTGGTGTAATGGTATAACTTAAATAATTAGTTGATTATTCAAACTGTTTGTTTTTTTCAAATATTGACGGAATACTTGCATAATCATTAAAGCATTATTGTTATTTTCTTAAGGGCCGCAACTAATGATTATTTTCAGTATTGATTAATCTGCAGTTTTTTTTGCAAGTAAGCAGTTATTCGATTTGTCTGTAAATTGTTTGTTAAGTGTCTTATTTTGTTCCATCAACAGTTCAGAACTCAAATATATTGGATTTATAGTGATATAAAACAGAAAGAAACAGCAAATATTAAAAGGACAGTAACCCCCAAAATGAAAATATATATTTTTCCTCCTACCTGTTCTGTAGTGCTATTTATCAGTCTAGATTGTTTTGGTGTTAGTTGCAGAGTGTTGGAGATATTGGCCATATAGATGTCTGCCATCTCTCAAATCTGATGGAACTAGATGACGCCTGGCATGTGGTGTTCAAAGCGCCAAAAAACACATTTGAAAAACTCAACAGCAACGTCTCTTTCCAGAAATCATGATCTGGTTACTCAAAATAATCTACAGACCTTATTGTGAGCAGTTTCATGTAGGAACTTTTTTCATTCTACCTGCCAACCGAATCACCACGCCGGAGGAAGTGTTATCAGATCATTGCAGCTCCAATCTTATGTCAGTTTTTCTGAACCGTGTCTACTGTAGTGTACAAAGCTGACCTGAAGAATTGACACAGAAATACTCATATCCCACTTGGGTAAAGTCACCTCAGAGAGTGACCATATTTGGCATCAGGCCTTCAAATACCAAGGAGCCACTTTGTCGGCCACCTCTGATGCAATATACATGCAACAAGTATGAGTTTCCATACCGTGTAACAGTGATAGGGTGGTGAGAAAGCATTGGTATTCCTGTCACAGATCCAAAATCTATATGGACCATCAGTATGTCTATATTTGGGTGCAAACAGCTCCTGACACTGTATACTGGACTGCCCGTCTTGGCTGTCTTGGTACCTCATAACTAGTTAGGGTGGCCTAGTTATATCTGACACCATCTCCCCTACTGCCCCATTTTACCCTGATGGATGTTTGAAGGGCAGAGATAGCATCACTTGATGAGTCATAGTTCGTCATCTCTGTGAAAGCTTGTTCATCGAAAGAGCACAGACAAAGTCAAAAAGGGACAGATTATTGAAATGCGTCCTAAGAAAGGAAGGATGATGTAGGATTTTGTATCCTTTGCCAGTCATGCTCTACAAAGGGCAGGTGTTTTTGGATTGGGGGGAGTAGGAGGCATTTAGACGTTAATTATTCATTATGGCCTTATAACTCTGTTTCCCGTCAGGAAGAGGGAGAGAGAGCAGGGCGCGGTTGGTGATCAATGGACTTCTCAGAAGCTCAGCTCAACCACCTTCAACGTAAATCCGCTGTCTCTCTTTCTCTATAGCTCTCGTCAGCTCCTTCCTAACATTTCTCCTCTCCTTCTCCCTCTCTCTCCCCTGCCTCTCACCATGTTTGAGTTGGGTAAGTGACGGTTTTCTCACAGGAAAACACATCAAAGCTTTTCGCTGTGTTGTTGAGAATAGCAGGGCTCACAGCGCTGCACGTAGACAGAGACAAACAGACCCAAACACACATATATGCCTGCAAGCGGGAGACTGCTTTTGCCACATGCTGAGGAAGATGCTGTGATGCAATTTTTAACTCTTGCAGTTGGAGAATTAGAAGAGTGAGGTTAGTTCAGACCACCTTCATGCCTTCTTTATGCCCAAACAATAATCTAGATCTGGAGTTTCTGTTACTTTTATTGTGTTATCATGTTTTGTTTTAGCCCAAAACTAAAAATTGTGACTCCTAATGAAATATTTTCAATGTTATTTTTAGTCTGGATTATTTTCTCTCTCACACACACACATACAGTGTTATACTGTGTCTGTCTGTCTGACTAATTGTCTGCCCGGTTATTTCTCTCTCTCTGCGTCTGACAGCATCACTCAGCATTCCCGGTATGACTGTGTGCCGCTGCGAATTTTAGGTCACACGCTTCATTATTCATCATACATTCAACTTGGAGGTGAAATCCGTTTCTGCCTCAATACCCTTTGTCATCTGACGCTGGATGAGATCAGCCGTCAGTTGGAAATACATTCTCCCAACATTTTTAGCAATGCTAGCACACAAAGAGTGGGTCAGGGACAGGGTGGTTAAACAAAAACTGTTTTTCTCTGGTACTGCAAATGCATGCACTGTTTGAGTGGCTCTCTGTGATGTGGTCTGGAGATGAAGCAGATACGTTCTACACATATGGACAGTTTGCTTTTGTTCACAGTATCTGATTCTTTGCTCAGTTCAGTTTTGTTTCATTTTCAGACACAATGTGCTTAAAAAACAAGTCAATTTGGAGTTTTTGGCAAGAAATCTGTAACTCCTACATAATTTTATTTGTTCTTACAATTCCAGCTCAGTGGGTATCTGAGTACTTTGTGTTGTAGCCCACTGTTCTGAACTCATAGCCTGCACATCTGCCAGATCCTGTGGCCTGAAAAACTGCTCCTCCGAACCAGTAACTTACAGGCTTCTTCACACACTTCCTACAATCTGAGGTCCATAACTCCCTGATACCATGGTATTGATATTAGGGTTGGGTAATATGGAGAAAGTCAAATACCATGATATTAATTGACTAAATACCTTAACATATTGTAAGGTTGACTATTGGTGGTTTCACAAAATATTTACACAATGAGACTTTTAATACATAATCATCAGTAATGGGGATATAATGACCTAGTGGGTAAAGGCAGATAACAGAACAGCTAGAACAGTCTGGTGAGTTCAGAAGGTTTCATCACTTTACTGTAATGCAGCCTTTAAAACCAGAAAAATACAACATTTATGATATTACAATATCCAAAAATCTAAGACAGTATCTAGTTTTATATTACGGTATCAATATAAAATTGATATACTGCCCAGCCCTAGTTGATATTACTGAGCATTAATAGCATCTGCAGTGGGATGCCAGTTTGATGGAAATATTTGTTTTCCAGTGGCTTCTAGGTCTTTCTCTCATCTCATTAACAGAAATGGCAAACTGACGTCATGTGTCCTCAAGGGACTTGGGCAGTGCTTCAAAGAGGAAAGAAAAGAGAATGCTGTAAATTAGCATGACGGCCACTTCCAAGGCAGCGGGTATCACAGCAACCCTCCTGTATCACAGACAGAAGGGCAGTGGATATTGGTCATGGATTTTACTGACTCAGCTTTTAGATATTTCACCTCATAAACCTGGCGTCAGATGCAGGAAGTAAATAATAAATAATGAATTTATGAATTCTTACTCTGCTTTTTTGGATTCTTCTAGAATTTTTCCTCACAGTTTGCTTTGACAGAAGGACGTTGAAGACTGTGGTGTAATATAGCAAAAACCAAGAGCTGCAAGCAATCAGTTAATGTGGTACTGTCTGCCTGTACGGCTGCTGCCTGTAGAAGTGGGAGGGTCGTTAATATTGTATCGACACTGAAGGATGATTAGAGCAAGTCATGTTCCTGGTAAATCAGCAAAGTCACGAATCAGATGTTTCTATTTGTGTGTTGGCTGGTGTGTAGACATGGTACTACTTCAGTTACAGCAGGGTGTGGTCGTCTTGACTTTCTCTCCCTCCAGTCGTCTTACTCTCTGGGCATATCATGTGACTGTATCAAGGTTATATGTCCCATCTACAGTGCGTCTCTCTATTCCCTCTCTTCTCATTCCAGCCCACCCCCCCACCCCACACACACACCACCATCACTGATGTCTTGGTGTCATTACGCACCATATTTGGGTGTGGTCCGATCTGGATTCTTAGCTGTCTGCTTCGTCCTCTCGCAATCAGATTTGACTCTGTGTGATTTGGTTCTGTGAGAGAGACAGAGACAGAGAGAGAGATGTATGTTGTATACTTTATGGCTCTGACCTTTCTTAAGCAGTAAAAGAGGCTGCAAAATGACTTGACATTTAAATCATATCTGTGAACCAATCCATTACTGTCTCTGCTCTGTATTTTGTTCACTCTTCACAAGCAAGGCAGATATGGTGTATAAACTATCAATTTAGACATTACGAATATTTACACTAGCCTGCCTATACAGTGGCACCATCAACATCATACAGTGCAAAATCAGTTGTTTTTTTAACTGGCATTTTAGCACACACTCACCTTGTACATGAAGAACCTTTTCAACAGGAAACTGCATTTATTAGAATTTGAGATACAGTTTTTGGAATCAGGCAGGTAGTTGTGTATGTTTTCTCATGTTACAGTCATGTGATGCAGGGTTCAGCTGCAGTTTAGAATCATAGGGAAAGGATGAGCATGCATGTGTGTGTGTTTGTGTGTGTGTGTGCTACATAGTGAGGACTGAAGCACGTTTTTAACCAACAGCGTAAGGACATTTTTGGAAAGTGAGGACATTTTGGCCGGTCCTCACTTCTTCAAAGGCCTGCTTGAGGTTCAAGACTTGGTTTTAAGGTTCAGGTTACAGTTAGGTTTAGGTTAGGGTTTGGGTAAGGGTTGGTGTTGGACATGTAGCATGTAGTTGTGATGGTTAAGGTTAGGGTAAAGGCCCAGACACACCAAATTGATGTCAAGGAGCTAGTGGCAACAAAAGCCGACTTTGGCAGACCAGCAGACAGTGGCAGTCTGTGTTCGTCATTTAAAAGGGGAAACCGGAAGATGGTCTTAAGATAAGATACAGGGTGTCCACGGGGTCTTAAAAAGTATTAAAAGTTGATAAATCAAATGTCGGAAAATTAAGGCCCTTAAAAAGTATTAAAAAGTCTTAATCGCGATTTTATGAAGTATTAAATTTTCTTGGCATTCAAGCTTTGACAAAAAGTATCCATGAATGTATAATTTATTTTCCTACTCGCGACTATTACAAACAACAATGTGTAGGTAGGCACATTCGGACTGCCGCTCGGGGCCATGCGACATGGTGCGACAGCGCACGTCCAGGCACCAAACAGAGGAGCAAAAGACAATAAAAAATCCTTCTCATCTTATCTGAGTTCTGTTGTATGTTTGTGCTCCGTAGATTTAATTGCAAACTACAACTGTTAAAGTTAAAGATGCGTTGCTGCTAATGACAGCTTGAAGTGGCGATGAGGTCTCAAGGTTTTTTTGGAAGGTCTTGAAAAAGTGTTACTAAAAAGGTATTGAAATTAACCTCAGGATTTCTGCGTATATACACTTAAGTGCGATCTAAGTGCAGGTGCAGATGCAAGTTAGCCAGTTAGCACATTCACAACATAATCCAATGTTGAAAGACCAAAGCATTCTTACTGTGTGCCAATGAACAATAACACATCACGAAATGCTTCTGCTAAAGAGCTCAATCAATAAAGAAAAATAATCTTGGCGTATATAAAACGTTTGCTTTACTCCCTCTGGACTTTAGCTGTTTGTTTTGCTCCACCATTGCTGATGCCGGTTCGACATGCTGAATCAGCCCAAAAAAAAAAGTCGACGGGGGGTTGACGAGGGGCAACAGTACGGGACACACCGCGCCAACCATGGACGTCGGAACTATTTTCTGAGAGGGGGGGCAGGATTTTTGTTGGGAGGGACGGGGGAAGCACGCACACTTATCAATGATTAAGGATTTGATTTGAAGTTATTTTATAATAACATGCAGTTATAAGAGAACTAGAATGG